>NW_022589709.1:22203021-22363704 GCF_004348235.1 Phoca vitulina
AGAGAGAGAGAGAGAGAGAAAGAAAGAAAGAAAGAAAGAAAGAAAGAAAGAAAGAAAGAAAGAAAGAAAGAAAGAAAGAAAAAGAAAGAAAGAAAGAAAGAAAGAGAAAAAAGAAAGGAAGAAAGATATATAGAAAATAAAGATCTGTCACTAGGAACCAATATTTCTCGGCCTTAGCAATATAACTCATAAGATCTTTGGCAGTGGCTGTTCACAAATAGAATTAACTGGAAGAGACTGAAAGTCCTACTAAATTTTAGAGGACACTATATTTCTAAAGAAACATCACACACTGCATGACTGATTAACTTGGGAAGGGGCTGGGAAGGTATTCAATTTATAGGAGGAAGGGTATACAGGAATGTTACAAAGCCAAGGGGGTAGCATGTGGTAGAAACTTCTGTTTTTTATTCCTTACTAACAGCATCCAATTTTGTTCAAACCAGCATCACGCCCCAGAGTTGGGGATGCCGTGACTGATCAATTTCTCTTTTTCACATTAAATTCCAGCAGGTTTAGAACCAAGTCTGTGGCTCATCTTGGACAAGGAAGGCTCTGTGGTATGCAGTATTCCTAGTTTCATGTTGTATCTCCACCTGAGATTTTCATGTTTCTTTTTCACCTATTTCCATAAGTCCTATTTTGCTGCACTTATTTATCCCATTAAACAACCTTAAGACATCTCTAAAATAAACCATGTAGAAGCAGCGGCAAGGAGGGTTAAAAGAAACAGAGAGGAAAATAGAAAATAAGAGAGAGGCGGGGAGGGAGGGAAAATTGAAAAGGGAAGGGAAGAAGAGAGGAAGGAAGGAAGAAGGCGCAGAGAGGAGAAGGGATGGAGGGAGGGAGAAGAAGGGACATAAAACATACAATTAAGGTGACAGGGAACCTTGCAGATCCAAACCTACGAAGGGGATGATAAATGCCATTACCATCAGTGACTCACTATAAGAATTAGCAATGTGGTTTATAAGGAAAGAGTGATAAAAGATGGGAGAAACTGTAAAGGGATACAAACATAAAACTCATTGCCTGAGGTGTATGAATAAAGTTCCAACATTTTGAAATATCCTTTCTCTCAATTCCTGATGTCACATAGGGAATTACCTTGATGAATGGTTGCTTGTAAGTAGACTATCAGGCAAGCTGTTCTAGGGGCAAATGCCTGTGGCCACAGTGTAGCTTGCCACTCAGTCTGATGAGCAGCTATAGTTTTTAATCTGGCAGAAAATAGGGAGGGCCAGAATGGGTGTCACTAATGGGTGGCTGATTTCAGACCTCTCAAATATGAGTGTCTCATCTACAGGTAGTGTATTTTAAATACTTAGTGTATACTTGTTCCCTCCATCACTTTCTATCTGTGTCCACACAGATATTCTCTACTTCCTTTATGTGTGTCACATACCTCATGGGTTACCAACTTAATTATCTTTTAACAGAGCTAAGTGTTTTCCATCCATTTGTATTTTATCTCATTCTCTCTGGCAAAATTTAATATCCATAAATAAAGAGGAAAACTCCTATTACACCTGGCATCTTTCACTTTGACAATGCTTTCTACAGTCTTATATAAGGAAAGGGAAATGTCAAGCTTTGAATTTAGCTTACTGCATCTCAGCAAAATAAGTATGTAAAACAATTTTAACCCATGCCAAGCACACAGGCTATATATTAATATCTATCTATACCTTAAGTTGGCGTCTCAGACATATTTCACTATGCAATCATTTTCCTATTTTCAAAAGGGCATCATTGAATTTCTTTAGGTATTTCCTTGTAAATCTATACCAATTTTATTCACAATACACTAGTCCAACTTTCGCAACTGAGTATTCTATGAAAGGTACAAAAAGATCTCGGACAAAATATCATATTGTTGAACTATTACAATTTAGTAAATCACAAAGAATTATTTAGGACTTTCTTCACTGTTTTGAATCATAATACAATTTTTTATTATATTCCTGCTATCAATTCCTGATACTATAAAAAGAAACAATCAAAGAGCCAAGCTATTTCATCTTTAAATAGATACCAGCCTATTACTGCTCCCTCAGAATCTTTTTCCTAAACATAATTGTGATTCTCCGAGTTACTAGGAATAGGCAGTTGACAGAACAAGTTCCATTACAAAATGGCATAAAATGGTTTTGTGTCCCAGTTCCACTTATCTTTAGTCAAAATGACTAGATACATTTTTAGACGAACAGCTCCATGGCCTACAGCCATGGCTAAAGGGTAGACAAATGCTCTATGTTTATGGCATGGAAACACAGTGTGGTTTCAAGAAAAAACAGAAACTTTCTGGTCAATTTTTGTTAGAAGACCTAATTATTAATGATTGACAGTAAAGCCATAATTTATATCAGATACTTCTTAGTATTCATATGGGCCATAAAAGCAGAGCCTAACACCTACATAAACACATGCTATGGTCCAGGCAGTAAATAACTCCATAAAACAGGTCAATCAATTTAACAACCTGAAGGTACATTTTGCAACTTACTTACCTAAAAGGTAAAGATTTCTGTCCAAAATCAATCACGATACAGATGCTGTCTTAGTCATTCAGGCTACTATAACAGAATATCATAAACTGGGTAGCTTAAACAACAGACATTTATTTCTCATAGTTCTGGAGGTGGGGGAAGTCCAAGATCAAGGCAATGGTAGATCTGGTATTTGGTAAAGGACCTCTTTCTATTTTGCAAATGGCTGTTTCCTTTCATCCTCACATGGCAGAGAGCAGAGAAAGGGGAAGCAAGCTCTTATGTCTTTCTAATAAGGGCACTAATCTCATCATAAGGGTTCCACTCTCCAGACCTAGTTATCTCCCAAAGACTCCACTTCCTAATACCATGGGGGGGTGGGGGAGGCGGTGGCGGCATCAGGATTTTAACATATGAATTCAGGGGAACACAAATATTCAGTCCATAACAGATGCTGTAGAATATGGATTAGTTTTAGTAGTGTTTGTGGTAGTTAAGGTGCCCAGTTAGTGACAACTGCCTTCATCAGTTGGCCACATTCCAGGCCAGGGTGTTTTCTTCTATTTTTTATTGAAAGAGTACTTGTCTTTTAGGATTTGTGGTATCCTGATAAAGAATAACTGTTAAGGAAGAAAAAGTATCCAGACTTGGAAATAAGGCAATAATATTACTTCATCCCTTTTGAAAGCCATACTAGATCACCGTCTAATAAGCCACACTGTCAACAAGGGTCATCTGATGATATAAGAGAAAGTACTTTGACTTATTATTTACTTTTCATTAAGGCACCAACTCTGTAAAGTTGTTTACTTGCAGAAGATTGATAAGTTGCAACTTTTTTTGTCCAGTAGAGATGAGAGCAATTTCTTTTCAGAAGAAAAGATATCCCAAAATTTGAAGCTTACTGCTCCATAAAACATTAACTATTTTTATATCTAACTTAGGAATTGATTTTATCAGTCTTTCTTTTACTTTCTTTCAATCTCTTATATTCTCTTTGAACTAGCTTTACTTTCGTTAGTTCCATCATTAATGAGGTGAATAATGTATCTTTCACATGTGCTCATCACATACTTGTATGAGAGCTATACTTTCAACTTCTAAAATTATATTTTATCATACCCCACTTTCCCACCCTAATGCAAATTTAAGTTAGGAAAAAGATAAAATTTAGGAAGATAAAAATTTAGGAAGGATAGTATGCTTAAAGATAATATATTTAAAATATCTACTTTCTTCACTAGAAAATTTGACTGGAAAATCAGATAAGTCACCCATCCTTCCTTGGATAGGAGTTAGTGAGTAGGAGAAGAAAGGCCAGGAATAAAGATTAAATGTTAGGTCACTGTGGCCACAGGTCAGCAGATCTGATTATCCTACCTCTCGGTGTATGTGGAGTGACCTTCCAGTCTGAAGAAAAGCACAAGCTAGGTTTTTGCCATAATAAATGTAATGACTGCTACCTATATGTTTAGTATCTTAAGTGTATACCAAGCAATAACATGGAATACTTTTATACTGGGCCCTCACAAGAGGCCTCAATCAATTTATATAATGTCAAAAGAAGTACGTTTTATTCAACCTTAACCTCTATCAAAACTCAGAGGTGGTACTCAAACGTGTGTTAAATGAACAAATGACTGAACACAAGATTAAGTACAGGATGCAATTTCAGCATATTAGGGTAAGGAGGCTGAAGTTTTTGTACAAGCAAAGTAGAGAGTTTAATCAGAGAGCCTAGCAAGTCTCTGTACCAGGGCAGCTAATGGAGTAGTTTCTTGAGAGAATGATGTCTCTATCAGCTTAGGACTAAAAATAACATCTGGAGTATACTGATTTGGTCCTCCCTTTTGCCTCTGAATTTCATCCAAATTATCCCAATCAATCAGAATGAATATAATTTAAGATCCTTCAATAAAGGAGATGCCACATGTTCTCTTGGAAAAAGAATTCCATGTCCCTCAAACCTTACAGTTGAAAATTTGGGGGAGTCTGTTTGAAATCCTCTTTGCTCCAAAACAAACCCAGTCCTATTTTCTGTTCAGAAAAGAAATGAATCTCTGTTAAGGAAGACTCCTCTTTGCAAAATATATGCTCTCCTTACACAATTTTACAAGACATCTACTCCAGTTAAAGGATCTGAATCTTTTTTTTAAAGATTTTATTTGTTTATTCGAGAGAGAGAGATAGAGAGAGAGAGAGCATGAGCAGGTGGAGGGGCAGAGGGAGAAGCAGATTCCCCAATGCACAGGGAGCCCGACGCAGGGCTGGATCCCAGGACCCTGGGATCATGACCTGAGCCAAAGGCAGATGCTTAACCGACTGAGCCACTCAGGAACCCCAAGAATGTGAATCCTTTTAAAAATGAAATTTAAACAATCCAAAACTAGCAACAACCAAAATATCTATAAACTGAGAAATAAACTATAGTAGATTCATATAAAGGAATACTAATTAGCAATAAAGAATTGTGTGATATACACAAAAACATGGATGAATCTCAAGACACTATGTTCAGTGAAAGAAACGAGACACAAAGTAAACACTGTATGATTCTATATATATATGAAATCCAAGAATAGGCAACACTACTCTGTGGTTAAAGAATCAAAACAGTAGTTGTTTCTAAGGTCTGTGTGTGGAAGAAAGGGGAACAGACTACAAAGGGACAAGAGGTAGCATTCTGGATGACAGAAATGTTCTATATCTTGTTTTAATAGTTTCATGAATATATACAATTGCCAAAGTTGAACTGAGCATTTAATATCTGTGTATTTACATATATGTAAATTAAATTCCAAGAAGAAAACTTAGAAAAGGGCTATCAGACATTGCCAAAAGCCTTGGTAGCACTTTCCATAAATCAAGGACCCTGAAGTTTTAATTGCCTTCTTGAAAGCTGAGAAGATTGTAGCTAAACAATCAGCTTCTGACTGGCTACAGTTTTTCTCCTCTGGAAGTAGTGAGGTGCACCAGAAAAGTAGGTGAGTTAGGAAGTCAGTTTCCAAATAATTCCATACTTCTAAGTGTGCTGGGCTCTGAAGGAAATCAAAACCAGTGATTAATGAGACGTACCCTCTATTAATTAGCTAGGTTGTTTTTCTGATATACTTCCAAAACAGGTCTAGAGGGCAGTTGGATGGAACTTTTCACAGCTATTCCTATCAAGGTACCAGATCAGTGAGAAGATTCTCCAGTTGATAAGAAAAAATTAATAGGTCACCTTTTTTTAAATTTGTATAAGTACAGATCAATCCCCAAGATGGAGAAAAGGAGCTTTCCAGTAACTAATTAATCCCAGCCAGGACACCCCAGAATTTATGGGATGTACAAAAATACTCTTATTCAATATTAATGACACTGTACCAGTTTCCTTAAGTAGAATAAGCTTTGGAGACAAAAAGACTGTCTAACCACCAACTAGAGTGATCTTGGCCAAACTTCCTCAAATGACTTCACTTCTCAGAGGTAAAGGGAAAATTAAGTAAGACAATTTATTTGGGATAGTCAAGGGATGTCAACAGGTGTAAATCCTGAGATGAAATTCTCTCTCAAATTTTCTCTCAGAAATCTGCATGCCCAACACATAAGCAGAAAAACGACTTTGATTTCCTTTTGAAGAAAACACTTTCTCAGACACGTAACTGAGTCTTCAGGAAGTTATTCCACCATTCTATCAAGCTACTTGCTTCTATGGTATCATAATTACTACGGAAAATATCAAAATCTTTGTAAGCATTAGGGAAGAGAGCCAATCATCTGGATGATTCTTAATTACTTAGATTTTTTTTTTCCTTTCCCTTTAACTTTAGAACTGTATGACTCTTGATTGAAAGGCAGTGTTGATATATGGCCCTTTTGAAGCATGGAAGGGGACAAGTGTAGGGTTGGAGTGGAGAGGGGTGGGGTTGCTTACCTAGTGTGTCTTTGGTACTACAGCAAGGGCAGAGAAATATATTAGGTGACTGTCAGAGAAGAAAATGGAACATGTTAGCAGACCTGAGACACCGTTAAAATGATAGATTCCTAGACTGAATTATCTACCAGCTCCTGTCTGGGCTTTTATACATGTAAGAGCTTGAGGTCTCTGAATATGATCCTCCACTGATATCAAAGCCATGCACATTATGTATGCATCACTCTGGATGAGTTAAATAGCTAAAGAAATGCTCATGGGCTACTGCATCTACACCCAGACAGAAACTTCCCTGGGCTTAATCTATTTTGACTAATTAGTATGCTGGGCATTTTATCCAGACAACATATGTCAATTTTGATTAGTTTCACAACTCAAGAGCAATGATTCTCAGAATGGATAAAGATGGAAGTATCTGTGTCACTAATCAAGGACTTCTGAGTATCACTAAAAAGCATCCAGGGCAGGGGAAGCTTTCAATAATCAAATGGACAAGAAGACACACTCTGTGGATGTCAGTCAGCCTCCCTCTTCAGTCACACTGGTGCTTCTTTAAAAGTGCCTCATGTACAAAAGGGTCATGGTAGGCTGTCTACTGTTACTGCTGAGTGCTTTGCTTGTGCACAGCAGAGACTACTGCTGAGCCTCCATATACCAGCTAGACACCTGGTGACAGACTGATTACACTGGACCTCTTCTATCATAGGGGGGACAGCATTTTGTCCTCCGAAGGGTAGACTCATATTCTGGATATATATTTGTGTTCCTTGTCTGTAATACTTCTGCCAGCGTCACCATGTATGAACTTATGGAGCACCTTACTCACCACCATGGTATTCCCACAATATTACTGTGGATCAAGAAACTCATGTCATGGCAAACAAAGTACATTAATGGGCTTATGCTTATGGAATTCACTGGTCTTACGTGACCCTGAAACTACAAACAAAAAACAAAACAAAAACTACAGAAAAAAAAGGACCTTGAAACTAGACTTGATAGATTGGTAGAATAGCTTACTGAAGTCTCAATTGTGATGCTAATTGAGAAACAATATCCTGAAAGAATGGATTATCTTACGGAAGGCAGTATATGCTTTGATTCAACAACCAATACATGGTACTGTTTCTCCCATAACCAGAATGTCTGAATCTGAAAATTAAGTGGTAGAAGTGAGTGTGACTAATCTATCACATTTAATAACTCTTTCTCAGAGTTCCTGCTTCCCTTCCCCTCTAGTTTGAGCAGTTCTTGTTTGGAAGTCTTGGTTCCTAAAGGAGGAATAATACCTTCACCAGAGAACAAATAAAAGGTTCCATGGACTTGGAAGTTGAGACTCTACTTATTTTTTAGGCTCCTTGTGCCACTGAACAAATAGACAAAAGGAGAGAAAGAAGATGCTCTATTATCTGGGTCATTTCTCCTGATTACCAAGGGGAAACTGTGTTGCTATTTTCCTGGGGGTGGGAAGACTGGGATTCTCTCCAGTGTCCTGTCAGACTTCACTGGTAAGAGGATGCAAAAGGGAGACTGCAAAGCTAGTGTGGGAAGACATTCCTTTTCTTGTTTGCTTCCTGTTCTAGCCAGCAGCCCCCTAGCTGCACTTAATCCAGACCAGTAATTCATTCTATAAGCAATGTTTGTTTCTTGTTTGCATATTTTCCAGACTAGGACCTCATAGCATTCAATCAGAGGCACCAGCAACAATTGGCCAGTGCTGCCAACTGCTGATGTGAGATGTGGTCCTACCTCAGTGTGGCACCTCCTCCAAGTTCCTGAGGCACAAGTACCAGCCAGGCAGCACCACTGTCCTCAGAGTTCTGAATTCCAGATCCATGGGGCAATGGCAGGATGGGATGCTGGACAGGATGCTTGCCTCTCTTCTCTGCTTCTTGGGATAGTGTGTTTTTTTCCTTTTACTTTCATAATTTCTTCTGGGCTTATATTCATTTAAATAAATATTGATGTCAAAGTTTAGTATGGAGGCCCATTTGGAGAAAGGAAGAAAATGAGGTGAAGGAAAAGGCACTGCTTCTGGAGTGAGCCTAATACCCTGGCAGGCCTAATGAAAGCTCCAGGATCCTTGCAGCTTTGCAATGAGGGGTCTGATTTGGTGATTCACTTTCCTCTCTCTTTCATTCAATTCAACTACCTGGAGTAGATTCACTGAGGAGGTACTCAAGCCATCTTACCCATCAATACTGGGGATTCATAAATGAGTAACAGCCCAGCTCTGTCTGTCCCCACATGACCTGGCAGGGACATGCTTCTCACATGCAAGACTGCAGGAGACAGGATGTGTGCAAGGAACCAACTATGCAGTGTTTTTTAATGTTTGTCACACATTGGCAAACAGAAAGTGCTGATATATTCAGGACACTCATGTATAGTGACAGGTCCACTTAAAGCTGGGGGTGACCTGCCTAGGAGCATTCCAGATCTCAACACATACCTGGAGACCATTTGCTGAATCACCAGTGGGTCCTGGCACACACCAACTGAAAAGCTATGCATTATTTTACATGAGAACAAACACATATATTATGAAGTGTAAAAAATGCAGTTTCCAAAAAGGTAGGCCAAATTATTTCAAACCTATGACCCCCAGGACACAGATTTATTCTTAACCATGAGGGTATTTCAGCAGAACACCATCTAAGAATGGGAGTCAAACAAAACCCCTCAGACATATAGCACAGGGAGGTGCCCAAGAGACATGCAATCCCACACGGATGATGAAAAAGGGCTTTGATGTGGATGTGGCATTTTCCAAGGGCCCCGGTGAACACTGCATTTTTTTAAACCCTCACTTCAAAGCTGAAAAGACTCCGGAGCTTCCATCAGGCTGCTGTCAGGTGAGGCTTATTCTAGAAGCAATGTCTTCTCCTTTTATACTGGAGATTGGCAGAGAGGGCATCGAGAACATGGGAATAGGAAAGCCACGGGCAGAGTTGGAAAATTTCAAGTAAGCAGTTTAAGTGCCTAAAAATTAGCACATGTTCAGGAAAGGAATAGGTTGAGTATGGTTGTACTGTGGAATGCAAAGGAATAGGCCCAGTATTGTGTTGCATTCTGGACTTGGATGGCAGAATGGGGCAGTACTCAATCCACTGGCAACCAAGGGACTGGCATGTGGACGAGACAGAGCCAGGGATTACAGATATACTTAGACCCAAGCGGTGAGGGTGTGCAGCCAGAGCAGTGAGGAGGAGGACCTCTCAAACTGCTGTCTTTTTCTCCAGTCTCTTCCTCTTCCTGCTTTCCTGATACCCCTTCACTTCCTCACTTTAGATACACCTTGCAAATGGTCAAAGAGGTTATAGTTAAGGAGATTAGGTATGAAATGGTTTAAAGCCACGACCACTCATTCCTGTATAGTACAAACCCTTGACTCGGGAGCAGATTAAGGCCTCAAATTTGAGAAAAGCCTGGAGTACAGACATTTTACAGGACTCTTACTGGCAATTGTTTTCCATAGCCAATAACTTTGTGGTCACTAATCAGGTGCCAAACGATATGGGTTTGGTTGCTATAATAAGTTTAATGAGAAAAAACACAAAGTACTCTACATTCTATGTTATTTACATTTGATTTCTTCAGGATTCACTTAAAAATGCAGCATTAATTGTTCCCAGAAAGTGATGTGACATGTTTTCTCTCCTTAAAATACAGTATTTCCTTTTCTGTCACTTCTTTAATGGAAAGTAAAATTTATAAATTTGCCTTTACTTTTAAAAGTAAATGTTTTTTCTGAATGTAGATATTTTCATGTAGATGATATCTAGAGGTAGCTTTTAAGTTAATACAAACCCCTTGAAAATATTCTAAGCCTTCCCTAACACCTTTTTTCTAATATTGGGTCACTCAACATTTCTGGATGAGAGAGAGAGATATAACTAGCTGTGCTTGCCATCAGTTGATTGAAACATCCTTTGAATCCTTAACTTTCACAGGGTGTTGCTACTGACAGATGAGGTGTTGAAAAGGACTCATCAGCACTTTGCCCTCATCCTGAACTAGATCTTCCTCATGCTGAATGAACATGGACTCCAGGAATCAGCAGAGGGCACTCTGACCCAGCCATGGTTGTGGCAATGCTATCATGGATATTATGGCATGTGTCCAAACTCATCAAGATAGATATACTACATGTGTGCAATTACACCTTAATAAAGCTTTAAAAAACTCCAATTATCCAAGTAGCTACTATGCTCATACTGACTTAATCAGCTGAGTGAGGACCTGAGGGGAACAGGGCAGGTGAGAGCAATGAGACCATGTAGTACCAGCCCTTAAAATGGAGAAAGCGTGCAATTTAGGAGGCTATTAAAAAGCAAGTTTATAGGGGCAGCTGGGTGGTTCAGTTGGCTAAGCATCTGACTTTTGATCTCAGCTCAGGTCTTGATCTCAGGGTCATGACTTCAAGCCTGCCGTTGGGCTCCATGCTGGGCATGGAGCCTACTTAAAAAAAAAAGCAAATTTATGTAAGATAGCAGGGTAACATTCATAGTAGATTTTGTCACAAATGTCATCTATAACTTTAACCTTCTAGGTTATTTTCTAAGAGCCATACTGCTACCAATTCAAGAAGTATTGTATTCATCCATCATAGCTACTCAGCCAGGCTCATAAGGCAGAAAAACTTGGACTATTTGGACAATTTTAATTCCTTAACATCCATGCACTTTCATGCTAAAATATTTGACCACTGTTAAATTACACACAAAAACAAATTTATTTTGTTTAAATCATATTTAACCCATAACTCAATAAAAATAATCTCTAGTAAACAATGAATAGTGTAAGAGGGTATTTTGGTATTATGAACCAAAAGACAGTGTCCACTGCCAAGGTAACAGCAATGTCTGCCATTTCTTTCCTTCTAACAGCATTCCAGTTTTATGTTTAGATAGTGTCCACTGCTCTCTTTCCCTAGCCCTAGGGGATAAACCATGTCTGGTCTAAGTTAATCATTCCTCTTTATCAGTGACTAGCCAAATGGTAGCAATGTGAGCGAGGTACTTGGCTGGTAGTTGGGGGTTTTTCCAGTTAAAGAAACAAAGCTTCATATGGGGAAATAATTTTGCCTCTCTCCATTTTTTCCTGCTTCGGAAGGTCTGATGAGGTCTGATGTCTACAGTTGTTGGTAGCATCTTGAGACCACAAACTAAGACATGAGGAACTTTCTTTCATTTCATATTTTTATAAAATTTCATAAAAATGAAATAGAGAAAGCAGGGAAAAACCCTATGTCCTTTACAATATTACTGAATAATTCTTGATGTATAAAAAAGGCCCCCCATCTGTTAAAATCATGGTTAATTGGGATTTTCTGTTACTTAATCCTGAAATCGTTTTTAACTGATAGAGAATTGTTTCTCCTTTTAGGGGAGAGGGTAAGTGTGCTTTTATGTGTATGAAGGTTAATAGTGTATTATTGTTGCTACTGTTATTGTTGCTGGGAATTTAATGTATGGAATAAGGGTATGTGTTGGACAGCCAAGCAGAAGACTATGGGAAGACCTACTTTTGACACCAAATACACTGTAAACACTCTTCCTATGTTTGGAGAATTTCCCACTTAAAATCCCTGCATCCCCAACATAGAACCCAGAACCTCGCTCTCTTGGCTACCTTCGTGACTTGGGTACAGGCATGAGCCTTAGATAGTTCCCAACTGGATGTACCCTCATGATAATATGAATTATAAGTCGTTGCTATGGAGGAGGTGCTGTGTGTAATTGGTTCCAGTGAGGTGGTGGCCAAGACCCCCAGCCTTCAGAGGCACCAGGAACACCCAGCATCCAGGGCCAGTGTTGGCCACACAAGTGATTTGGGATGATCTGGACATCATTCTCAAGCACAAAGGCCACAAAAAATTTGGAAAGATTCTTAATGTTCTTCAATATATCTTCTGCTGAAAATAGCTGAAACTGATTCTAAACACCCAGAGTGATACATTTCATTATATTAACAATTTAAACATTCTTGATTTATCATTTCATTGTCTTAGCCCAAAGTTGGCCATCTGTCTAGTACTAACTGAAATCAATAGACCACTGATCCCAACTAACCTGCAGTTGAATATGATCCCAAAACCTGAGAGCTGCCCTGGCCCCACTGGCCCTTTCAGAGGATCTGACAGTAATACTGATTCATATTCCATATCTTGGAACATCAGGTTTTAAGGCATTCTCAGAGATGGGCATTGGGTATTGCATATCTTATACTATATATATATATATAGGCACCTCTTGGTGAAGTTATGTGTTTTATTTACCAATCAATTAAGGCAGTAATTCTCAATATTTTTGGTCTTGGCACTCCTTCACTCTTAAAAATTACTAAGGACTTCACCAAGCTTTGGTTATACAGATTATATCTATTGATATTTCCTGTATTTGAAATACCGAGATCAAAAAGAGTCAAATAATTTCTTAGTCTTACTATGAAATGATTTTTCATAATACTTTGCTAATCCTCTGAAAGGATTTTGGGAACCCCCAGAGAACACTGGCTCACTCTATGAAAATCATGGAATTAGGTATTTATTGAACACCTGTTGTTTGCCCAACATTGAAACGGACTCTGTAGCAAATTTGGAAGTTCATCCGAGGGCACAAGCAAAGGAAGAGCCATCAGAATGTGACTGCCATATCGGCAGAAGAGGAGGAAACTAGCCACTTTGAAGATGAGGAAAAAATAGTGAGAGATACTTTCCTATATGATCTAAATTTATCCTAAGTGCCTCCAGGCAGTGCTATTTTCTAGAGGTTTTGCTATATAAGAACTATTTAAAAAAAAAAAAGACTTCTGTTTCAAAAAAAAGAATAACTTTTCTTACAAATTAGTATTTTTTTAAAGATGAAATTGGTTTCAAGTGATACAAGGTGTGGTATATTTGTTGAGTGATTGTCATTTCCCAGCAGGAAGGGGAATGGTAATTTCCTTCTTTGAGCTCTGGTAAAGGGTAAAGAGATAAGCTAATGTCTCTCTTTGACATTTAGTTCATCTGGAATCAAGTGGATTATTTGTTTATTGCTGAAGGAGAGTGAAACTCTCCACCCCAATATTCCTCATGCTTTCTGGGAAACCCCATGCCATTTAGGTAAGGATCTCTTCTGCCAAGAGCTGCCCTTCCCACCACTTCCTGGAGGAGCTCCAGGCTCAGCCAAGCACCAGATGAGTCAGTGCCACTTCCTTGGGTCTCCTAACTCCAGCTAACGTCAGCCACGTGAGAGAAGACAGGACCTGGAGACCATCTGCTCCCCTCAAAAAGCCAATGCCAGGGACTCAAGTAAGTGTGATCAGGTCAAGTGGTACCTGGAGGTTTGTGAGAAGGTGAAACTTTGTTTAGGCAGCAAACATAATTGTAGTTTCCAGAGGTCACTTTCCGGAAGGAAGTGAAATTCTGGCCAGCTACATAGGATATATGTACATAATAATATGTATGCATGTATGGATGGAAGGATGGTAAGATATATGTAAATTTTATTTGAAAAATTAAATGAAGAGTAAAAAAAACAGTAAAAAAAAAACTACTAAAGAGCACTGAAATGTATACATAACAAAACCCAGAATCAACAGTTGTTAACATTTTATCCTGTTTTGCTTAATTTTAAATAAAACACACAATACAATGCAGAAAAGTACAAGGGCCAATGGCTTCCACACATCCCCAAAGGTAATAGCTAGCATGCATTTAGCCACTCTGATTTTCCTCTGCCTTTTTCATTTCCCCGTGGTCTCTGAATTTTGTCTCTCTCTGTGCACCTGCCACTCACCTTTCTTTCAAGATCCATGGCAGTTGTCCTCTCCTCCATGCAACCTTCCCTGGCTCCAGAAAGGCAGATGTTGGGCAGCCTTTCCTCCTGTATGGCTCATCTCCTGGAGTTGGGGGTCAGGCACCTTGTCTGATTTGCATTGGTATCTCCAACATCTTGTTGATCTCCACACAGAATTACTGAATGAACCAGTGAGGAGACGGAATGAGATGGTTTGAGAGAGAGACACATACGTCTATTTCCTCACCCCTTACAGTCCCGGCTTGTCCCAGTGCCCTTTACCTTACTTACCCCATCTCCTTGTCACTGTAGCAATAGGCATGAACAACTCATTCTGTCCCCTGCCCCCACATTCCCATCGGGTCAGACTGTGTCCAGTTTGCCAAGAGAGAACACTGGCATTCAGCCCCTTGGGGAACTGCCCTCGGATCCATGAGCTGTGGCTAACAAGCAGCACAAGCCTGATTTCTCGTCTTCGTTTCCCTGAATCTGGCCAACTAGTACCAACCAGTTTCCTCCACAATAAATTGGTGATGTCTTCCAAGAAAAAAGTTGTTTTTTTTCTTCCTATTTTATCTCTTCATATGCATTGTTATAAATCCTTTAAAACGAGAACGACGGCAAAAAGGATGCAGGCGTTCTCTCATACCGTACTTCCCCCACCCCCACGCGTGTAAGTTTACGCAGACATTCAGAAGCTACTTGAGAGCTTCTGTCCGCATGCGCCCTCACGCACGGGCGCACGCATGCGCGCGCACGCACACGCACGCGCGCGCACGCACACGCACGCACGTTCCTTATTTGAAACAGAAACTCATAGCAACACGTTTTACTGTGTGATGGTTTAGAAACAATTTCTCTTTCATCTTTGCTCTAAAAGAGAGTGAAGGCAAAAGGGGCATGCGAAATCATGTAAACAAATGATGAGCTAAAATAAAGGACCAGAGTCCTTGTATGTTTTCTTTTTAAGCATTTCAAGAGCATAATACAGCACCTGAGCTGGAGTATGGGCTAAGTATCTGATGAGACAGAACGAATGAATTAATGAAGGAAGGAGCGCAACACCGTTCTTGATGGGGAAGCCGTCACCTTTTGGTATAATATACCTTTTAAGGCGAATCCAGGCTGGGCAACCACTCATTTGCCACTCATTCGCCCACTGGGCTTGCACAATATTTACGCTGGAGAGCAGGGTGTGACCAGGAGTGAGGAATCATGCGCCAAAGTTCTAAGGCAAGATGTGAGACTTGGAAAGTTCAGATGGGGACGAAGAGCCAAAATAAATGAGTTGTAAAGACTGGAACTGAGTCAGATAGTGGGAAAAACTTAAATGGTAGCAAAAAAAACTAGCCAACCAAAAGCAACCCTGATTTGAAATACCCTTTCCTGGCCGTAATGGCAAATAAATGATATTCCTAAAAATTATTTGTCTAGTATTTATACTACTTATTTTTTTCCCCAGTGAACATTAAGTCATTGTTATCTACATATCTTGTGGTCCAAATAAATCACTTTTTAAAAAATAGAGGTGAAAACTAAATATTGAATATTTTATGTACCACTTCATGGCATTTAGTAGAATTCAGCTGGATAATTGGAATTGGGAAATTGAGGATACAGTACAGACACTGAAAAAAATCCCCATAATTTTTTACATAATATTAAATATCATCCATAAACCCTCACACCCTGGACTTGGAGTGGGGGGGAGGGGTACAAAATCAGCAAATAAGTCTCTGTCCCACCTTAGCTTAGGCTTTTCTGAACAGTGGTATTTTATGTTCAAATATTATTTGTTTCCTCTTAGTGCTTCAACCCACTCCCTTCTCCTTTCCAAGGTGGCATGTGGGTAAAGGGAAAGCCATCTGTGTTGCCAGATCCTCCCCTCCCCTTCTCTCCTCCCACCATCTTCACCCTACTTAGCCTGTGCCCTCAATCTCAGCCAGTCTTCCAACTGGGCCCTGAACTAGGATGGTGCTGCTACACTCTGCTATGGGGTCACAGCTTACTCTGTCACAGTGGCTCTACAGTGAGCCATGTGGCACCATACTCTCAACTCTGTGCCTCATTTCCCCTCAGGAAGCAGATGGAAACTTCCAGACCCTCCAGATGTCACCCAGTCATGGAAACCTGTGTGAGCTTTCACAAGTCTCTCCCTCTGCCTATGTCACTATACAGTCACCCCTTGACTATGGTTCAAAGTTTAAGTAGGCTATTTCAGGGTTCATATAATCACTTTAATTAGTTTAAGGGGAAAACATGTAAATTCACAGCTGTATTACCTCTAAGTTTTGATCACTTATATTCCTAGCACAAATAAAATTCTAGCACATAGTAGATCCTCAACAAGTATCTGATGAGTCAGGGGAATGAGTAGTGATCTTGACTATACAGTTGGCCAATAATGACAGCAAAATAGAGATCTAGAGAGACTGACCAATTCTTGAGAAATCTGTGGATATAGGAGTAGGTAAAGCCAATATTATCCCTGGACTTTGTAGACACTCATGTAGGAGTTGGATTTCTGTCATTTGCAACCAAACGATTAATAAAAAAGCATAACCCTAACATAACTTACACTAATAAATCTTAAAATATAGATTGAAGTCATGATTTGTAAGGAAAATATAATTTACCAATATTGGCTTGAGAAGAGATAGAAAATCTAATTAATTAATTCAGTAACCATAGAAAAAAACTAAATAGGAAAAAATCTCAATAAAGACTTTGTGCAAGACTTTTTTCTCCCTTCGATTAAGAAAGTTTTTGAAAAAATATCAAGGATAGAGGCACCTGGCTGGCTCAGTCAGTAGAGCATGCGACTCAATCTCGGGGTCATGAGTTTGAGCCTGATGGGTATAAAGACTAAAAAAAAAAAAAATATCAAGGATAGATAACTCTATGAAACAGAAAAAAATGCAGTTTCATCTTACTTATAAACAGTTCTATCCCAAGAATAAAAATGACTTAATATTACAAATCTTTGAATAAAATTCACTAAATTATACCAATTAAAGCAGATACCGATCCTCCAATATATGCTGAAAAATCACCTAATAAAATTTCATACTTTCTAGTTTAATTTTTCTAAGTATCTTTTTTTTTAAGATTTTATTTTTCAGAGAAAGAGAGAGCACAGCAGGGGAAGCAGTAGGCAGAGAAAGAAGCAGGCTCCCTGCTTAGCAAGGAGCCCAACGTGGGACCCGACCCCAGGACCCTGGGATCATGACCTGAGGTGAAGGCAAACGCTTAACTGACTGAGCCACCCAGGTGCCCCTCTAGTTTAATTTTTTTAAGTAGAAAATTAGTAAGATAGAATTTAACAAAGGATATCTACCAGAAATTCAGAGCATATGTTATCCTTAAAGGTGGAACATTAAAAGCATTTTCACTGAAGTCTGTAGCAAAGCAAATACTTGTTACACATTGCTAGTATTCAACATTCTGTGCCAGACCATAGCTAAAGCAGTCCTAAACAATTAAATAAAACATGAACATTGTATAGGAAATAAAGTCTCACCAACTGCCAAAGATGGGCTTCTTTTGGATTTTTTAAGTAAGAATATGTTAACAAACTTTTAAGTGTTCTACAGCATAACACATTAGCATATAAAAACCAAATTGCTTTTACCATGACAGCAATGACCAATTATAAAATACATTAGAAAAAAGGTATATTTCACTATATCAACAAAAATTAAATGCCCAGAAATAAATGTCAAAAAATGTATGATGATATAAAGAAATCTTATGAAACCAAGTCCACAAAAGCTCTGGTTTAATGAAGACATATATTGTTCTTGAAGAGAAATACCATTGTAAATCTCTCCAAATCCTATGAATTTAGCACAACCAAAAACATAACTTCAAGATATGTTCACCAATAGTCAAGAAATTTTGGGGGAAAACATTAGGAAGGCGTTACTTCCACCAAATCTGACAACACACCAGAAAACTAGAATCAAAGCAATATATTGTTTATTTGGGATATCAAATACCTCAATTAAAGAATTTAGCACGTAATAAAACAGCATTTCAAATCAGTGAGAAAAGAGTGGACTTCAATAAATGGTTTTTGAACTTTTCAATAAAAGTAGCTCTATACCTTACTCTTCACAAAAATCAATTCTCAATGAAGATCTGGCTGGATGCATACATGATAAATGTCTTAGAATAAGGAATATACTTCATATTTTGAAATGAGTCACAAAAATTTACCAACTTGAATACAGAAATATAAAATATTAAAAAAAAGACACCGTATGTCAAATTAAATACAAGTGACTGAGTAAACATTGGTAACAGACATAGAAGACTAGTATCTATATGAAAAACTCCTAACAAAAATGAAATAGACAAATCATTCAACAGAAAAATGAACCATTGGGAAAAGGCAATTCACACAAATATAAAAATGGTCTAAAATAAACATATGAAAAGATGCCCATTGTTACTAGTGCCAGTTTTTAATTAAAACAAAATAACATTTTTTCATTCATTAAAAAATCTAGTATCAAATGTCCTTAATGTTATGGGGAATGGGTACTCATTCATCACTGAGAAACTGTAAGTTGATAATAGCCATTTTGGAAGCCAACTGAACTATCTTTTTAAAACTGCCTAACTCTGGTCCAACAATTCAAAACCTAAGTATATACAACAGAGAAATCCTTATATGCACATAAAAAGAGTCATACAGGATGATGTTCTTTCAGCATTGTTTGTAATTGGGGGAAAAAAGGAAACTCCCTTAAGAGTCCATTTTAGGGTAAATGTTTAGATTATGGAATGATTTTTTTGTTTTGTTTTTTACAAAAGTAAAGAGATTAGGTGTAATTATACTGAAATAAGCCAAGTAGAAAAGCTGAGGAATGATATGCATATATTTATGTAAAAATTAGAACTATACATTTTATTTCCTCTGCTTATATATAATATGTATATGTATTCATGGACAAAGGTCTAGGTAGAAAGTTAACAATTGGTACTTATAGGGAGGGTATTAGGATTGAAGGTGATTGCCAAAAATAGGTTTATCTCTGATGTTTTTACAAGTAAAATGTAGTCATATACTAAATTTGTAATTTCAAATGTAAAGAAAAAGCAGTATGCAGAAAATGATACATTTTAAGAAAAATATACACACAAAATTATTCTTTGTATTTCTTTTTTTCTTCCTTCTGTGATGTAAACACACAGGAGAGGCTCTGGAAGATTACCTGCCAAATGATGCGAATACTATACAGGTATCTCCAATAGAAACAGTACATTCAACTCCTATATTCTCATCTGAGAGAGGAAAATTCAAGATTTATAAAAACAATACAGCATCAGTTTAGAGCTCTTATTATTTTGTTTAGTTATTTATTAACATTCACATGGTACATGATTAGATACTGAAATTTTGCCATATCTTTTTTTTTTTTTTTTTTTTTTTTTAAAGATTTTATTTATTTATTTGAGAGAGAGAGAATGAGAGGGAGGAGGGTCAGAGGGAGAAGCAGACTCCCCGCCGAGCAGGGAGCCCGATGCGGGACTCGATCCCGGGACTCCAGGATCATGACGTGAGCCGAAGGCAGTCGCTTAACCAACTGAGCCACCCAGGCGTCCCATTTTTGCCATATCTTTAGAATGTAGTATTTGGGGCAGAGGGGAATACAATTTTTAAAGTTAGACTTAAAGTCATTAGCATTTCAGTCAATAGTTAAGTTTATACACATTTCTAAAAGAAGACAAAACCAGATTGGCTATTTCTTTAGTAGTTTACTAATTCTACCTTACACCACTAAACAAAAATGCTTATTTAAAGTTATCTGAGGACTGTTCTTTCTGGAGATTATTCTGTAAAACCTTAATTCTAATGAGAATGATATTGGCATTCATACACAACCAGCTACATTTTATGAATAACACTACTTTTGAATGTATAAACTAAAAATTGTTTTTAGAGGACTGTGCTCTTAGAATTTTTTTTAACGTAGATTAAACTCTACAAATATTACCACACCCATTATCAATATGGCTTCCAATTATTAAATAAATTGCCTGTACCAATACAGTTTTTCACACCTCTACAGAGTAAAGAGAACACCAAAGCAGTCATATCACATTGTATCCTAAAGACCTATCACGTAAGTGACAATTATCCCCTTTTTTCTGCTCCTACTTAGGAAGGTATTTGCATTTGAGATAGCAGTAATCCCACCATAAAGTCCTCTATCAACCTCTCATATTGAGGGGTCTTCAGTTAACGCATACAAAGACTGGAAGTTCATTCACTCATTTGTGACCATAGCTACACCCTTGGAAGACTTTTTTTAGTAGCAAGGAAAGAGGACACAAACAGGAGGCAAAGTGGCTTCCATGATGACCTCCCAGCACTTTTCCAGGTAGCGGAATTGCTTACTTTGAATTCATGTATTGCTGAAGTCCCAAATCATGAAAACAATAAGAGAAACTGCCAGAGCTATCTGGTTTCACAGTGGTTAGGAGAGAAAAGTTTATAGGCAGTAGTTTCTTCCAAATAAAAAGGTCAGCAGTAACGAAGAAACACTTTGAAGGATATCTTCAATGGAATTTGGAATTTCCCTCCCCTATCCTAGGTACCTACTCAACTGTCTTCTATAGCAATTTGGCTTGTGAAAGTGCCTCTCACCTTCCTTATAAAAGAACAAGTTCCTTTAGAAAGGCTCCAACGGAGAGAACACTAGGGTGGTGTTATAAACCTCATCTGTCACTGAAATCCCAAAATGACCTTAGCAACTTACTCTTCTGCATTACAAGAGGGCTGCACTAATGTCTGAGTCAATGATCTAAGCTCTAAGAGTCAATGATCCATGTTTTCATCAGAGGCCACCAAGGAAGGAAACATACCTTTTTACTTCATATCATGAAGGCACTTTTATAATTCTATCACACATCAGTTTTGTCTTCAATTCAGCAATATTTTACATGAAACACCTAACATCTCTTACGTTTACAGGTATTCAAAAAATAGGAGCTGATGACAACAGTTCAATCATATACAAGTAACTGATGTGAAGAGACTCAGAAAATAAGTCATTTGAGTAGATTCTATAAATCTTTAAAACAAAAAGCAGGTATAATTTTATTTCAAGAAAATATTTAGCATTTAAAGTGAAGTATGACTACTAATTAGTAGCGCTGGCATTTATTTTCTTTTCACAGTGAAACTTGGAAAACAAGGTATGAGTTAAACTGAACCCATTTAATATAAAAGTCTTTAGTCACTTAAATTTATTTTTATAACAAAGCACTTTTTATATAATTTAAAATACATATGCTTTGATTGAAGAGTGACTGTAAATGGATCCAGTTTTCTTCCACCTGTGATGACAACTTTGTCATTTCTTCTAGAAGTACTGGCTCTGAAGGAAGCATTTTAAGGTGTAACTGAAAAGAAAAAATTATAATATTTAAGAAAATTAAAATTTTGTTTATTCTAGATTCAACCTTCTTACCAAGGGACATCATAAGATACTATTCTGAATATTTTTTCCTTAGATGCTGGTTTATTACCAGTTCCCATTTCCCTCTTCTCTATCAAACTTTCTTATGAGTTCCTTTATGGTACTGTCTGTCTCTCCCTTAGTAGAACTGAAGTTGTCATCACTCTCCTCCACCTAAGGATATCCCTGATACAAATCTCGAAACAAGGTCCTAGTTCTAACACTAACTCCATATTTCTGTGCTTTAGGTTTCTCCTTTCACTGGAACCCACTGGTAATGAATGACTGATGGCTCTCTGCTTTAACTCCTAAGGATTAAAGTAAATTTATATTCAGGAACTATAGTTGGTAAATTTGGGAAAGGATACAGAAAAAATTTGTAGCATTTCTATTTTTTTCATCCTACATGCTACCATCTAAATATCTACTTATAAAATAATTTTAAATAATTAGATCAAGTAAAAACTGATTGTATATATTAATGGGCTAGAGGAAATATCCTATCTGTTAACACTATAAGTCAGCATCATCTACTTCCTTCAATATAATATAATACTGAAATAAACATGAATTCTCCATTATGTTAGTCATAAAAACAACTGTTCTTGCTAAATCACTTGAAACCCCTTCAGCCAGAATAGAAGTATTTTGATTCCAGCAGCAGAAAAAAACAAAAGCAAAAAATAAACATGAAACCTAATTTTCTCTTCATGATCACTGCCAAAATATAATGACTTAAAAAAGTTAATAGTTTAGTATACTGAATCAAATGGATGATGCAGAAAAGTCAGGGGGATGAGTCAAAATTGTGCTGAGTAAAGGAAAAGACTACAAAGCTGTAGTGTTCAGCTGTCCAATACAATAATCACTAGGTAAAGAAGGCTATTTAAATTTAAATTAATTAAATTTCTGTAAAATAAGAAATCCAGTTTCTCAATCACATTAGCCACATTTCTCAGTGCTCAGTAGCCAAATGTTGTCAAGTGGCTACCACATTAGACAGTGCAGATAGAACACTGCCATCTTTGCAAAAATTCTATCAGACAGCACTACCCTAGGGGAAGGCAAGCTGAGAAGTATCATCTTACATTAGACTTACCTTTAGAAACAATGCAAGATATGCCTGGGCTAACTCAAAATCACGCTTCCTGTCCAACATCATCTCGATCATTTTTAAGAAGCTCTGCATAACTTCTACAGATCCACCACAATCAGGAGACAGGCTTTGCAGCTCTGTTTCAATTCCCGATGGGCCTAATTCTTTCAGAAGGTTAAGAGCAGCTTCATCTGCATTAAGTTTTAAGAAGAATCCAGTCATTACCTACAATCACTTCACTTAGGAAACTATAGTTTCATTTCATACCCAAGCAACATACATTTAAATTACACAGGAAATTCTTCCTGTGGCTTTATTTTTTCCTGTTAAGTAGTGAAATGAACCCAAATTAAGTAACAATCAGTACAAATTATGACAGCAATACAATAAAAAGTACTAAGAGCACTAAAATTTTTGCATTTAAGTTTTTTTTTTCCTGCTGCTGAAGCTGTTAAAATCTAATGCCTAGTGACAGACACTTCAAGATGGTCTTACATCAATCAGAACAAATCCAAATATAAGAAGGCTGTAAGGTACATAACAAATTATTAAGAGTAGTTGCATTGAGAACAGGATGAGGTGGAGGAATTTATTTTCCTTTCCTTTTTATTATAAAAATTTTTAAACTACCATATGATTATTAAGAAACACTAACAATACAGAAATATGTAAGAAGGGGAAAGATTCCACCTTATTCTTACCCATTCCAAATTTACTCCTTTTCTCTAGAAATAAGCATTTTTGTTTTATATGCATCCTACGAATACATATTCTATACACTTACAGCTATTCTATAACAAGTATTTGATATTACAGTGGTAATGACTATGCTTTTAGCTTTTAGAAAAGAAATAAGACCAATGACTAAACTCTAATAAATTTTCTTCTTTGTCCTTTAGTCTATACTAAATAAGAGTGCTTTTCTTCTTTGTCCCTCCAGAAATATAACAAGTTACTCCTTTATGATCTTGCTATTCTTTAGTCATCTACAATGGCCCGTCAGTACCATTATCTGACTTTTGCCAAGGTGGACTCAAGTGATGGCAGTATGAAAACAAAAGCATTTGGATCCAAAAAACAAGAGGATAAATCGAACAGGAGAGTGACTGTGATTTTATTAATTGCTTTTAGCTCTTATTGTTTATCATTATTAGCTGTAGACTGTAGCTTTCAAAATTTAAATCTATTAACAATAAATACATTTTAAAATTGCCTTAATGGGTAACTTGGGAATACCTAAAAATCACCAAAGACAAAAGTCTCTGCTCTATTATAAACTGTATATGTAAATAAAAACAAAAGAAAGGGATGGGGGGGGCGGGGCGGGACACACACTAATTTTCCATATAGAAAATGTGAAATGTTCTCAAAAGGTTATTATAATATTAATACTCATCCAAGTTCAGTGTCTCTCGTTTAACATAATACAAAAGCTAAAATTATTTCACATTAAAATCAAAATTTAATCCTAAAAGTTTTCTATCTTCTTTCAGCTACTGAAAAATCTGCTAATATTTCATTCAATTTCTCTTCATATAAAGTACAATATATTGATGATACTTGGTAAAAGATTTTATAATTTAACTTACACTTATTATTTACCAGTCCTTCTTCAAGTTTCAAGCAGAAATCTGATTTTTGAGCCAAAATTCCAAGATTTACCACTTTAGACTTAAACAAAAACAAATATACATTATTCTAAGAATACAAGTGTAACAAAAAAATTATAGCTTATAATTAAGAGCTGTCATTAATTTACTCTGTATCTGTAAAACTAGGTCTTGACAAAGAACTACAAATGCAGAACACAAAACACACCCTATATACTTAGAATGCTCCAATTTGATTTTTACCTGATGGGGATCATTATTTTGCTCAGGTGCAGCATATCTGGGTACAAGGCCAGGAACCGTTGGAATAAAAAATGGTGCTGATTTGGGTACTTTGGGTGGTTCCTTTGGTTTATTCTTTTTCTGATTAAGAGAAAATGAGAAAGGGAAAAAGACTAATAAGTAATTACCTTGCCAATAGCTTCTAATATTTAATTCCAAATCAATTTTAAAACAAAGTGCAAAAAGTAAAAAGGAACAAAACTCTCAAATTTGAATGCCAAAATAAAATGCCAACTGACGAATATTACAGTTATCTTTAAACTGGGCTTCTCAAGGCAGACCTCCAGTACCCTTGCTAATAAGGTAGAATAAAAATGACAAGGGTTCAGGAGAAGCTCTAAGAGCTGTCATTTTCCTCAAACATGATTTACATAATATTTAGGTAAAGAAGTAACAAGTAATTTTGAACTTTACAACCTTTTTCGCAAAATGGGCTAGAAAACAAAACTTATATAAATGCTCAACAGTTTCTTACATTTTTTTTTTTCCTCCAAAAAAAATTTGGAGCCAGAGGTAGACTTTGCCATTAGAAATAATTTGGTGAAATTTTCTTGTGAAGAATAGCCCTGATTCTTCTATTTCGTTGGAATTTCTATTGATTTTTCCTTAGTACTTTTTGTCTTTAAAAAGCAAGAGAACACTATTGCTCATTTATAAAATATTTCAAGGGTTAGTAAAATTCTATCAGGAAAACCTCCATTGGAATTCCTACTGACAGAATTTAGTTTTGGTGACCACAAGCTACATGTCACTACCTCAGGAGCATCTGATGAAAGAGCCTTTCTATGGTAAACTGCCTAATAAAGGAGTCTCACAATTTTACCTTACACTATTCCTCTTCCATTCTTTAGGAGCTATCCTACAAGAGAGATTCGTTTTTTGAAAGAAAACCAAGGATACTTGTGGCCTTGTGGAGGCACAGCAAAAAGAAAGTCCATGAAAGCAGGACAAGGCACTGCCAGCTGCAGCGTAGGCACAGCCCTTCGTGGGGAAGGGCGACTGCAGTAAGAGGCACAGTTACCCTTCTGACTCACTGTTCTTGAGTTAGAAGGGAGAGAGTCACTGGGTTGTAGATAAGGACAAAAGGCTTTTTGCAGGTGCTCCACAGGGCTCTGGAAATGGTCTAATCTCACAAGGAAAACCAAAAGGAGAAAAGTTACCCACAGGACAAATATAGAAATTCTAACTTCTCTCAGTAAGAAATAAAAATATTGGAGATGTTAGCATATTTCTTCCATAAAGATCATTCACTCAGGTTTCTAAATAAGTTTTCATGCAGAAGAAAACTGTATCTAAGCAAGGAATAGAGCAGTCCAAAACCTTAGCTCAATTAATTGGGCATTATTCTGACTGCTCCCTTCACACTGATCTACTTGGCCTTTTTAATGCATTGCTTTTAAAGCTATCCCATAAAGTATTGCCTTTATAGCTGACACACTGGACAACGTGATAGAGAGATTTCACAACTGTGTTCCTACACAACATACATTAAAGCTAACGTCTAATCTCTCAAAAAGTGAGCAAGTAAAAAGAAGCATATTTAACTTCTGAGAAGAAAATTAACACGTGAAAACTCTTTCCTTACCCAAGACACACGTATCTTTTCTGGTGCTAAGTAATCAGTTACAAAAACACCACATCTTGTCATAGTTATCTATGTCAATTCTTACACATTTTATGCCTGGCCTAGAATGTGACTTAGTATGCAAATAACCTTTAGTGAATGTGAATATACATATATCTAACCAATCAAGTTTCATAAAACAACACTTACCCTTATCATCAGAGGATAATCTTTGAAGTTTTCTACTCTATTCCTTTCAATTACTTTTGCTACTCACAAATGGGGGTCATAAAATATGCTTTGAAAAACACTAATTTATGCCATAAGTATCCATTTTTCATGTAAAATTGTAAATTCCTCAAGGACAAAGGAGCTAGTTTTTTTTTTCGCTGCTGTTGTCCTTGGGACATTACCTAGTACTTAGTTCATATTAATTTATGTGCCTGGACTCAGCACAGCAAGCGATAAAAATCTTCTTGGAGTTGACAAGAGTAAGGTATGGAATGGTAAAGGGTAGCTGAAGCTTAATTAAAAGACCAGAGAAAAGTCTTCTGGTCCCCAAATGCCTAGCAATAGAAATATCACACATCATGGCAGCAATTTTTTTCCCTCATTTTGTAAGTTAAAAAAAGTTTATTAGGTTAGATTTAAAACATCCAATTTTTAATGGTTCTGTAGTTGCAGGCGTACTGCTCAGTGCTCTCAAAGTCAATTTCTATAAAGAATATTGTGATAATCACACTGGATCAAACAGCCTTCAACTAATTGGTATTTTCTACTCCCTTGGCATCAACTGTTCCTTCTGAAACCCTCCAAGTAGAGGAAGCTACCTCTACTAAAGAAAATTCTTCTGGAATGTGTCTTTAGGGACCAATATTAAGTGACTACAGCATTACCTTAATAACATCAAGATTAAGAAGGTTTTTCCACCGTGATTCAGGGAGGAGTGATAGAGTCACCAATTGCTCATTCAACTGTTCTGGGGAATCATACTCTATCATTTCATCACTTGGTTCTATGGTTTCTTCCGATAATTCCACATCTTAAAACAAAAAATTTTCAGGTAAAACAAATTAATGCAGAATGATATTTTTATCATATAAAAAGGAACTTACTTTATTCCAAATCCATTAGTATTTTATAACATGTCCACTGAGTATTATAAATTCTATTGACTTTATTTCCTCATCTTCTCATATTGTCTACAACTCCCATCACCAGACCCAAAACATTTCTCCACTGGTATACTATTTAATTCCTTATCAATACAATATCAATTATATTTTTGCATTAATTCATGAAGTCGTTCAAAATATTTCCTATCAGTTAGAAAAATACTTTGATTGAATGCATTAAACTTTGCTTTCAGTAGTAATATCCCTCATGTTAGGTTTATGATATTACACTTCAAAACTACTATTTTATGCTTACCTTGGGTTTGACAAGTACCAGGAAGCGTCACTACTGAAGGAATATAATCTGTGGGAAGTGGCCGTAGTGAAACAACTGAATACAGGGAAATATTGGACCTGAGAAGTAAACATACAAACAATATTTTAAAACTTATAAAAACAGATTTTTTTCAGAGAAACTTCAATTACTGGTAATAATCACTACTATCTTGCACTCGGCTTCAGATTCCAGTCACTTATAAAAGTTAAAAAAAATCTCAAAGACAGTATTAACTTGAAAATGCCTTGATTCACGTCATAGGTGTCATCACAAGGAAGTTGTGCATAAACATTATAAATGGAGTCTTTATTTATTTATTTATTTTTTCCCAAAGATTCCATTTATTTATTTGAGAGAGAGAGAATGAGAGACAGAGAGCACGAGAGGGAGGAGGGTCAGAGGGAGAAGCAGACTCCCCGCCGAGCAGGGAGCCCGATGCGGAACTCGATCCCGGGACTCCAGGATCATGACCTGAGCTGAAGGCAGTTGCTTAACCAACTGAGCCACCCAGGTGCCCTGGAGTCTTTATTTTTAATGTAATACAAAAAAGTATTTATTTGAGAGATCAGTAGTGAATACTTTTATAAGATAACATAACCTCCATATATTTATATCATTTTGACAAATGGCAACCTCCATTTAAGGAAATCATAACTGAAGGGAAGATGGACTCAGAGAGTTAAGTCAGAGAGAGAATATGCTGATTAGATCCTTTGGGTTGCTGAAGTTATGGACTTTCCCTTCTCTAGAAGGGTCCTCTAAAGTAGTTATGTTTCTGCTACTTGACCCTGTACCATGGCCTTGGATGACTCATCAAGATGTAGATACCTCTCCCAAAGTGGGTTAATCAGATTCTCTTTCACATATATTATAAATCTGGAATGTAAAATAATAATTGGGAATATCTGGTTCTGAGTTATAGTAATAGTGGCACTATAAAATACTCCTTCTGAGGTCCCACAGGTACTCTACTATTCTTCTCTCGTCTGGATTGTTCAAGCTTCTTAAATTCCACGAGATACTCCATTTTGCATATTAAGGTGGCCAGAGTCTATTTCTATTATATATTTAATTTATTTTCCTATCCTAAAAATCTAATTATAAAATTTTAAAGGAATCAATTTTTTTCTCCTTAATAATAAGAGTTAAAGGAATTACACATGTGAACTCAGAAAATAGGTAAAATCTTTCTAGACCAAGATGATGGACCATTTATTTCGAACTCTTACATGTTCATCACCACCACCATTAATATCTTTACGTGGTTATGAAGAGTTATGTAACTAGAATGAATCTTAGAAAGCATTTTGCCCATACTTATAGCTTATTTTGTAGATAGACTAGGCTGAGTTGAAAAGTTGGCCAAAAGCATAAAGTGGTCCTGGAGCTGTGGCAGGAAGGCCAGGGCCTAGCTGGGGACTCCTCTTCCCTAACATTTCACAATTCAGTTAACCTTTCTGCAAATAAAAGCCAAATATGATAGGGGCGCCTGGGTAGCTCAGTTGGTTAAGTGGCCAGCTTTTGATTTTGACTCAAGTCATGATCTTGGGGTTCCTGGGATTAAGCTCTGCATCCAGATCTGTGCTCATCAGGCAGTCGGCATGAGAATTTTCTCTCACTACTCCTCCCCCCGCTTGCATTCTCTCTAAAATAAATAAATTTAAAAAAAAAAGCCAAATATGATAAATAAAAATCAGTCATGTGGTTTAGAATTTCACACTTGAGCAAAGATATCTAAATTATTAAGCAGATGCTGAATCAGTCATAAACTTATGGTGAATTAACTAACTATGGGAAATTGCTATTTTATAAATTTAAAAAAAAAACAAAACAAAAACAAAGCAACTAAATGGCAATGTTAGCAACTATAATTTTCTGACAATATCATCGTCCTCCTCCTTACCCAGAACAGAAATGTATGCAATAACTTACCAAAGATAAATTCCAAGGTGGTCCACGTGGGAAGTGGCTAGAAAGTCTCCAGTAGGGGACATAGTAACATTGAGAGGAGCAGAGTCCAACAAAAAGCTGTCTATAAGGCTATAAAATGAATTATAATGTTAAAGTATTTAAACTTGACCAAAAAAGGATATAACTCACAAAATATATTTTTGCTAAAAGAACAAGGGATGAGAGATGAAGAAAATACTCATTTTTGATTTTCACAAATCAACACGAGAAAGCCATCACTAACAAAGAGCTTTGTCAAGTAAGTTAATGTGTAAAAATAAGCTCTCTTAATGAGAAAGACTGAGAACACTAAATACTCCAATTAACTGAAGAAAGAGTTTCAACAGTAGGGAAAATACTAGAGGAAATGCTCTATTTTTCTGGAATGCCATTTTGGTAGACTGACTTGGGGACAAATTCTGAAGATGTAATACAGTTAAAATAAATTTGATTACCAGTACTCTCCTGTATTTTTGTTATTCCAGTGAAATTTTAAATAAGGCTTAGGCAACAAAAGTAATAAAATAAAATGACTGTAAATAAGAGTAAGAAAATAATGGAAAAAAATTTTGAGCACTTCTACCTATTTTTCAAATAGGTAACCATGCTATATGTGAAACATGAAAATTCAGTCTGTAGAGCATACCACAAAAAGCTTCTGGAAACAGTCTCACAACTTTAAAATGCTGGAGGAGTTGAAAAGTTGGGGAGGAAGGGGGAGGGATCACACCCAGGTAGGAGACACAAAAGAGAATTCTCAGAGAACAAAGTGATTGAGATAAGCCTTACAAAAGAACAGGATCTCAATGGATGTTGTTGGTAGAGAAAGTACTTCCTGGCTAAGGGAAATGTGGAGGGTAAAGTGAGGGGACAAGCGACTGGGTACAAGTGAGAAGTGGTTTGGTACATAAACAGGTGCATAAGCATAAGGTTGCATACAGCACCTTGAATACCAAACATTTGAGTTTGTTTTTATCTTTCAATCAGTAGAAAAGTCACTAAAGACTTCTGAGCAGATAGTAGTGTAATCTTCACTTTCATAAGGAAATCTGCCATCAGAATGTAAAATATATGTGAACAGAAGGTATAGTGAGATTATGGTAGTAGTCATCTAACCCAGCAATAAAGATCTGAACTAGAACGGTGGCGGCAGGAAGTGAAACAAGGTGGATTTAAAGAGCAAAAGAAAGGTCTAACCATTGGCATCTTGCAGAGGAGGCTTCTGACACTGCCTGAGTGAGGATACTTTGTATATTTTAAGAGAGGCATACTGGTTTTAATCACAGCAAACTAGGCATACTGGTTTTAATCACAGCAAACTAGGTTATTCGCTGAAGCCAATACATTATCCATAGGAAAGCACGGGAAAATGACTGAAGTTTAAAATCCACATTAAGGGGCACCTGGGTGGTTAAGCATCTGACTCTTGATTTGGCTCAGGTCATGATCTCAGGGTCGTGAGATGGAGTTCCGTGACAGGCTCCATGCTGATTCTCTCTCTCTCTCTCTCTCCCTCTCCCTCTGCCCCTCCCTCTGCTCTCCTTCTCTCAAATCTCTCTTAAAAAAAAAAAAAAAAATCCACATTAAATAAATTATTCCAAGAAAATAAAATAATAGCAGTTAACACTTTTTAGTGCTCCATGCTAGGAAGTACCCTGAGTACTTGAGTCTACTTAATTTAATCCTCGCAACCCTCTGAGGCAGATCTGTCCTTACTACACAGATCAGAAAAATGAGGTCCAGAAGATTTAAAAACTTGCTCAAGGTAAAAAGCAACTGAGCCAAGCATTGTCACCCAAGCAGTCTGAACTCTTAATCACTATAATTTCAGCAAAACCACTGCTGAAACTAAAGATACAATAAACAGCTCAATAGCATATACAGACCCAGAAGATGCCTACAGTGGTGATTCATGGAATACACTCTAAGCAGCTCAAATGTAAATGAAGACTGTCCAGTGGCAACATTAAGTGACTTGTTCATGATAAAATCTCTTTCTCAATTTGTTCAGAGTGATTAAAAATGTAACCTTTAAATAATGAATGCAAGATAAGAAAACAAGACTAAAATTAGAAGCACTGAAGAGACACAGCAAAGTGTGCTCAGAACAGTGACTGCTGTTTAATTCTTAGTTACAGGGAAACAAAGATGAATAATAACCTGTCTTATTTCTGCTCAACTTTGGAAGCTCACAAGAATGGCTTCTCTTAGGGATCAAGGGGATTTGGGAGGAAAGGAAACACTTGCCAAACACTTATTATATACCAAAGACAGTTAAATTATGTTAATTTACTTAATCCCATCAACCCAGAGCAGAAACATTATCTCAGCGTATACAGATGAAGATTAAACCTAAACACAACAATTTTAGATTTTACCATTTCTTGTGTCTTGATCAATATTCATTAAAAGTTATGTGAGGGTTGAAACTTCCTAACACATTTAGAATCTGTTAAAAAGAGAATCTAATGCCTGAGCAAATTTTTTTTACTTGATACTATAATTATTTTGTCAAATTCATTGTGCAACTTTATTTCCACAGCTGTTGTGTGTGGGCGGATTGGCTGTCCATTATGTAAAAGCATCAAACAGAGAAAGGTGGTTTCCACATTCACAGTGGATTTTACACTGCCACATTAGTTCATGAAGTGTAAGTGTACAGGCTTACTCCCAGACCTAACTACCACATAGTCTTTTGCCAATCCCACAAAATGAAAAGTCCTAGGTAAATTATATTTTTTTTGAGAGAACATTAATAAAATTCCCATTCTATGGGATCAGATTTTCAAGCACAGAGAACTGCATATACAGGTAACATTAAGTAATTTCTTTTTCTTTTTCTTTTTTTTAAAAAGATTTTTATTTATTTATTTGTCAGAGAAGAGAAAGCACAAAGCAGGGGTAGCAGCAGGCAGAGAGGGAGAAGCAGACTCCCCGCTGAGCAGGGAGCCCAACACAGGACTCGATCCCAGGACACTGGGATCGTGACCCGAGCCGAAGGCAGCCGCTTAACCGACTGAGCCACCCAGGCATCCCTCTTTTTCTTTTTAAAGATTTATTTTTAGAGAGAGAAAGAGAATGCGTACCCACGAGTACAGTGGGGGAGAGACAGAAGGTGAGAGATTCTTAAGCAGACTCTGCACTGCTCAATCTCATAACCCTGAGCCAAAACCAAGAGTCAGACGCTTAACTGAATGCACCACCCCAGGTACCCCTTAGTAATTTCTGACTATATTCTAAACAAATGCAGTGTCTAGATGTTCAATTTCGAAAGTGATAGAATTACCTTACATAGGTATCTTTAATGAAAAGAACAAAAGAGATGGCTTTGCCTCAGTGAGAAAGTCCAAAACAATGTTCTATTCCAACTATTTTCATGTAATGCTCCACAGAAAGCAGGGGTCAGAGGGTAAGAAAGAACAAAATGCAAAGTTCTACTAAACTATTTACTTTTCTATTTTTCTCACCCCAAAGGGGTTTAATTTGAACTTCTAATAGATTAAAAACAACCAGAAATAAGAGGTGGTAGTGGTAGGGGATGCCAGATAATTTCAGAGATAAAAATTTCAACTCTTGCTTCTCAGAGAATCCCACAAACACAAGAATATTTTCAGCACTTCAAAACACTTTACAGAAAACAGTTCAGAATCTACGCGATTTGTTTTAGATAGGTACTACAATAGATAGATAACACCTGTATGTTGCCACACTCAAAGGTTTGCTCAAAGATAGTTTCACTTTTCAGACTATGTAATAAGTAAATTCATTCTAAATATTTAACATGTTATGTAAATGATGAAACTGTTTACTGAAGAAAGAACTAGTACTATCCAAAGATTGCCCCAGTAATTATGTTTTTAAAAAGAGAGGGAATCAAAAAACCCAACAGTTACCTATGGTCATATGATGAAATACTAATCCTCACATCCTTATTATCCTCTACATCAACAAAATCAATTCATCCTTAGAATGTGACGTAACCAAGCAAAGTTGATTATTGCAACTATTGGGAAATCTGTTTCTTTCTCCTATGCTTATTACAGCAAAATTTCACTTACAAACTAAGCCACCTTGGGTAAATCGCTTCTCTCTGAGCCTCCATTTCCTCATTTGTAAAATAGGACTAGTAATAGTAGTAGTAACTACAGCTATTAGGATATGAAGAAAGATGAAAATAAAAGCATATAAAGTGCCTAGCACTCATGGTAAATGTAAGCTTAGTTGCAATTAGGCAGCAGCAGTTGTGTGATACTGCTTCCCAAGCTTTCTCATTCGCTCTGCCTCATGGCTGAACCAAATAAGCAATTATTTTCTTTATTAAAATATATTTTGGTTCAATCAATTGGTGTGGAAATTATTAATTTTCTTTTAACAATCCCTATGTGTCTCCCAGCATCCCTCTGTATTCACTTAATATTGTCTCAGTGCTCATCTAAAAATAAGATATTGGAGTAGAAAACCTGTCAGATTTAAATCTGTTCAACTTTTTATTGAAGTAAAAAATTTAGCAAAAAAGCTAAGGTTGAGTCAAAGACTGGTGGGCTTTGAATGCTACTTTCAGATCCTAATTCTTCCGTTCCAAAGATAAGTTTACCACTTTTAAAAAATATTTTACCAATTTAGTACTACTGAACATTAACTCATCTCTCCTATCTAATGTGAACTGAAACTAAAAAGGTAAGTGAAAATGGCATTATGCCAACTGTTACTTGTACAACTTCCCTACTGTAAAGAAATTCAATTATAATATTCATTTTTAGAATATAGTGAAAGTTCAAGAAGCAACAGACTACCAATATTTTCATGTAGCCTTCAAAAAAGTTTTTTTTTTTAAATTAAGGAAATACAAACTTTATGTGAAATTTTTAAAGCCAGAAGACACAGCCAACTAATTAGATTTTGTTTTACTATATTTTAAGTGAAAAAGAGATACACCTGTGGACAAAGGTCCCTAGTTATCAGAGCTGGACCCATTAGACACTGTTGCTGTGCATATTCCAAATCTTGCATGTATGCTGGATAGATAGCTGTGCCTCATTCCTATATGAAACTTAAAGGGAAATGAGTACATCAGGGTTTTTCCTTTCTAAAGGTCAAATTGCTTTCAGGTATGAACTTATCAATTCCTGAGAAAAGAGGAAGTACAATTGGACAGAGCTTAATTTAGGAATATTTCAGAGGCTTAAAAAGTGCCATCTTCCTTCTCATTTTCCCCACCTTTCTTTATAGTATGTACCTGTTAAAATGGACACTTCACTGTTCCCATTACTACTTTCATACCCATCTAAGAAATTCCGTTAAGTGATATGATTTTAAACTGTGTCTATTCCTACATAATTTTTAACAACACAGCTAGCTCCCTTGCTCTCTCTCTGTAGGTCTCCACTGTTCAAATTATTTAACAGAAGTAGATAATTTTTCTCTCTAAGTGCTGTTTTTATAACAAGTTCCACTATGAAACAGATTACTGAACACTGCTGAGTTTTACCCAAATCTTAAGAAACATATTTTCATTACTTTAAGGTATCTAAAACATCTTCTTTCAAGAATTATGTTAGACACAGAAAATACATAATATACACAAACGAAAGTTAAGAGTTTTCAGCCTTTTAACTAAATTCATATGAACAACAAAAAGACACTCAACAGAAGTTTGCAGTTCTAAAGTCTGAACTCTATTTTGTAGTATCAAAAACGTTAAATGAGCTTTCTTAAAGTTTACGCAACTCACTTCTTTATCTCAATTTTGCAGGAACAGAAAACCTAAGAGAGATTGGTTTTCCTTACTACTATCTTTTATAGCACGACTCCCTGCTGTTTAAGAGATCAAAAACACTCCAAGGACAAAATATAGTAAGGTCAGAAAAATCCCCAAATACATGCATATTCACAAGGCACACAACCATTAACTAACTGTAGGTAAAAGTTACAAGTAAAAACAATGACTGACAAATCATCTGACAGAGGTTAGGGATTTAAAAATAAACTCACCACCCAGATGGAAGGTCCCAAGTTCTAACAGAACAATCCATTGAAGCAGTTATTAACCAACGACCATCAGGACTAAAAGCCTTCAAATTAAAAAAAAAAAAAAAAAAAAGAATACATATATAATGTGTGTGTGCTTATTTACCTATATAAGCTTGTGTCTGTATATTTAACAGCTTAAAGAATTTAAGAAATGAAAATAAGATGCAAGCTTCATGAAAAATAAGTCTGAGTAAAATTTAGACTACCTTATGTTATAAAAAAGAAGGTATCACTTTTTACATACCACTGCTTGGATATAGATAAGAATTAAGTTTTTATACGAATTATAAAAAGCTCGAAAAGTTAACAGTATCATCCAATTTTCCATAGGAAAAGATTACTCCACAATCTTCTACACTTAAGAGACAGTTAACAAACTGTTTGACCATAAAACATTTTTAGCATAAAACTGCTATTCTGAGAACATTCCATTAGAAATATTTTGTTAGTCTAATTTCATTTATAAAGTTCTGTGAAAGAAACAAGTTATGTTTCACTGAAGAGTCTATATATTAAACTGACTTTCTAAGAATCCAAAATGATGTAAAGGAGAATGTAAATTCTCTTAAAATATTAAAGTTACTAAAGAATAACTTCTACTTTTACTTGTAGCTTCAGTTAAAAAAACTTTTATAATGATGTTTTATTTCCAAAATATAACTTAAAACTACAATAATCAGAATTTCAAAATAAATTTAAATAATAAACTACTATGCCACCTTAAAGAAGCTATATTTGTTGTCTTGATACAAATAGCTCTCACTTTCCTGTAGCACGTAAGTATTAGAGGCTTAGATCAGATCATATGTGAAAGAAGACCCAAAACAAAAAAATTTTAATTTTTATAATGGTAGATTATTTAGCCAGGAGTCTAAACACACCACAGGGATTATGACCATCCATATTAACAGACGATAATGGGATAAGTAGATTCCAATCTGTTCACTGGGTTGCAGTGATACAGGGGAAACTCAAATCTTATAGAGTGAATTCAATTTACAGAATAGTGCACAACTTTAACTAAGGATGGGGAAAAATGACTCTGATAGGTAAAGGCATGTTATAAATGCTCTAACTTTACTAAGTAGGAGATATTCCATACACACAAGGTCAAAGTCAGGTTTGAAAAGGAAAGAAATACAAAGAGCAAGCTGACATTGCTTTTAAGAACGCATCAAAAATTTCACCAAAACTACTCCACTCCTGCCCTCATTTCTATAGATGCTATCACAACAAATTCTGTCAACGGGTAGTTCTGTTAATCTCCTATCTGCAGAACAACACAATTTCCTGATCTTTTCCCATTTTTAAGGAAATGGGTAACCACTGCAAATTCTGATTTTTGGTATAAGAACAGATAAATAAATGTAGCTGTTGGAATTGCCAGTGAATAGCTCAGATTTTAATTTTTTCCTGTTTTCAAGTAAATCAAGGTTCTGTAATTGATGAAAAATAACAATATATACTTAATATAGTCCTTAATATACACTTTCCAAATGATCATATCCCACTATATCATATCACATCACATATCCCATTATAATAACACAATATTGTATTACACATCATATCACATATCCCACTATAAGAACATAATAGTAAGCTAAAATACATTTTTATTGATTAAACTCATTTAGAATTAAGAAATACAAACTAAAAATAACACTAAACTAGAATAAACCAGATACCAGATATACATGCAGAAAATCAGAAATGAGTTCTCTCAGCCTAGTTTAATATTAAGTTAAAAATGATACACTTATGTTTCAATAGGTCATTCATTCTCCAAAGTATACTTTAGCCTTATTTGGAGTTTAAGAGAAAAAGATGAACTCTGGGATTTATACTTTAACCTGATGGCAATAACTTCCTGAGAAATATGAAATTTCTTTAACTTCTAAATTTTCTTTAAAAATCTATTCTTTGAAAATTAGTTTCCAAATTATTTGAGTATCTCATATGATAAATTTAATGCTACTAAAAGATAACAGTTTTTTTAACCTAAAATAGAAACAGAAATTAGTCAAGTTTTATTTACACATCAAAAGTTCTTTTTACCAGGTCATTTATTTGGCCTTGGTGTCCAGAAAACTCTCTGACAATCTTCCTAGTTTCAATGTCCAGAACACTAATGGTGAAGTCATCCAAGGCAAGTCCCAGAATGCCACTAGTAAGATAAATACACCAGTTTTAATAAACCAACAAACCTTTAACTAAAATCTGAGTCATTTTAATTTTGCTAATAATCAAGTATACCTGTGGGGAAATTAAGCAAATTTCTGTTCTTTTACATTAAATATCTGATTTTCTCACTTGGTAAATTATGTACTACTCACATTAAGACTTTTACCAAAATCATCAAGAAGAAAATCCATAATCATTAAAGGAAAAACTTTACCTGTCTCTATGTAGCAGCATCATATTTGGAGGTGAATCAAGGCTCATAGAATGGATTAAAATTTTGTTTTTGAAGTTCCAAAACTTGAGTAATCCTTCACTACCAGTTGTAATCGTCAACTGGTTTAATCCATCCACTGCAACACCTCTAACAGATCCTTTATGAGCTTTGAAGCATATGTTAAAAGAAAAAAGAAATAAGAATTGGCACTGCCTCTTTGAACGCTACACAGAGTGATTCCTTTATTTAAATATCTAAGTTCCCACTCTTCAGTTCCCCTAAAATCTTGAAATTAAGCTGGATTCCTATATTGCTCTAGTTAAAAAAAACCCATCAGGTTGATGCCACAAAGGTTAAAATTTTGTTTAGTGCAAGGGGAAGAAAACAAAAATTTTAATTTGTATAATATCTACTTTTGCCTAATCTATCAATAATTTCATTCTCTTTAAGTATTTCAACATGGTGTTTATAGTAGTTGTAATGGCAGTAACTGCCAGATAGGGTTGACAATAACCCACCTACAACCTTAGCAAAAGGCCTGGCACTCAAGAATTTAATAAATGCCAGAGACAGTTATTAGCCTTGTATCTTTCTATATTATTATTTTTTAAGTAAGAAAAAGGAAAAAAAATTCAATACCTTGATCCTCGCCAAAACTTCCTCGATGTATACCAGACTGCATGTTATATACATCTACAGTTCCTGATGAGAGACCAATTACAGCAAAGTTTCCACAAGAAGTTATATCTACTGCCTTAGAAAAAAAAAATTTAAACACAATGATACAGAAAATAACAAGATTTTTACTGTACTTTAATGGTTTCCAAATACCTTTTATCTACTAATTATCTCATTAAAAATAAGAAGCATGCTAAATGAATTGCCTCGTTAATTTTCTTAAACACAATGTAATTATACTTGGGCGTATAAGAACTATCTGCTTGATTCTATTTCCATTCTCTAAGAAGTATAAAGAAATATTATCCAAGAAAATAAAACATTATCCAAAGTTAACTCAGTTGAAATGCACAAAGTTAGAAGAATTGTATCTCATCTGGCCTTCAATTTTTTAATTTATTCATAACAGTGCTGAAGTCAAAGTATTCCACTGCCTAATTTCTTTACCTTACCTTATATAATTGCTTCTACAGCTGATATAAAACTGAAAACATATGCATGTCCAAAGAAAAAGCCCAAAATATCTTGATTATACGTACTAGGAAGGGAATACATAAGATATTGCATAGAAAACATTTAGTCTGAAGGAGTTTCTGTAAAATAAACTCATATTTTAATATTAAAGTGTCAGTATTTTATTAAGATGTCTTTTTTCCTATGTTAAAAAGATGAGACTGGCTATGTACTGGGTGATGGCTAGAAAAATCCCTGACTGCAACTGTGTGTCAATCAGATGTCATTCCCTCAAGAGATAATAGAAAAGCCAGGTGAATTTATGCCTAAAGAAACAGATAACTTCTAACACTTGTAAGAAAATATTTAATAGAAGCTATTCAACTGTGCAAAGCAGCATACAACTGATACACCAAGTCAAGAGATATTAACATAGCATTCTCAGAAGTATGTTCCATCACATATATATTTTTCTAAGTAATTATAGCATATTCCTTAAAAAATAAAATATTTTAGGTAGGAAATTATGGACTAATCTTAAAAAGCATCTTATCTTCCTAAGTAGAACACATACACAATCTTACCTATTTTGAATAACTTATAAATATTTATGCTATGTTATGTAGCTATGCTCTCAGGAGCTAATGGAGATACTTGGCTGTACCCTTCAAAAAATAAAGGCCCCAAGAATTTGCATTTATTTTAATATGATTTATTATTGTTAATGGGCCTGCTTCTGGCTCCTTTTCTAATTTACTCATTATTACCAAAGATAGCTATTATCAAAAATGAGTAAGCTGAGATAATTACCTTGGAGTAACAAACTGTACTTTAATGCACAGATCTCCAATAAATACTTTTGTTTATTACTTATTGGTTACTGGCTTTGTTCCTAGTAGCTTTTGTTTGCCAAACGATTCGACACCAGTTAAGTATCACTGTATATACATACACTAGATGTTACATGAGTGATCACTATAAGCTGTGAGTTGTGTCCTAGAATGAGTGGTCGCAGGTTCAATTCCAGCTCTTCCATTTACTAGCTTTACTGACCTTAGGCATGTTCTCATTATTACATTAAGCCTCAATTTTATTGTCTATAAAAAGAGGCTAACAGACAATATCATAGGATTGTTGCAAGGATAATATAAAATAATACATGTGAGGCACAGAGCCTGGGAGAGAGTAAGCACACAAAACATGTTAGCTGTAATTATCATTACCACTAATATAATAGCTACTTAAAACTGTGCAGGTAAACTTAAGAAGCTTAAGATAAAATCTCTTACAATTTTGAAAATAGTACAAATGCTTAAAACTGGATTTTTGTACTGTGGAGAATAGAGCATACATACTTACAAAAAACTGTGTAAAAAATAGGATCAAATGTGGAATTATACTTTTAATAATGAGTTAACAGAGGTATTCACTAAGTAAGTATTAAAACTAGTAAGTTCAGCAAAGTTACATGATACAAGATAGGTCTGCAAAAATCAATTCTATTTCAATACGCTAGCAACGAACAATCCAAAACAAAATTAAGGAAAGTACTCCATTTACAATAGCATTAAAAAGAGTAAGATACCAGGAAAAACTTAACCAAAGAAGTATGAGACTTGTACACTGACAACTATAAAGTTATTATGGAATTTAAATTCTATAGAATTAAAGCTCTAAATGGAAAAACATCACAGAAATTAAAGCTCTAAATAAATGGAAAAACATCACATGTTCATTGATCAGAAGTAACATAAAGATGGTAACACTCCTCAAATTGATCTACAGAATCAACAAAACCTGTATCAAAATCCTAGCTGCTTTTATTTCAGAAATTGACAAGCAGATCCTAAAATTCGCATGGAAATGCAAGAGACCAGAATACTTAAAACAATCTTGAAAAAAGAACAAACTTGGGAGGATTCAATCTTTGATTTCAAAATTTAATACAAAGGTACCATAGTCAAGAATCAATGAACATGTGATGTTTTTCCAATTTTGCACATTGTAGTCACCTAGGTTAAGGAAATGGGAGAGGGGAACTGAGAGGATGGGGTTTCTTTTTGAGGTGGTAAGAATGTTTTAAAATTAGACTGATTAGATTTTAGTGTTGACTGCACAATCCTATGAATATATTAAAAATCACTGAACTGTACATTTTAAATGAGAGAATTTTATAGTGTGTGAATTATATCAATAAAACTGTGTTTAAAACAGGAGGAACAATTCTGCAAGCCAATTTTGACATTGCTACTTTACATCTTAAATCTGAACCCAAGAGAGGTACATTTACATATTTACAAAAGCAAACAAAAACAAAATTTCTTAACAGAAGTAAACTTTTAAGTAAATACTGGCATTTAAAAGCTGTATTTAAGAAAGGCTTAGAATTCAATCAGAATTTCTCTGTAAGGCACTTCTCAAGAGACAAACGTAAGAAAAGAAATAAAGGCTTTAAATAACTTCTAGAACATCTATAACTCATTAAAGAGTTAGCTAAATCTTATCCTGTAACAAAAGAAATCAAGAAAGAAAAAAAAAAGAAACCTTAAGATTCACATTCATTGAGTATAGTACTGAATACTCAACATAATTAAGGTAAGAAAGTTCATTGATACATGCTGAACTCATCTTCAAAGGGTATTATTCTGAGTAATCCTATATTAATTTGAAAACTAAAATAATATATACTACATCTGATTAAGCAAAGCTTAACTTATGCCTAAATTAATTCTCTACAGTTGCAAAACTTAACACTATTAGGGAATAATTTCAAAATGTTAAGTTATTTTCTTTCAACCAATATTATCATTAATAAACCTGAGTATAACAAGATTACCAGAGGACAGTTTTATAGAAGAAAATGCTCTTATCAACAAACTCAAGCTCACTTACTGTTGCAGTTATGTCATCCTTCTTCAGCTCTTTTGGCTTGAGAAAGTAAGCACCTATTGTAGATCTCTGATAGTTCCAGGTCGAACAAGATAATTTACCTTGATGGCAAGCAATGATACTATCCCAGTCACTTTCACGAGCTTCCTCTAAAATGTAATAAAAATCATGTATCAAATTATTTTTCATTCCTTCCTTCATTCATTCATTCACCTATTATTTATTAAGCATATAATATTCATGTTTTCATTAAGCACTTAGAGACATGACGGTTTACAGGTAATTCTGGATAGCACTGAGCTTCCAATCTAACAAGAGATTCTAATTAGAAAAAACTAAATAAAGAATACAGTGTCTTATAAAAGCAGTCAGGAAGAGTTTACTAAGAGATTTGAGGACAGAAATAACTGGCTCCCTGAAAGAAGCAGTAAAACAAATAGCAATTAATGGGGGGAGTGGGGAACAGGGGCATAAACAGGTCCAAGAGTAACTTGAACAAAATGAAGCACAGCAAGTATTTTCCTAAGAAAGCTGGGAAGCAGGCAAGGCACCTGGGGCCATATAGCACAAAGGATCTTGAAAGCCATGTTAAGGAGAGGAGATTGCATCCTGTAAGTAATAAGGGGCCTCTGAAAGATTTTTAAGCAGGTGAGTGACATGATTCAGATGTTTTAGGAAGATCACTCAGCTCTAAGATAAAAAATAGACAGGAGGGTAGTCAAAATTAAAGTTAAAAAAAAGGGGAAAAAAACATCATCTGGTTGATATAATAACCTTGAAATGGAAATGGTGCCTTATTTCTATGATAGCTTTCACACAACAATCCCATCACCTATCTACACTTTTCTTAAAATCACTTCTTTGAATCAAATACCACTCAAATGATGTAGCATACTAAGACCTCAGTGCATTTTGATTTTGATTAAATCCATTCTTACCCTTTTAACATTAGTGACTTTCATCATACCAGACATATAATAGAATAAGAAGGGTTACAAAATGAAATACCAAATACTGTTTATTAATAGGTCTTATAAAGACCAAACCCTGAAATTAAAAGGTAACAATTTCAAATTATAAGTAACTCTTTTTTAGTCTTCAATGAGATTTGCATGCACTTGGAGTTACTTCCAAATATTTGCAAAAACATTTTTTAAACTGAAAAAAAATTTAAAAATAGATATAGGAAAAATAAAAAACAAAGCAGAACTTCTCAAAACATGTATTAAGTTACTTACCAGCTGCAAACTTTGTGATGGGTGGAAGTCTTACTGACATGGCATTCTGAAGTCCTTTACGTTTGACTCTTTTTTTATTTATTAATCCTGGGGATGAGGGAGAGGGGAATACAGCTATGAACCTTTCTTAATGAAAAATGTACATAACAGAAAAGCTACTCCTCGTCACGTAACTATGAAGTTCAAGATATTCCTATTTAAGTCAGGAGCCAAATAAAGATGTTATTACAGTGGTAATTATTTGATCATTTATGAAACTTAATCTATATAATTACATAAAAAAACAAATAACTGAAAAATGAAGGTAAAAATAATCATTTTTTACAGATGATATGATGGTCATACAGTCATTTCAACCAAGAAAAACAATCATTATTCAAATAATCATTTATTGAACCAAATACAGAAACAAAAAAAAACCCGTGAGTTCCTATGATGCAGTAATACCTAGTATTATAATTATTTTGTAATTACAATATATTATGTATTCTTATATACTAATTATTAAATATTAAATATTGCAGAGTGGATATATAATGAACAAAGATCACATCCATAATACTAACAAAAAAATATTAGCAAATTATATTAAAATACATAAAATGCCACTGAATAATCTCAAATATGTAGGACCAACAGGAGGAAAGCTAAAAAAAACTTCACTAAGGAACATAAAACACAACTTGAATGAGGAATATAGTATCCCTAGATGTGAAGATAATCTTGAAGACACCAAATCTCTCCAATGAATTTCAAGTATCATTGATACTTGAATGGTGATACTTGGATGGTGATTAAAAAATGATCAAAAAAGGGGAACTTGGGTGGCTCAGTCGGTTAAGCCTTTGGCTGGGGTCATGATCCCAGTCCTGGGATCAAGCCCCACGTCGGGCTCCCTGCTCAGTGGGGAGCCTGCTTCTCCCTCTCCATCATGCTCTCTCTCTCTCTCAAATAAATAAAAATTAAAAAGATCCTAAAACTCATCTGGAAGTATATATATATATGCATGATTAGCCAGGAGAGTAGCTAAAAAGAAGAGTAATTATAAATAAAACTGAAAAACATTTTTGCTTAATATACAAAATGTTTCAAATGCTGGAAATGCTGGGCAAGGATAGAGAATAAAGCAAGCCCTTTTTCCAAAAAGATGGGACACTGCTAACTTTGATGCTTTCTCTAAGGTCCCTTCCATGTTTAAAGTCCTGCACTCTATACATGGCTCAAGTGAAATCATCAGTGTCTCCTGGGTGACAGCAGTATGTTTTTACCACCCAAGATGTCTAATTCCTTTCAATAACCTTATAGCAACACCTTATTCACTTCCATAGCAACACTGATCTTAAGAATCTTACTACACTCTACCATACAAGGGTTTTTTAATTTCATCCAAGAGGAAATTTATCAACAAAACTTCCTCTGGTTGTCTCACACTATCTTGAAATGTTTCTTTTGTGACCAGCAGCTTTATTTTCACCTTGCAAGTGACCTACCATGTCCCAAACTCTTGTTAAATTTTTCATGTATTGTGGAAAATGATTGAAGAGTTCCATCTTGACCTGTTGATATAGATAGAAAATACTCAACTTCATCACAACAGTGGAACATATGAATGACAGATCTTACAAAATTAAATTCTTAAAACCTGAAGTTACAATTTGGGACACTTTCAAAGGAGAGCTGAGGGGCACCTGGGTGGCTCAGTCGGTTAAGCAGCTGCCTTCAGTTCTGGTCATGATTGAGCCCCAGATCGGGCTCCTTGCTCAGCGGGGAGCCTGCTTCTCCCTCTGCCTGCCGCTCCCCCTGCTTGTGCTGGCTCTCTACCCCCACCCTCTATGTCAAATAAATAAATAAAATCTTTTAAAAAAAATTTAAAAAATAAAAAATAAATAAAAGGAGAGCTGGATTGCAACTACTTCATTACCATATTCACCTGCGCATAGAATGTCATTTAGTAAGAGCAAAGGATAAAATGAGGTACTAATAATCTTCAGCAGATTATTAGACTAGCCAAGGGCCACAATTTCAGAATCTGACCATCTGTCTCTGAGAATTAGTAAATAAAATAACACTCTAAATGAAAATAATATCATCTACAATGCTTCCTGAAGTATTCAAAAAGAATCCCTTCATTTCCCCAGATTTCTAAATCACTCTAAGGGATATCTGAATTCGAAAATTCATAAATACCAAACCTAATAAATATTAAACACCCTGCTCTCAATACTTGCTTGAATAAATGAAAAGTACAAAGCAGAAACTCACTTGCACTAAGAATTTGCTGTCCATTTTGTCCATAATATCTGATTTTGGTAAGAGGAGCGCTATGTCCCATTCTGAATCTCAAAAGCCGACCTTCACCCGTGGGACCATCAAATATCCATATCTGCCAAGAAATAAAAAGAGAAGGTTCTTTTGCAATGTGTTAAGTGATCTGCAAGCAGTCAGACCATCTTCTACATATATCAGGTGGCACCGGGTAGTGCTTGCCAGGCTGCTGACCCTAGAGAGGGGGCCGGGGGAGAGATAAACTGTAACTTTCTCACTTCACTGCAATCATGTAACTTGCTGTGTTCTTTGCTTCATCTATACGTTTACCTTATCCCATTTTTCCTTTCATCTTCTAGGTTCCAGGCTCATACATTAAAACAGGCTTGTAATAAACCCAAAGACAGAAGCCAGGAAAATGGTAACAACAATAATCATAATACCCTCAGAGCATTGTCAGCACCATTTGTGACAAGAAGTGGCTCTCTATGGAGAAACGTCAGCCCGGCAATTGCTGTAGAATGTGCATTTCTCATTTGATTGATTAATTTTTTGTCTTCCAGATCCCAGAGTCCAATATGGCCACATGGGCTTCCAGCTGCCATTATTGGATGACCATCTGTTATCAAAAATAAATTACATTTAAGAAAAACATGCACCATAAAACAACCAAACTTAACAATTCTTCTCTCTACCCTTTTAACCCATAAACATAAAGGTAGAAAAGACTATCCACCAATAATCTATTCATAATCCTTTGGCTATTTGCAATGCAGTATTTCACTCATTTTATTAACTACATTAAATTGTAAGAAAATATCCATTTGGAAAATTTCTGAGCTTCAAAGTAATGCATTTTAAATGTTCTTAACACTTTTCAATAAGTAAGTTAAAAGTTACCTGTGCGAAAAGAAATCGAAGTAATAGGTCCCCAGTCTTGACGAAATTTCATTAATGTTTCATCAAATTTAATGTTGTGAATGATAACCTGACCTGACATAAGACCAACAGCAACAACATCCACAGCTGGTGCCTGAAAATTAAATTATTCAGCTTTTTATTTTCTTAATCAAAATAGCTTTAATAATCCTGATGTTATGCATCATTAGTTATGTGTTATCAAAAAAATGGATTATCTTCCTGAGGATGGAAAAAAAACAGTAAGTATTTCCATTCTAGCATACTTTAATTGCTATTTCACGTGTAAGTATTTAGGAATGATGTTTTCAAGTTACTTCCCAGCTTCAAATGTGGTAGCCACCATCAACCTCCTCACCCCTAAAACATAGCTGACACGGTAAGAAAACAGCCATAAAAGGAAAGGAATCTGATATGTGAAGTCACTACAGATCACTGACTGGAAGGAAACAGAAAAGAGAGACAACACTCAGAAAACATAACATATGGGGGTGCCTGGGTGGCTCAGTCGTTAAGCGTCTGCCTTCCGCTCAGGTCATGATCCCAGGGTCCTGGGATGGAGCCCCGCATCGGGCTCCCTGCTCCGCGGGAAGCCTGCTTCTCCCTCTCCCACTCCCCCTGCTTGTGCTCCCTCTCTCGCTGGGTCTCTCTCTGTCAAAATAAAATAAAATAAAATCTTTAAAAAAAAAGAAAAAGAAAACATAACATATGAAGGCTTGCCATATGCATGGCAACATAAAAGGCCAACTACAAAGGAAGTGAAGAATTACTTAAACACGGAAAACAGGAAAAGCCTATAAAACATATTAAAAGGCGAAAAAGTTTTACAATTAGTCTGTTCCAGCTCTAATAATCTATGAATATAATCTTCATTTTATACAATGGTCTTACATATAGGCTCCATAATAAGTTTCTCTATTTTATTTTATTTTTTTATTTTTATTTTTTTTAAAATTTTTATTTATTTATTTGACAGAGAGAGACATAGCGAGAGAGGGAACACAAGGCAGGGGGAGTGGGAGAGGGAGAAGCAGGCTTCCTGTGGAGCAGGGAGCCCGATGTGGGGCTCGATCCCAGGACCCTGGGATCATGACCTGAGCCGAAGGCAGACGCTTAACGACTGAGCCACCCAGGCACCCAAGTTTCTCTATTTTAGAACAGATCAATGTCCTATACCATTACAGAATGGAATCAGGCTAAACATTTTATTAATTTATCATCAAGTGACTATTATGCATCAGACCCTGGGGAAACTAAAACAAGTATGATTCCTTGTCCTCAAGGGACCTAATCATCAGATACTAAGCATAGCAAAGTTAATGGTAGTGAGAGAGAATGAAAGACTGAATATAAATTGGGCAGGTATAAGCAATATTTAGAAGGACAAGGGTACACTGGAAGTATATGTGTCCAATATATGCATAAGATTCTCCGCAGACATACATTCATTCATTCATATCTGTTCTGCAGACTCATAAAAACAAAAGCAGGTATTTATGGAAGAGTCTAGTTAATGAAATATTAGGATTTGGGTCCCAATTATTCCAAGCTACAACTCTCAACATTCTGACAAATTTCTCTGTATGACCTGCAATCTCCTTTACTAACAACTAACTCATTTCCATCATCCCCACTCTGTACAAAGCACTGGGCTACATGCTTGCAAAATGATTGGTAAACATAATCCCATATTAACTAGATGTTTAGAGCCTAATTCCAGACAAAAAGATTTCCACAAATGTTTATAGGCAAAGGCATTATTATTTGTTTTCAGTTACATTTCCAAAACACTATTTTTTAGGGTAATATTTATAAAAATAAATTAGTTCTATATATTATTGTCTTCAGGCCTAAAAATATGGGTGACCCCTGAAACTGAAAGATCACACTAACTTCATTTCTTCTTTGACTTAATAGAAAAATACTAACCTGCTGAAGAGCTGTTACTCCCATTTTCCATCCCTGAAATGTATATAGTAGTTTACTACAAGAAGAAAAATAGTTGAAAGGTTTTATTTTTTAGGAAAACAAAATCAACTACATATTAAAAAGTGAAATAGTAACAGAAGACATTTAGGTTATAACTCTGCCCCACACTATTCTAAGTACATATATTAACTTATTTAATACTCAAAACAATCCCATGAGGTAGATATTATCACCATTTTTCAGAACCAAAAACTAAGAAACTTAATTACGTGAAACAATTAAGCTAAGGTTATATGGCTAATAATTCAGAGCCCAGACAGACCAATTCTAGATCCTATGCCCGATGCTGCTGGTAATTACTACGCCAACTCTTTAAGAAATTAAAAAAAAAAAAAAATACATGACTAAAAACCATTTTATATTACAGACTATAACAAAAAACCATCATAGAATGTAGGCAGATCTCTAGAAAAATATTACAGAAGGGAATATAACTATGATACTAATGTTATAGAACTATTGTATGACAATAGTGATGCTGCTCTAAATTTCAGAATCAAGCCACAAATGATAAATAAAAAGTCCTTGAAGAAACAGAGATTCTGAAATTGTTACAACGATATTCAATAAAATATTAAATCACATAGTAAATTCAGTAAGTGGGCACATTTATCATTTACTCAATGATTATCCAAGGGATACTTAATGTACAATAGTGTAAACATCACATAAAGAGCCTCAATAGATAACCTTAGGGGCAGAGAAAATACCTCTCAGTCATTATGCCTGAGCTGAGCACAGAGTGGAGAGTCAATGATATTTAAATTTATATTCTAAATAAAATGCTTACTTGGATTTTACATTCCACAACTGTAGGCTTCCTTGTTCACTGCCGAGAAGTATTTTATTCAAGTAGGTACTTGGGTGCAAAATTGCAGAAATTTTAAATACTGATTTATCAAAAGTCAATTGCAGGTATTCCTCTACAAAAGTCAAAGTTATAAATAACATGTATTTATTTTTCATATACCCATATATTTAGCCCTTTAAGGAAGTCTACCATATCAAAAATTTATGTCCTAATATAAACCAAAGACTTATATACTAACCTATACACATTCTTTGAAAAATTAAACAAAAGTGATGAGGGGCAACTTGTAAATAAAATTTAGACTGCCAAAATTTTCTAAAAGTTCTAATATCAATACTATTAAAAATTTCACTCATTGCTGAGCTGGTTTACAGGAATAAAAAATAGGGATTAAAAAAAAAAGTGTCTCTAGGGATCAGCCTTACTATTTTTATAATTTGACCAAGAGGCAGAGTGAATATTCCAAGTGAAGTGCTTGTACTGAGCTCTCAAATACCTACAGAGATTGATAGACCACTCAAAGATGTAAAAAGTTAAGAGGCAAACCTTGGTGAAACTAAGAATGGTGCTTCTCACACATTTCCACAGAACCTCTACTAGAGGAGAGAAAAAGAACTTACAGCCTTGTGGAGTAGAGAATAGCAAATCCAGCCATTTTTTGGAAATCTTTCCTATATTTAAAATTCTTGTGTGTAAATTTTCTTTTCTACTTCACGGTTCATGCATGATGAAAACAATTTTTCACTAAATTTTCCCCAAAATTTGAGTATCAAAGAAGGTAAATCTCACTTAATTTTTAGTCTCACATACTATGTGATACACTGCTACACATTCGCAGAGATATGTGTACCCACTTTAAAAAGCTAGAAAAAGGTGAAGATCATAAAAATCTTAAATCCTACTTTAAAATATCCTTGCCTCTATTTGTACCTAGAAATCTTAATTATAAGCAACATAAACAGCTCCCTGAAGACACTGGTTCAATGTGCTACTATAACAATAATAAAAAGCTGGCACCAGCAACAAGAGAAAGCCTGCTGAATTGTAAGAATCAGATTCTCTAACTTTATTAAAGCCTTTTAACACCCATCTGCACGAGGACTACTTGAGGAATTCTGTTCCCTTTACTTGGGCAAAGACAGAACAAAGAAGGTCTAACTTGAACAAGAACATGGATTAACTCCCAGGAGGGCAATTTTTACTAAAAATAAACATACCTCATAGAACAATGAGTTAATCAAGAGGTAATATAAGCTAAAAATGTAAACAGATTTAAAAAACATAAATGCTTGAATTCATGGGAGATCCACAGTCTTTTATTGAGGAAAGCTGGGGATATTCTGGGGATAAATTCCCAACCTTTGAGGATAACATAGTCATGGAGACATAGCTCAGTGCTACTGTATAAAAGTACCACAGTTAAAGGACACTGACTCATATTAGAAACAGGATGGATACTTTCCTTCACATTATAGGATCTTAGTTTACTACTATAATCTCCTTTACTGAAAGTTGAAAATACAAACCAAGAACATATACCAAAATTCACTCCACAAAGAAAATAATTAACATGTCATTAAACTTAGAGAACTGCAATGGAAAATATTATTAGCTAATAGAAACACATTAAATAGGTTATAAATAGATCAGCTAGCTGATTAAAATTGCTTATCCGTATCTTACTTAAAACCTTTTGCCTCATGCATGTTAAAGGGTCTAAAATTTTTTCTGACTACATGTGAAACCTGATATGGAAGTTGTGTTTATATAGGTTTTTAATTTTAGCTACATATATACTACCCCCCAAGATAATGCAATAAATTGGTTCTTACCTTCCAAATATATGTGCCAAATAATAAGAATGCTGTCAGTATCAACAGAAATAATGTGATCCCCAAAGGGTTGCAAAAGATGGATTTCTGCCTTATGACCCTTAAAGGTGTGTACTACCTACAATGTCAAAGTTCAAAAGAATTTCGTATCATTACTCATTCACCATGTAATATTCATATTAACCAAAAACATGCTAATCATAAAGATGCTCATATTGAGAAATGAGGTCCAGCTTTTGATTATACAAGGTTAGATTAACAACTATCAAGGAACCAGGCATTTTCACCTGCTCCCTCAGCCAGTCCAATAAGGAAACATGGACTAGAAACACAGAAATGAGACCTCTGGGACTCAGCCCCACAACTGAGCTCAGGGAGGACACATACACACAGCTGGGTCCTTCACCCAATCCAACCAGCACAACTCCATGCATCCAAAAAAAGTGGTTATGTTCTAGAAGGCTGACCTCTACAGACTCCATCACCAGCTAGCTTCCAGATGAGATGGGGGACATAGAGCACTTTTTCCTCATAGTTTTCTGTTTTGACAGACACCCTTATCCTTACAGTAGCTACATCCCTCAAGAACTATAGCCCCTTCCCCATGGTTTCAGTTCTCACCAGGCTCCAGAAACACTATTTCTTTTCTTTGGCCTTTTGACCCTAGATTCCTACAGTTAAGTCTCTGATGCCTTGCCACCCTTACTTTCTCTATATATGTATCTTCCAGGGAAAACTATAAACTCAAGTATTTTGCAAAAAAAAAAAAAAAAGGACATTTTTCCTGACTCTAAAAATCCAAACAAGTCCCATTAAAGAACTCCACAGGTAAACTGCCTTCCTCTGCCACAGAGAGTAATGACAGAGGACTCTGGGAACAAACGTCAGTCGAAGGCAGGCCTTCACAAGTACAGTGATTCAATTACTTGGCTATCCAGGCAGCCCCACTGCCACTTTCTTTTTCATTCTGGACCACTAGAGCCAGGTCATCTCCCAAATTAGTTGTTCCACAACAAATTTAGAAACCAAATGATAGATTAAGAAAAGAAAAGACCCTTCCTTAGCAGAGTAGAAAAGAAAGAATCTAGTTTTTTCTATATAGAAAACATGCATTTGGTTCTTAAAAAAAGGAGTCACGGGCTGAGTTGTTCATAGTGAAAAAGGGATCCACATAAAGCAGTGGTATAAATATGAATCTCCCAGGAAAGCATTTTCAAAGGCATTTTCTAAATCCTGCCCCAACCCAATATACAAAGTAGAGAGCTTAGGAGATGGGGCCCAACTGAGCAAGAAAATTTTGACCAGCTGCCCAAATAATTCTGATGTTCATCCATGACAAAGAAAACTGAACTAAAGTACCAGTTTTAACTAATTTTGAGAATTTGATGAAATCAATTTTTCCTCCTCCAGAAAACCACATAAATGTTTACAATAAAAAAAGTACATGTCCAGAGCGTCCCAGATGAAGAATGGCAACAATAAAGTTCCCTCCACTTTTGTGACAATCAACTACTGACTACGAAAGACAAATTAAAATAGTTCAGTGATACAAACCTCTTTATTACGGGCAAATGCAGAGAAAATATTCCCATAAGCAGCAAAGACTAGCCTCCCATCAGCTGCCATACAGCAGATATCCTGTGGAAGAGAGTTACCTAGGTAAAAGGAAATATAAAATTTTAAGATCTTGGCACAGATAGAAACCTCAACATACATGTAACATTTTCATGGCTATAATTTAAAAATATGTAGATATGTGTGTATATACATAAATAAAAGCTGAAAATCAGTATAAATTTAACTTCAATGTTATTTTATACATCTAATACTATCAGACTGAAACTATGAAATCACTTTGACCTTCCCTAAGAGAATTGATGTCTAGTATTTACAGCCATAAAAACATAATCCTAAAGAAATGAAAAGCTTTTTGAGGTTATCTGGAAAAAATCCTCACTTAATATAAAAAACTGGCAGATAGTCATCCACCCTTCATGCAAATGCCTTCAGGAATATCAAGTTCACTAACAACTCTAGCACAATTTTTAAAGTTAATCAAAACCTAGAACCCTTTTTAACTCTATCCTTTGGAAAAACCTCAGAAAAACTCAACATGATACTCTACATTCTGACCCCTACAATGAAAAATATGGTATCTGTTCAGTCTCCGAGGTAAATGTGCCTATCATCTCTAGCCATTTCTCATGTGATATGATTTCTTCACTCCTCTCTATCATGGTCACACTGGCATTTTCTTTTTATTCCATCTTGGGGGCAGGAGATTTAGAAGATAGAGGATTGTTTTAAGTATTTTTCACGCTACATATTCCATTTTAAGATTTCATTTCCCAAATACTATTTTTATAGGTTTATCATTCACTTTGTATTCAACTTACATTATAGTGCCCTTCTCTTGCCTTCTATAATCTTTAAAAAATTTTTTTATCAGACTAATGAAGTCCTCTGTTTCTGTTACAATGATCATATCTGATGGTAAAATTAGAATCTCTCAACCCTGGCAAGCCCTTTATTCTGTTAAACAGTTCCCCCCAAAATAAATATTCCTTCCATTGGAAAGAAATATCAAAATGGAGGAAAGGGAAAACTCTTCCTTATAGTAGAAGGAATGATGGAATCAGAAAATCACTATTTGGTAATCATTCTAATAACTGGTTCAGGCAAGAATCATCACTAAATGATAAAAACAACAGGTAAAACTTTGAAGAGTAATAGAATATTGACATAGTCTCAATGGATCTTACCACAAGATACTTATTAATTATAACAGGTAAAACTTTAAAATGGAGCCTCCTGACAAATGTCGCCTTAATAAAATGATCAAAGTTATCACTGCCAGGAACAGAACTAACCAATGGCATGTGCCTGCTAATATGATTCACTGAGAATTCTGCATTATTTCTTTTGTTATTCTTGCCACAGGGCATAACCTGAATCTAATCATGAGGAAACATTAGAAAAAGTCCAATTGAAGGACATTCTATAAAAGAACTAGCCTATACTCTTCAAAAGTGTCAATGCTGTGAAACACAAATTTAAAAAGACTCAAGAGACAGGACAACTAAATGTAACATATGATCCTAACCTGGACTCTTTTTTTAACTATGTAAGTTTATCAGAACTACACACTGGATTTCTTATATACTCTGTAAGTCTTAAATTAATGTTAGAATTTTTAAGATTTTTAAAAGACACTAAACATGCATAGATTCAGAATAAAGTTTACACTTACTTACTGCAACCAGACTAAGTTTCTGAACCTGTTTTAAAAAAGAAAAAAAAAATGGTTAGATTGTAATTGCTTTTGTTAATGAAAATTTAACACCTGAAAATTAAAATGTAATCTCATATGTAAGTTTGCTATGCCATCTTTCCTTAAAAAGACACTTACTGATCCCAATTTTTCATTATTAGGAAAGCTTATATTTTCAACTATTTCATCAGGAGTAGTGATGGAAGGGGTAGACAAACGTTTTCTATAATGAGTCATATAGTAAATATTTTAGGGCTTTGTAGGCTATGTGGTCTTTGCTGAACTGCTAATAAAACATGAAAACAACCACATATAATACATAAACAAATGTGTATGGCTCTATTCCAATAAATACGATTTATGGATACAGAAATTTGATTTTCATGTAATTTTCATATGCCATGACCTATTATCATTCTTTTGATTTTTTTCCTCAACCATTTAAAAATGTCAAAACCACCCACCTCTAAAGCACAGAGCTCAAAGAGGTATAAGTGGAAATTCAAATCCCAGAGATGCTAGAATCCTAAGATTGAAGGGCCCTTGGAGATCAAATTAAATATCCTATTTCTTTTTTTTTTTTTTAAGATTTTATTTATTTGACAGAGAGAGACAGAGCGAGAGAGGGAACACAAGCAGGGGGAGTGGCAGAGGCAGAAGCAGGCTTCCCGCCGAGCCATGCGGGGCTCGATCCCAGAACCCTGGGATCATGACCTGAGCCAAAGGCAGACACTTAACGATTGAGCCACCCAGGCGCCCCTAAATATCCTATTTCTTAAATGGAAGTAGACACAGGTCTCCATCACATGCCAAAATTTAATTATATTGCATCCTACCACTGTGCAAAATTTACTTGGGAGGTTGTTATATTAGAATAAACACACACACTAGCTGTAAAATAAATAAATAAAAATGTTACGAGTATACAAAAACAAATGGTGAGCAGGTTTGGCTTGCAGGCTGTAGTTAGTTGACCCCAATCCATGGTTACTGATCCAGCCTATGACCTTGACAAAGTTACCCCACCCCCATCCCCCCTTGCCTCAAGTTCCTCATCTATAAAATAATTATTAAAATAGATCCTGCTTGGGCGCCTGAGTGGCTCAGTTGGTTAAGCGACTGCCTTCGGCTCAGGTCATGATCCTGGAGTCCCCGGATCGAGACCCGCATCGGGCTCCCTGCTCAGCGGGGAGTCTGCGTCTCCCTTTGACCCTCCCCCCTCTAATGCTCTCTCGCTCTCATTCTCTCTCTCAAATAAATAAATAAAATCTTTGAAAAAAATAAAATAGGTCCTGCTTAATGGGATCATTATGAGTATTCAATATGTAAAATTTGTGTGTAAAACAGAACAGAACCAGTCACAGTTAATGCTCAATAAATGTTAGCTGCCATCACCACCACCATCTCCACCTTGAGAATGGCCCTCACTTTCCTCTCCCACTAACTCAACCAGCTACCAACAACTACCTCTTCTTGTTAATAACCCGTTTGATTTCCACAATCCCTCAAAGAATACAACTTTACAGCTCGGTTTCCAGAAAAAGTACTTAATTAACAGTGACTATTATAATCCTCCTCATCAAGAAAAGGTCCCTGCTTTCACAGAGCATACATTCATTTGGAGATAAAGGAAAAAAGTAAACAGCAATGAAAGACTATTAACAATGATTGATGAGAAATTAAAGGAGAAAAACCATCAACTAACAGGCAGGAAGACCTGGGGCAAATAACTTAACTTCTGGAATTGTTTTCTAGTTTACATAAGGGTGCTCCGGAAAAACCATACATATCTCGTAGGGAAAGAAATTGCTGCAAGGCTTAGACTAAGAGGCACGGTGCCAGACCCTCAATGTTGGTAGAAATAGATGCTCTGGGGAAGTTTTAAGGAAATTAGTTTACTACCAAATGTGGACAGTCCCCCAAATCATAATTAATCTCACCCCCTCCAGTTCTTCCCAATGTATTTTAGTCTAAATTTCTAATCCAGCGTGGGTCAGAAACTGCACAATAAAATGTCTTACAAGTCTTTCTCGTTAAGAATTCAGGGGGCTAGGACTTGTCTTAATCACATTTACATCTTCAAGGGAACGTCAATAGATATTTAGTGAATATGTTGCCACGGAACTTAAACGTACTCTGGTCCTTTCCCCTAGCGAGACTGCCTCCGAAAGTCGCCCCAAGCGTACTGCAAGGGCTAAATTAAGCAGCACGTGGATGTGAAGCGGCGGTGAAATAGAATAGGTTGGGGTTAAGGAAGAGACCCGCAGAAAGGGAAGCCCTGGATCGGCGGGGGAGGAGAGCTGGATTGCCCCCTGGAAAGTGCGGGGGCTCGGGAGAGTGATTCCTGGGAAGCGGGCGAAGGAAAAGTCACTCACGTCATAGGTGTGGAAGCTCTTGCCCACGCAGGTCGTCACGTAGAATCGGCGCTTCAGCGCACTGAACCGCACCACGTGTGGAATGTCGGTGCTAAAAAGCCCCAAGGCCCGGAACCCAGCGAAGAGCGCGCTGCCTGTGCGATCCCCCGCGCCCCGCTCCATCGCTACTGCGGTCCGGGTTCCTCTGCGCTCCAGTCCCGATGGAAACGACGGACCTTGCCCTTCACGGCCTCTCGTGGCACAGTACTCTGCCGGCTCTACACACTTATAAGCGCTTCCGGTGCCCGCTGCCAATGGCTTTAGGGAAGATTGCTCTAGTGCAATTGAAAAAGAATTCCCTCCGGAGCTCGCAGGGGAGGCGCGACTTCGGTTCCGCGGGCCACAGTCTCCAGTGCTCCAGCTATACTCTCCAGTTCTGGTGCAGCTGGAAGAAACCGGATACTTTTCAGTGGGACCTTGTAGGAGGGGAGCGACAGGGGAAGCGCTACGCCCAGAACGGTGAAGGGAGACCAGATGTAACCAGATCTTAACACAGATGGAGTCAAGTTAAACGTGTAATTATAAAAATGTATAAAACCATGAGACTATGGGGAAAATTTGAACCCTGGATATTTGATGATATTAAATTTAATAATTTATTAAATTATTATAATTTATATAAATTTAATATAAATTTATTATATTTATATATATTTATATATATAAATAATAAATTTAATAATTAAATTAAAACCCTGGATATTTGATGAGATTACCTAACTTGTGAAGGGTCACTTAATTAATGGTAGTATAGCAATTTGAATTTAGGCCTGACAATCAGGTTTATGTTCTTTAACCTACAACTGGACAGTGAGGCAAAAGTTTAAAAAAATTAGAACCATCATGGGAAATCCAGTATAGTAGCAGTAGATGCGCGTGCTAGCTATTGTGCTGTGATTTTTTAAAGGGCGGATGTTATGGGCTGATTGTGAGTTTTCCAGTTTAACAGTTGGCCAAATTTAATTCTTTCCACCAGTTGCCTCCCTGAGTTGCTTGTTATTCAGCCGCCAGCCAAGTGTGTGAATGTGTGATGGGAGAAAAAACTAGCTCTTACTCTTTTTGCCCCCCAAGGATACTAGTCACAAGTTAGAATAAAAGAAAATGTGGATATAGTAGATCATTGACAAATGATCATTTTCAATTTAATTCAACATACTAGGGCTTCACAATATTCAGGTAAATTAAATATACAGCTGTGCCATGTTGTCATTTCTAACTTTTTTTTTAAAAAGATTTTATTTATTTATTTGAGAGAGTGAGAGAGAGCATGAGCAGGGCGAAGGGCAGAGGGAGAAGCAGACTACCACCCCCAGCCCCACCCCACCCCCCCCTTTCACCTGCCCCCACTGAGCAGGGAGTCCGGGATCTTGACCTGAGCCCCAAGGCAGACGCTTAGCCAACTGAGCTACCCAGGCGCCCCTGTCATTTCTAACTTTTTAAAAAGGGTTAAATATGACTGTTTCTGAGTAGTTGGTGACTTCATGTATTGTGATCACCAGCCTCCAAGATGGCCTTCAGTGATTTTTACCTCCTGGTATTCAACACCCTTGTGTAGTTCCCTCTCACATTAAATAGGGTTGATTTGTATAACCAGGCTAGGTCATAAAAGACTTTGAAGATTTTGACTTGCTCCCTTTTGGGTCATTTGCTCTGCAGGAAGTCAACAGCCATGTTGAGAGGATACTCAAGGAGTCCTATAGAGCCTTTCATATGGCAAGGAATTGAGAGCCTCCTGCCACCCACCAGAATTACCTTGCTAGGTATGTGAGTAAAAGCACCTTGAATCCAGATCCTTCAGCCCTAGTCAAGCCTGCAGCCTTCAGATGACAGCAGCCTTGCTGACATCTTGACAGCAACCTCATGATACAGGAGAGGTATATCCAAATTTCAAAACTAAGAAACTGATTTTCCTAAGAAAACTCTCTTGTTTTACTCCTGTGTATCCTCCTCACTCTCCTAATATTCTTTATATCTGTCTTGGTTAGAAATGTTTGGGTCAGAAGCACAGAGAAACAAACTTTAAAACAAAATGATTCTGCCTAGTCAAGGAGGTGGGGGAGGGGCTGAGAATGTTTATAGAACAAAAGGAGCACTGGGTGTCAATTGCAACTAATGAATCCTTGAACACTACATCAAAAACTAATGTACTGTATGTTGGCTAACTTAACATTAAAAAAAAAAAGAACTAAAGGAAAAATTAGAGAACCATCTTCAGAAAGGACAAGAACTGGACCTACTCCTCCTAACCTTTTCTTTTACTCTCCTTACCCCTGCCGCTTTGAGTCTGCTCCTTTTGGATCAGGGAAAGGAAAATACAAGGTAAACATCATATTTAGAAGGTACTTCTGGTAGAACTCGCTTGAGTATCAGATGTCCTCGGTCTCATGCATCCTGACCAACTCTTGATCTCTCTCAAGATCCTAGTCATTGCAGTCTATTATGACCAGTTTCCCTCCCTAGAGTTCTCCCCAATGAGAACTTTTTATTTTTTTATGCACTCTGACTCATCTTCAAAGACACATATGAGGATCTTCCAAGTAGTATCTTGCATTTCATTTAGGTGGGCTTGGGGTGAGCCTACAAAATTCTGCAACTCAATAGAGTCACTTGCTTGTACATACTTCTAATCTCTATAATTTTTTGGAGGGGGCACAACATTTAGCTTAAGAATTACGGGTATTGAGCAACTCAGGTCCCCCCTTCTTAGTAAGGATTGGTGGGGAAACCACAGCTCTCTCTACATCTACAAATTCTCTTTAAAGAATCTTCTAATTACAACTGTCTTTCTCGGATTGTGATCTGGTTATAGTCACTGGATCAGTCTGGCCATCTCTTAAGCAAGTCCTAAATGAATTTGCAAGGTTTCTTTAGACATGGGGAGAGAATGGTTACTTGTTCTCAACTTTGAGACTTTAGAAGAAGTTTCATTCTGTAGCTGATTGTGTTTCCAAAAATGATTGCAAAAATATCACCCATCCTCATGCTCTTAATAAGATGTGATCTTGACACTACTACTACTACCGTCCAGTCTTGGGATCTTTATCTCCTCCCCTTTGAACCTGGGTGAATCTTTTTGACTGCTTCAGATAATAAAGTATGGTGAGCATGTGACTTTCAAGACTAGATCATAAAAACCCCTTGCATTCCCACTTTGCTCTCTTGCAATGCCCACTTTTGGAGTCAGCCTCCACGCAGAGAGAAAGCCCAAACTGGCTCATGTGGAGAAACCACGTAGAGAGGCCATGTGTAGGTATTACAACCTGTCACCCAGCTGTGGTCTCAGCTCACAACCAGCATTAACCACTAACATTTTTCTTGCCTGCAACTGGGTTAGGCAAAGGCTGGAGACCTAATTCTGGCCAATGAGATCTTAGAAGCTGTCTTTTGAGAGGCTTCTGGGAAAGGTCTGTCTAGTTTTTTTTGTTTGGTTTGGTTTGGTTTGAACAGCTGACTGCAGCTATTCCAAACATAACATGGAGAAACAAAATATCAAGTTAAGAATAAGAAAAGAAAGCATTTTCCAGAATTCCTTCAGCAGACTTACTTCAAGTCCTATCGGCCAAGGCTACACTGTGAGTTCATGTTTTAGTAATGAAAGAAACTGGGAAAACAACTTTTCATCATTTTTAACATCTCTAGAGGGAGGTGGTCTCTGTCACCAGCCACAGCAATAGCCTTAAAGCATAAATACAATTTTTTTCTTTGTATTCTGGGATAGCCCCAACTGGAGAGCCTAAAAATAATACCCAATTAGAGATGCCATTCGTAATAGGTAAAAATGGAAGTAGGGCTCTTTATTTTTTTACAGAAGAAGATCATAGGAGCAGAATTCTTTGTTCTATCTTTTCATACTATCTCATCTCAGGAAATTAAAACTCTTAATAGTTTTGAACTAAAATGACAAACCATAATGCTTTAATAACAATATTAATTAAAAATACCACTAAAGTTTCAATATCTTGTTCTATGAAAACTGTAATGTACATTTTTTTTACTTTCCTTCCTGATATCTCCCCTCCTACCCCCCCAGCGCCCACCCTTACCTCCCACCCCCACTATTTTTTGAAAATGGCGCCAATCAGAATTACAGGTTATAGAATTGACAACAATTTCTAAAATTTTCAGTCTTATAAGAGCTTTCCAACCAAAAACTACTTCCCCCAAAACCAGATTTATAGTAATAGAGGAAAAAAGAAGCTTATAAAATTTGTGATTATTTACCTGAGTCCAAATATTTCATAGGAAAACCAGATTATTCTTGTAAAAATTTACAATATGATGTTTTATCAAATCATATTCTTTGGAATAGTTAATGACAAAGAATGATCTCTCCTTCTCTGTGGGTGCAGGGGTGAGAGAGCTCCTTCATCTTTGTCTAAGCTTTCTTTTGATAATATAAAAAATATTCTGTATTATTGCATTTTAAGGCTAGATTCTGAGGTTTCATTAGTTAGCATTAGCAACACAGAGATGATCTATAGAGCTCAATTTAACTTGCAGAAATAGAGTAAGAGTTGAATATGATTTCTCTTTTCTCTTTCTAGTAAAAAATGTTATATATTTTTTAAAGATTTTATGTATGTATTTATTTATTTGAGAGAGAGAGAGACAGAAAGAGAAGGGAGCATGAGTGGGGGGAGGGACAGAGGGAGAGAGAATTTTAAGCAGTCTCTGCACTGAGCTTGGAGCCTGACACAGGACTTGATCTCACGACCCTGAGATCATGACCTGACGCAAAATCAAAAGTTGGACACCTAACTGACTGAGCCACCCAGGTGTCCCTAAAAGAATGTTAAAATTAATACTACTTAATGAAAAACTGGAAAATGCTTTTGCAGTAGGCATTCTTTTTCATACCAACCGGTTAAGAACAGTATACTACTTTATTTTGACAATGTGGTGTTGAGTTCTGACCCACAGTACCAGCAAGCATCATTACCTACTAAAGCAAAATTATTCATAACTCCAAATTTCACTTGCAATGTAAGTTTTCATTCTCTGGCACTAATAATCAATTTAATGTAGATGTGCTTAATATAGATATGTGTTGCACCAGCATAGCAGTGTGGCCTAAGTGTGTGCTAATGGTGTTGATATGGTAGTGATTCTTTACAAGGGAAGCCAGGGAGAACTCTATGGACTGACTTTGCCTTGTTCCAAGCTATATAGGAGATCTTTAGAAACACAGATGTAGCTATAAGAAGATGGACATCTGAATCAAAGTGTAATGTAATAGAATACTGAAGTAGGTGTTGTCCTTTTCTACCATTTGACCCACATCACTTAACTTCTCTAGGCCTGAGTTTCCTCTTTAACTGGTGCTCATGGTTTGGCTTCCTACAGAAGACAACAATGAGTATCCTTGGAGCAGTTTTTCATCATTGTGATAACAAATAAACTGAATGGACTTGATCAAGCATAGAGCAGAGAGATCAGTATGTTTGATTGCCCTGGGTGAAAGCTGCAATGGGACATTTCAAACTCAAGGGGAGCCCTTATAGACTCTGGTGAGTACAGCTATGACTTGAGTGAGGGAACTGATTACTTGGGCAACTTGGATGGGTGCAGATGCCCCCTGGGTGAAAACAGATACAATTTAAATGTTATCAGGAGACCTGGCTTGAAATAGTACTCTGAGGTCTGCTGTCAAAACCAGAGTGAGGGCTCTAACAAGGAACTAATCATAATGGGAAGGGGAGTCTGGGCAGATGATTATAACTTAGAAGTACCTTGGAATGCTGGAGATGGCTGATAGTGTAGCTCCATGTCTCTGGAGCCTGCTGCCCATCCAAGATGTAGGTTTGGGGAATAGACTCTGAGCATGTAAAAATGAACTAAGACAGTGGTGACCTAAGAACCAAGGACGAAAGTTCAACATACATAATAACCTCTTATCCTTATTGTTTTATTTCTTATGGTTTTCATTTATAAAAAAAAATCTTGGCATCTAATAAGATTTGGATCAAGTGACATATAAAAATAAAAATGCACATGACCATATTTGTAGACAATGATGAAGAGGTCTTACCAATTATATCTAATGAACAGAGGCCTAAGAAGATAATCTCTTAAATTTCTTTAGTTCTACAATGTTACATTTTATTTCAAAGATGAGAATAACATGTCAGCTAACTTAAACATCTGACTAGTACATTCTTAAACAAGAAAATCTTGATTTATAATATCTGGCACAAAAGGGTCTTGAACACTTGGGATGTTTGGGTAATTAAAGAGCAGATACTAACAGAATGATAGCTTGTTATCTGGTTCCTGACATGTTGTACTTACTTGAACTTTCATTTTTACCCTGGATTTCTCAATAGCAGTGCACATTTCTCGCCATGTTTGGGGTGTGCTTTGACAGTGATCAAGATGCTAATTACCTGCAAGTATTTATTCAAATTCAAAAAGAGAGAAGAGCTGCTTACTATACCATTAGCTTATCTAATAGGTTTATTTTATTTTATTTTATTTTAATATTTTAGTGGATAAGTTCAATGAAAGTAGAGATTTATTTTCTTTGTTTTGTTCATTGATACATAACAAGCACCCAGAACAGTGCCTGGAACAAAAGAGGTACTTAATAAACATTTGCTTCTGGAAAAAAAAACCTATATATAAAATGCTAAAAATGTGAAATGTTTTTTCTTTCCTATATCAGTCATATCCCCTCCCAGAGTAATGAGCTGTGTCTATTATTTTAGGATTCCCAATATTTATACTCCCTCCCTATAGGAAGATTTATATCCCTGTCTGTTGCCCCAGCCTTATAGCAAATCCTTTGTAGACAGGGTAGGGAACATTTGACTTGCTTTGGTCATTGCACAGGAGCATATATGATGTACACCATGTCCCAGCAGAAGCTTGAAGAGTTATTGCATGTTTCTGCCAAGTCACTTGCTCTTTTCCTCTGCCACAAGAGGAAGACATATTCCAGATAAGGCTGCTTTTTCAGCCTGGGTCCTGGAATGAGAATGTATGTGGACAAAACCTGGAGCTGATTTGCAGTTGCCAGTTGTAACATGAGTGACAACTAACTGTTGTTGTCACAAGCCAATGGGAATTAATGGTTATTATCTCAGTATAACCTGGCGAGAGCCTATAGGAATTCTGGAGAAATGTGTGAAAATTAGCATATAAAAATGATTTTTTTAAAGAAAAGTGTAGTATGTTTTTCTTTATAGAAGTATTAAGGCTGTGTTACAGGAGGTAAGGGACACAAGGTTCATAAATGATAAATATCCTTTGGTAGGATTTTAAGATTTTCAAGTTATCCATGTTCTCAGCTATGTGCCCAGGGATGACATAAAATAAAGGCTTAGTGGATGTTTAATGCATAAATGCTTTATTTTGCATTTTGGGGGGAAGGGGTTAGGTAGAAGAGGGTTGTTAAGAAGCCTATGGAGGGGGCGCCTGGGTGGCTCAGTCATTGAGCGTCTGCCTTCGGCTTGGGTCGTGATCTCAGGGTCCTGGGATCGAGCCCCACATCGGGCTCCCTGCTCAGCGGGAAGCCTGCTTCTCCCTCTCCCACTCCCCCTGCTTATGTTCCCTCTCTGTCAAATAAATAAAATATTAAAAAAAAAAAAGAAGCCTATGGAGAAGAGTGGCAGACTGCAACAACATTGATTCATTTTGGAATATGATAATTTCTTGCCTTTTAGATACCTAGAGAAGTAACGTTGGGGAGAAAGCAGGTGGCAGACACCAGATAGCTCATCTGATAGCTGCTGCTGCCAATTCCACTTCTGACTAATGAAAGCCTAAGGAACAGTTTATTCTTGGGAAACAGGTATTTAACTTTTAATTTCAGTTTAATTCATTTATTCATTTACTCAGCATATTTACTGAGAATCCACTATGTGTTAGACATTGTACCAGGATAAAGTAGGAGCCATTCTCATAAGATTTCACCAGGTTTTCCTCAAATTCCACATCCATGTGATCTATTTACCCCAAATTATTCCACAAATTTTCATATCCAAGATATCTGCTCCAAACACAGTCTAAATTCATCCTCAACACAATTTGAAATCCATTACCATCTCTTTCCCCATAAGAAGCATAAATAGTGGACAGGAGAGTAGAAGGGAAGGGAACAGGGTCATAAAAGCAGGGCATCCGTGAGCACATTCTAGAAAAGTAGCAGCTTAGCTATAATCTCCAAGGCAAGAAGAGACTTGTTTAGAGGAAGCAATATGAAATATGCTAAAGAGTGGTATTCCTTTTATATGCTAACTTCTCCAGTCCTGCCCCTTCCATCCCAGGTCACAACTTAGGCTTTGTTCCCCATTATATTAAGGCCTGGCTTCATCTTGCTCACCACCCCCCCCACACCAAACCCCACTTCAAATTATTCCTTAAATAAGAGCCTAACTTCTATCTCTTGTTGGCTTTCTAAATTGCACCTTTCAACAGTAAGTGACAATAATCACACAGACTCAAAACCAAAACCAAACCTTTACTCATCTCACTCACACAGTGGGAAATTAGGAGGGACTTCAAGTTTGGTCGATCCACCCATTCTCTTGTGCACTTAAAACCTCAGGTTCTTTCCATCTTATTTCTCTGCCATTCACAGCTTCATCTGAAAGATGATCTATGGTAACTGCCAACTGCAATGGCTGCTGCATGCTTCTTTGTTTCCATCTCATGAGATGGGAATATAGATGATGTAAATAGCCTAATTAACAAAGGAGCCCCAGTAAGTATATACGCTTAAACCAGAATTTGCAACTTTCTTTCCATTGACCATGGAACATTTATAAAACGGACTATAAATGAATCCACCCTGAAAACCTCAGTGCATTTCAAAAAGTAGACATATATAATCCACGTTTTCTTTACATTTGGAAAAGTTCTTACTAGATTAATATGTGCATCTTCTTGCACATTACTTTTATTGATAGTAAGTAATTCAAATGATTACTTTTATATTAAAACACCTATGGGGTACATAGAAAAATAAAATATATAAATTACACAAAATTTTAAAGATAAAGCAGGAAACTCAAAGAAACTGCTTTCAGTCAGATGACTTTGAGCTGCCTCTTCTATCTTCAGTTCTTCATTCCTCTCTGCTTACAGGGAAATTGGCAAACACCTTGAGAAAAATTGTGAAAATATTTCTTTGCACAGTTTAGTGTAATCTCGTCAGTTAACCTCTAGTAAAATGGAGTTAATGGGCTTAAACTGCCATCTCTTTCCCCACCTTTTGCATAGGAAATTAATGAATACTAGCCTGTGCTAGACCCAAAGGAGTTTCTCTTATGATGGTATTTTAGGGCCCTGGGCTGGGTCTTTCTTTAGAGGACTTTATTTTGGAAAGAGGGCAAAGGAAATTCCCTTAGGGCAAAGGAAACTGCCTATTCGGCAACACTCTGAGCTTCTCTGGGTAAAAGCTGTGTTTTATTTACTTTTGTATCCCTGGTACTTGGCTGAAGGCATGGCACACACTAGGTGCTCCATAAATGCTTTTTGGATATATAATGTAAGCTTCTTCTTACCTGTTGGCAGGTAAGATGGATTTAGGGACCTTGAACCTCTCTTCTTCTGTGAGAACCAGCCCTCAGAGCAGCGGTCAGGGGAAAGTTTCCACTCAAGGAAAAATCAACATACCGCTATCTGCTCTATTTTGGCCTGGGCTCTATAGCTAGGGTGGCCCCTCCCACTGAAAGGCGAGCGAGCGGGTACCTGCTGCTCTAAGCTGGCAGCAGGCATTCCGGGATAAGAGAATGGATTTGGCATTGTTTACCTCAGTCTCCATTGTCTCTTCCAGATGTGGGGGAAGTTAAACAGGGGAAGGGAGGACTAGAGGCACAACTTAGGAAAAAGATAATTGGAATGTATCTTGAAGCCACCTATCCTCAAATATTCTCTCCATAGGCAGGGCCAAGGCACAAAGCAAGAGGGGAGTAGCCAGTGGGCTTCAAGGATGAGGGGAGGTAACGAACTGAAGAAAAGTAGATCTTAAAAGTCTTCATCACAAAAAAATTAGTTTCATCACAGATACTAACCAGGCTTACTGGGTGTGACAATCATTTTCCAATATATGCAAATACTGAATCACTATGTTGTACACCTGAAACTAATATAATGTTATATGTCAATTATACCTCAGTAAAAACATTTTTAATTAAAATAAATAAAAATTAAGGCTAGACCTCAAAAGAAGAGCTGAAGAAAGGTGATGTCCCTCAGAAAGTTGTGTGTGAAACTACTACATCAAAAAGACCAGTCATAAGAAGCTAATTTGAGAATTGTTTTATTAAGAAATATATAGTGTCAATTACAAAGCAATATGTACATTTTTAAAAGTGCTTACAAATAAATTAAAAATATATTCCATAAATTTAAAAATATATATATTTTAGTTTTAACAAAGGCACTTCTTCAGAATCTACTTGCATATATATCACTCTTGTCAGATAATTCTTTTTTTTTTTTTAAGATTTTATTTATTTATTTGACAGAGAGAGACACAGCGAGAGAGGGAACACAAGCAGGGGAGTGAGAGAGGGAGAAGCAGGCTTCCCGCTGAGCAGGGAGCCCGATGTGGGGCTCGATCCCAGGACCCTGGGATCATGACCTGAGCCGAAGGCAGACGCTTAACGACTGAGCCACCCACCCAGGGGCCCCGTCAGATAATTCTTAAAACTTGATTTATAATACTTCCACAATATTTTGCTTGGAAATTCTTTCAAACTGCTTCATTAGATGTACAACTTTCTGTGCACCCCCTTTTGCTTTTATTTTCTTCTTTTGTATGTTTTTGGTATGAGAACATAAGAAGTATCAGTACATGTAGAAGAAATGCTTGCCTTTTAAACAGATGTTTCCATGTTACTGGGTTCAAGCTTTTCCTGCCTTAACCTTCTCCTTTCCCCTTCTACGTCGTGTTTAGATTCTTCGCCTGAAGTAAGGCTTATGTAGGTGCAGCCGAAAATTACCTGGGCCAGTGGCTCAGGCATCACCACGACATCCCCCTCCACTTGAGGGATAGTATTTCCCCTGTCTTATAAGTCCATATCAAACAATAGAAGCTTACAAAAATAAGTTAAGAAACCCCCTACCATAATTAAAAAATAACTATCGGCAGTCTTTTACATGTCACAGTTAGAGTTAACATTACATCTACCTAATAAAGATGATTTATTTGTTTGCTATGAAATACAGCCTTAAGGGAGGTGTATTTTGTCTCTACGAAATGCGACTGAAACGACGCCACAGTTCTATTAAGTATGCAACTTGTTCCCGGCATTTATTTGTTGTAACTTCTCTTTTCTTTCTTTTCTTCTTTGCCTGGGTATTATTTATCTGTGGAATAGGAGAGTCAATCATCAAGACTGTCACTATCTCTAACAACCATTGAATGGCAGGGTTTTCTTTAAGCAAATCCGTCTCTCAAGTGTGTCCCCAAAACACCTGCTCACTGGCTGCTCCTGTACACTTTCTCCAGAGGAATGCCCTTCCATCTCTCCACCCACCCACTCTGGGTTCAAGGCCAAGTGCCATCTCCATTACAAGGCCTCTGCTAATTGCTCAGACATTTCTTTTGGAAACTCTTCTAGTGCTTCAGAGTGTGTTTCATTTAACTTGGCTCTCACTTACGTGCTGTTTTTATTATTGCATCATGGGTATTCCCTGTAGTGCTGAGCACAATGTCTTTTATGTAGGAAACCTTGAATATTTATTGAATGACTAAGTAAATGACTCAGTTGATGGTTTCATGATCTGACAAGACCATAAGTTCCTCAAGAAGACGGTGTATGCCTCTTTATGGATATAATCCAGTAGACCTATTATTTGGACCCAAAGTGCTCCTCCTTTCTGTCCCCCCCACCACCTACCACCTACGTGTGCCACACACTAAAGAGGAGTTTAAACTTAAAAAAAGAAAGAAAAAAAAGATGTGATAATCTTCCCATGTATTCTTTCACCTGAATTACTCTTGGGTAGTGACAGACTGGGGCCTTCTAGACACATAGTAGTCAGATAAAGCAAATTCATCATGTTACTAAGCAAAAATCTTATAATCTAAAATCTGGTGAATCATAAATATTATTGGTCTTAGGCTCTCCCTTTGGGCTTGGGAGGGGACTGAAATAAATTACTCAGACTTTCCCTTTTTCAAAAGCTGTCCAGAATTTGATCTAGACTGTTTTCGATGCTCTTTATATGGATGAATGTCACTATGGCCATCTGTAGATTTGCCAGTCTCTTTCATAGAATGTATAGAGCCAAACAGGTTTTTCACATGGCTGTCTGGTATTGAGCGTTTAACTCAAGCCCAATCCAGATGGACCATATAGCTCAATCTTCAATCCCTAAAATAGTGACAGCCTTGGCCACACACTTAGTGTGCAGACTGAGAAAGGTCACCAGTTAAAAGGCAGGCAGTAGTCATACATATCCACACTTGTCTCTCTTTTGTCTTTTTAAAATTTGTCATCAGGGAGATAAATGCCCTATTTTACTTGCCTGCTGAAATAAATATTTATTGAAGACTTATTATGTGCCAGGCATTACTCTAAGTACTTTAACATCTATTGACTCATTTAATCCTCATAAACACTCTATATGGGACTTGCTAATATGAGCCTCATTTTGCATATGAAACGGAGCACACAGAGCCTAGAAGTTATGTCAATTTAGAAGTTTTGGGGCTAGGATTCAAAGTCAGGCAAGACCATCTCCACATTTCCTGCTCCTCACTCTGCACTACTGTTTCTATTTAGAGTTACACATCCATTCAAATGCATGTAACTGCATATACAAATATCCATTATGTAATGAGACAGCCATACAAGCAATTAAGCAAACGTGGGTAGAGATTTAATGTATAATTTAACATTTAAGAAAGAAGCACACATTATTAAGTGATAAGCCCAAGCAATGCTGTTCAAAGTTTGGAATGGGTAAAGATCTCATTAGGAGCCCATGCATGGGGATTGTGATTTTGAAGGTCTAGGTTGGGTCCTTGGGAATTACCATTTTGGATAATCACTCTCCCATGCTCGGGCAGCTAGGACGAAGGAGACTTACTGATCATACCTTGAAACACTGCCTAAGGTTCAGAACTACAGTTCTGCCAAAACAATCAGAACCCTAGAAATAGGTGGGTTGGGGTCTCTGCGTGAACGTGGGGCTGAATCTATAGCTTTTACCTGGCTCATTTGCTCTTGGAAAGATAGGTCCTGAATAAAAATCATAAAGACTTCTGCAACAAAGTCCCACTTTAAGCTTAATTCCAAGGCTTTAGAAAGCGAGAGTCCAATGTGTTGGCTTACCTGCATTCCGGAGTAGCCTGGGCACTGGAGAGTGAGCGCAGCATTAGTTCCTATTGCAAAGATTTCCTTGGCGAGAGACGTGCAGCCGTGGGTGGGATAGAAGGTAATGCGTTCGATTTTAGTGAGGCAATCTGGCTGCTCAGGGGAGGCAAGGTTTACGAGATAAGAGAAAAACGCCAGGAAAAACAAAAAACAGTAAAAACAAAAGATGCGGCGGGGGAGGTGCGGGACGGGGAGCGGGAGCCACCACTCGCTTCGAGCGGGAGGAAGAAGTCTCGGTTGAGGAGAAGGAGAAAGAACCCACGGAAGGAGGAGGAAGGAGGGCGTTTTGAGAGTGGCAGCGGCGCTGGAGGAGAAAGGACGCGCGCCGGTTCTCGCTCCGCCCCAGTCTCAGGGCCCAGGCGACTGCCAAGAGGCGGCGCCCAAAGCCGAGGCTCTGCACCCCGGGAGAGGTTCCCCTGACGTCGTTGCCGGTCCCGGTTCCCGATTTGCCTTTCCTCCCCCGGGCGGGGAGAGGGGGAGGGAGGACTCTCCCGGAATCCCGCTCCCTCCAGGGACAGAGACTTCCTTGTCCTAAATTGGAACATTAGTAGTATCCCAACCTGGGCACCGGCCCGGAGGTTTCCCGCAGCCCGGCGTCACTACGTAGTCTGCGTCGCCTGGGAGCCCAGCCACCGCCTGCGGATCTACGCACAGCGGGATACCCTCTCCCGGGAACGCCTGGTGTCTCTCTGGAGAAAGCCAGCAGTACTGACCACCCACTCACTCACCGGGTCTTCACAGTAGATGGGGTTGTTGAATTCGGTACTTTTAATCTGGAAGAAAGAAAGAAATATATGACAAGAAGGGTAAAAATTTAGTTCACAGGAGAAAACCAGGGAGCCGCCCGCTCCCAGGTTTCAAGGATGCTCTGAAAGCAGTTTCCACTTAGGCACTTGTTTCCTATGCATCTGTTCCTGTCATTGACAAGGTAATGAAACACTTTGAGTTCAGATAGTGCCTGCTAGTGTTTGAAACTGGGTATCAAAGGATCCTGGTCCTAGAGAGAGACCCTCCCACCACCACCAAACTGGGCACACTTGTACACTGGACTACACAAGTGAGTAATAATACCATCTTTCAAGGGCACCTGGGTGGCTCAGATGGTTGAGCGTCTGCCTTCAGCTCGGGTCATGGTCCCGGGGTGCTGGGATCAAGCCCCGCGTCGGGCTCCTGGCTCGGGGGGGGGGGGGGGAGCCTGCTTCTCACTCTGCCCCTCCTCCTGCTCATGCTCTCTCTCTCTCTCTCTCTCTCTCTCAAATGAATAAATAAAATTAAAAAAAAATACCATCTTTCAAATGCCCACAATCTGCCTTGTGGCCATTCATGCATTTCACACATGCATGCTCTATCCAGAAATTAGAATAATCAAGAAGGGGCGCCTGGGTGGCTCAGTAGGTTGAGCATCTGCCTTCGGCTCAGGTCATGATCCCAGAGTTCTGGGATCGAGCCCCACATCGGGCTCCTGGCTCAGCTGGGAGCCTGCTTCTCCCTCTCCCTCTGCCTCTCTCCCTGCTCATTCTCTCTCTCTCTCTCTCTCTCTCTCTCTCTCTGTGTGTGTCTCAAGTGAATAAATAAAATCTTAAAAAAAAAAAGAATAATCAAGAAAATGATTACTACTATATATTAAAACTCTGAAGTGCACCTTATCCCATAATGGCATTCTAAGGCTTCTGGAACACTAGAAAGACCTGAAGTGCACCTTTCCCAGGGCTATTATCTCTAGTTAGGACTCAGCTCACAAGAATTCCCTCTTTTTTACTCTCTTTTCTCTCTCAAGCCCTTTCCCACGGTCTTTCTACTGCACTTCCTAGCAGCGCTTTGGTAGAGAATAGACACCTTGATAGATATGTGTTATCTATCAATATCTGCTCCTCATCAGCATCTGCACACTTAATGTGTGCCTATTTCTAGGTAGTTGTTTAAGAGGCCAATATATTTAAATATCACTTGTAAAAATTTTTGACAAAACGCTGGGCCATGATTTTTTCCAAATTATTTTTCTTTCCTTAAAAATTAAATTGTAGTTTGTATGTGGGTATGCCTATTCTTTTGATGAAAACACATTTGTTTTTTAAAAGTGTTTCTTCACTTACCCCATTCATATATTTCTCCAGGGCTTGATAAATGACTTCCTGATACTTCTTTCTAATCTTCTCAAAGTCACAGTCAGTGAAATTGTAGGTTAGCACCAGCCCTACCAGTTGCAAGATGAAGATCTTCCTGAAAGAAACTGACAGAACAAATAATAAGGCATCAGGCAATGTACTTGGAAGCCCAATTCTACCCCAGTTTCTCACTAAACTCTTTCCATCCACACTGAATTGTCTCTAGATCTGCAAGGCCTGCCTTAGGGGCATTGTGCCCAGACACCACTCTTTGCCTCTCATTCCCAGTGCACATGAAGCCCATATTCACCCATGCTGTTGCCTTAAGTTGGAGTCTCCCTGATGCTCCAGAGCTTTCTGGCTCCACATATATAACCCCTAAACGCCTACGGGCTCTTTTCTTCTAGGCCAATGATTTTCCTTGATGTCATTCTCTTCCTTTATAGAATTCTGAATTGATCACATGAAAGAAAAACTAGAACTAGCCGAATCTATGGAATTTTCACATTGGTAAAATCATCAGGAATTTCCCTCACCTTCCTCCTTTTATCTTTGCCCTAAACCCTTGATATGTACCTGAAAGTGCTTTAAGAAACACATACCTGTATCTTTCTCCCACAGGGCCATTTCCATGGCTAAGCCCCTTTCTTGTTGGAAAAAACACTCCAAAACGGCAGCCACTCTAAAGACTATTTACCGATGCTCATGCATGCTGTACACCCTGAGTATTTCTTTTGGCCACTTTCAACTAGTTCTTTCCCTCTGTGGCAACTGAGAAAACACACGTGCTTACTTAATGGGATGCTTTGGCAGGGGGGTTGGGCTGCATTTCTGCGTGAAGGCATTAAAATGCAATAGTGCCCAGGGGCTGATACGAAGTTGAAATGAATGGGAAAAGATCTGATGGGGCTCGCCCACAAAACACTCACTTCTCCAAAGCACCCTGATCAATTTCAGGAAAGAAGCGCCTACTCTTGGGTGATTGGGGGCACCTCAGGGGCTGCGGTTTCTCTAGCATGTTCTATAGGTGTTCTATAGGTGTCAAGAAACCCTTAAAACCACAAAGCCCAACGCCCATCCACCTTCACTGCCCCACTCTAAAGGCCAGACGAGAAGCGGGGCCCCACGGCGCCGAGTGGTGCGAGGAGGTGCGCGCCCAGGGAGGGTGCTGTCCAGCGCGCGGCTCTTCCGGAGGCGCGCAGGATTCGTGCGCCCGTGCGTGCCAGGCGCTTAGCCCGCCGCTGCGCAGCCTAGACTACTTCGGTCGCCTCGGGCCTGAGCACCCGCGTGGGTTGCAGGGACAGGAGAAATAACGAGATGGCGGGCGCGGATTTGTACTTGCAAACCCTTGTTCATCCAGAAAAAGGCGTTGAAGCGCAGCGAAGTGAGTCAGGGAGAGAGCCAGAGAGGGTGTTTAGCCGCCGTCTGGGCTGTGGCAACGCCAACAGGGGGTTGAAGGGACGGAAGGCAGACACTGACTGGGCTTCTGGGGGATGAACCCCGCTCCGTCCGAGCTTGGCGCGCGCCGCTCGGGGCTCTCCAGACAACCAGCTCCCCTCTTCCTCCCCTCACCCCCACCCCTTGCGTGTCGGAGCCTGCAGAGCCCTGGTCCTTGGGAAGTTCCTAGGAATCATCACCGAAGCCGCTGAGGCAGGCGCCCCTAAGGTCACAGGCCACGCGGTGCCTGGGACCAACTGCAGGGGGTGGCCAGGGAAGCGGGAAAAGCACAGACTCAGGGGTGGGGGTGGAGTGGGGACTCGGGCCAGAAGTGAACTTTTTTTCATAGAAGGCGCTCAACAGCTGTACCAGTACAGCTGGACCCAGTTCGCTAGTTAAGGCCTGGGGATAAAGACTGTGGCGCTAACCCGAGTCATGGAAGGGCGCTGATTCACCGATGACTTCCAAATGGGCTTTTCTGGAATCCTCCAAGTTTAGGGTTTTTTTATCATGGCAGCATCATTTGGGAAAGAAATCTCGCTGCCGCTCTCCCCCATCACCAACTTTTCAGGGTGTTGTGGGATGATGCCAAAGCTTGATTCATCTGTTGTGACATCAGAGGCGTTTCTGGTCAGCAAGCAGGAGCTAGAGACAGATTTCTTCACTGGGTTGGGATATGCTGATGGGAATAGGGACAGAAGAAAGCAGCCCTCCGTGAGGTTCAACTTGCATTTTTCTAGGGTGTGACTGAGTTGCCTCCCTTCCCTTGCTTCGTCTTTTAAAACTGCATCTATGTGGGTCTTTGTAGAGATTATGCAGACAAGGTGCCTCCTCCTCAGGCATCCAGGAAGTCATCTCTTTGCCTGTTAAACATACTGCTAAACACTTATCCCCAGGGCCCCTAATTTCCTTATCTGTAACTATGTGACCTCTGAGATCACTTTGATCATATCACTTTTCTGTTTGATAGACTCCCAGTTGCCTTGACATATATAATCGCTTGGCTCCCAGCTGTCTTTCCAGCCTTATCTCCTTCATTCTCTTAGGCTTCTGCCAAATAGTATCTGCCTTTAAGATGCTCTAAATGTGTATATTTTCTTCTTCGCAAGAAGAAAGCTTATTTCCTCTTCCCAGCCTCACACCCTCAGGTGTTGATATTCTCTTGTAATTCAACACTCATTTCACCGGACATATTCAAAAGTGGTCTCCTACCTGGATGTGGTGTCACTCCTCTTTAAGACATTTATTTTGGGCTTCTCTTTTATGATCTCCATTCATGATGTAATATTTCAATAATATTTTTCAACTTTATCTTTTTATTAGACTGTGATGTCTTTAGAAGCAAGAAATGTTTTGTAATATTGATTTGTTCAACATCAATTTACTTTTTCCAAAAACATTTGAAGTGACTTGCAGTAAATGTATTGGTACCAGAAGGTAAGAAACCGTCAAGATAAGGCAAAAGAAAGAAACCAAGGAATTAAAGGAAGTGTGGATCAGGTACAAGAAGCCATAGAATAACATTATTAAGAACTAGAGAACTAAGGGTGAAGGGGAGTGGGAGATACAGGTGCCCGGTTATGGATATATACATCATGAGAATAAAACGTACAACACAGGGAATATAGTCAATGGTACTGAATTAGCATTGTATTGTGACAGATGGTAGCTACACTTGTGGTGAGCATAGCATAAGGGATAGATTGTCAAATCACTATGTCATATACCTGAAACTAATGCAACATTGTGTGTTGGCTATACTTTAATTTAAAAAGAAAACTGGGGAATTAAGACAAGCTCAAAAGTGGTTCTGATTTTCCAAGCAACCATTGCAAAGGAGAGAACGGGAAGGGTTCTGTTTGTTAGGGGAAGCCAATTTGTCTTATGCCTGTGATCATCATCATAACCACCACAGTTCGGTCTTATGTGCTGCATGTAATAGATATTCAGTAAACCCTCAATAGATTAAAATACATTAACCTTCTTTGAAGATCATTGTTAGGAAGCAAATTACTTAATATGAAGGAATTTCTCTAGAAAGATTCTTTTTTTCCTAGCTTTTTGCTGCCTTCCTGCTAGAATCCACTTACGGCTTGCCTGGGGCTACCACTCAGATAAGGGAATCTCTGAAAATTCCTGGTGGGCTGAATAACTTTCTGTTTTTTGTTTTTTTTTTTCTCTCTCTTTCTCTTTGTTCAAATGCTGAAGGTGTGAGCAGTATCTATATGTGTAGTTAGGGAAATACTAGGTTAGGTCAAGAATTGTGTCTTTCTTATGGTGGGAAACAGAAGCGAGATCATTTGCTGCACTCTGATTACTCAGAGAGCTTAGGGAATACTCTCACCCATGAACTGGGCCAGAAAATGACCCATAATACAGCTCTTGTCTCTTACCTTCACTAGAAAGATCTGCCATTCTTTTCTTTTCTTAGTATTTTTGTTACTGTTTTTAATAACAGTTCTCTTTCTTTTTCATTCTCTTACTCTGATTCTTTCCCTGACTCCTTTTAAATTTACTTTATCTTCTTCTTTTAACTAACCTGAATATTTAAGGTAGCCTAGTCCTCATGCAAAATTCAGTCTGTGTTTGAAGACATAGATCCAAGTTGTCAGGAAAAAGAGGTGCTATTTTTCAATTAAAAATTTTTACTTTATTAAAGCATACTGTCATTGGACTTAAAAAATGGAAAGGATGTCACATGGGTTACTGATGAAAGGGGAGAGGTTTTCTACTATGGAGTAAGAAAAGTGGATGACACACACCTTTGCTTGGTAATATTTTAGGAAGTATAAAAATGCACTTTCCCCAGTAGTTAGGCCTGGAAGTAAAGATATAATCACTCCACCTTTTGGTTCTCACTTATGAAGAAAGGATGGGCCACACTTTGCAGAAGTGAACATTCTTTCTTTATATTCTCCCTTCATTGGTCATAGTCAGGTGTAGTGTTTATGTAATGTGAAGTGGTCAGTGATGGTTTGTGATGACTGTGGTATGTGTCCATTTTGCCCACTAATTTTGCATTACGCATTTGTACTCAAGCAGCCTTGTTGTTGGTTTGAACCATTGATTGGTTTTACCAAACTCCATACTTCCTCTAAGATCCTTTGGGGACATTTCTAGACCAGAAAGTGGAGTGAGGGAGTTTCTTATGACACATGCAAAAAAAAAATCTCTTTTATTTTATTTTATTCCAAGGCTAATGATACCTACATAATCAGCCTAAGGCTGAGAAATGTTCCCAGATATTTTTGAATTAGGGAGTGAAAGAGGCCAAATAGATGCATGAAAACCTAGGGCCTGCACTCATTCCTGTGTAAAGAAACAGTCTTACCCTCAGCCAATTGGAGGTAAAAGATCTTGCTTACTTTATTCTTCTACAATCTAATAAGCAATGAACAGGGAGAAGATTGTTCAGGAAAAAGGTAGCCATTGAGCTTTCTTAGAATGCTTCAAAAGAGTTGGAGAAGAGGTCAGAGCTGAAGGATAGCTCCAATTTTAATACCTTTGCAAAGATATTTACCACACCAAATACCTCCAGATTTACTGTCCACCCTTTCCCTGCCCTGCTTTATACTCTAGGGAAGCTGGCTCATAAGAACTGCAGCAATAGGCTCTCTGGAGCTCCTTGACCTCCAGCTTCTAGTTGGGTTCAGCCAATGGGAGATTTTGGTAAGCAATCAGGGAGTAGAAGAACAGTGAATTTGGGATTTTAATTCACCCACTCCCTCCAGGTTGGCTCCTCCCAGACTGGATGCTTTCCTCTCCTGAGGGCCCTAGCTCCTATTGGTTGATTTTTTCATCTTGCTACCTTTCAGGTTTTGGTAACCATTCCCTTTCTTCATGTTTTTAGGTCTTAGGGTGATAATGGCCCCTTATTCTTGCTAGCCTAAGGATACAGCTCTATTCTGAGTGTTACAATTTGGCTGGGCCAGACCCAGTTCTATACCCATTGTCCTGGCATAATTTATTAATAAAGCTTCTTTTTATCCTTAAAAGTGGCACAATTTAAAGAATAAATTATATGATTATTGTTGATTTCCCTACTTATACCCTTTGTAAATAGTTCTTTTGTTAAATTCTTCTACAGTTACACAGTTTGAGTGTGCCATTGGTTTCCCATGGGGCCCCTGACTGATACAGTTACCTACAGGGGTCACCAGCATGTTATCACTTGAAATCATCAGCTTCATTGCCTTTTGTGTCTGCCTTGTGGCATCATACTAGTTCTATAACTTTTACATGGGAAATGTGGTTCTTGTATAATTAAATTCTAATTTTTAGAAAAAAGTTTCCCTACTCTTAGTTTAAGTGTGAAAGATGAGTTATAAGAAATTCTGCAATTTTCCCTTTTTTTTTTCAAATGACATCTCTTCCTAGTAATATCGTCAGCCGAGATTTGTAAGTAAGCTACATACACGCACACCTACTTGACTCTGTTGTGTAACTTGCTTCTTGGTTGAGCCCTCATTGTTTACATATAAAATGCTTTCAAGAAAAGTGACCATTATGTGAGTCAGGTGGTGGCCCCTAGCTTGTTTCTCGTCTGGTATGTCTGAGGGCCTCCAAGTGTTTCCCCTATCCTGAATCCCACTCTTATCAATAATGTATCTGGGTTAAACAATCACCCTAAGTATTTCCTCTCCAAAATGTAGTAAGTCTCTAATAACCATCTTATGGCGGTGCCTCACTAAGGCCTGTCTTCTTCCCATAGAGCCAGAGTTTCTGAGAAAGGGTTGCCTGAGAATTCCAGATTCAGGGTGGGGGTGGAGAGGGGAAGAAATAGGAAGAAGGAGGAGACCATGGACGGTTGAGGAGTATAAGTGGACAGCAAAGAAATATGGGGTCTAAGAGTTTGACCTGGGGCCTGTCCTCAGGTGAGACTATCATCTAGAACAGATGTTGGGAATTTAGAGCAGGAGGTCAGCAAACTCCAGCCTGTAGGCTGAATCATGTTCACCTGCCTGTTTTTGTAAATAAAACTTACTGAAATACAGACATGCCCATTTTTTCCACAGCATTCTCTGGCCCCTCTTGTGCTGCGAAGACAGAGTTGTGTAGTTGAGACAGAAACCGTCTGGCCTGCAAAGCTTAAAATATTTGGTATCTGGCCATTTACAGAAAAAGTTTACAGACCTCATTTCAAAAATGCATTTGAAAAGAAGAGATGGAATTTAAAAACAAAGATCTACAGTAAGTACTTCATACTTTGTTATTGTACAAAGCCAGGAATGAACCTCAATAACTCTGTATCTCAGAGAATATAGGCTTCTCTCACCTGTTTGTAAGAAGAGATTTATAGAATTACAATGTCAGTGCTATTCCTATTAGAAGAGTGTGCCAATGTATAACTTCATTGTAATTTAATTAAATGAGGATACTTGCATTCCCTCTAAACCCCCAAACTTCTCTGATACAATGAGCTGAATTACTTTTCCCATGTATACTTGAATTTTTGCAAAGTTGGAGGCTTTCTATTGGTGACTTAATTTTTTGAGGGATTTCTTCTAGAGGACAATAGTTTTTGAATAATTTTGATAATTTCAGACTTACGCATTTGAATTCAGATATGGTGCTTTTTTCTTTTTCTTTTTAGATTTTATTTATTTGACAGAAAGAGACACAGCGAGAGAGGGAACACAAGCAGGGGGAGTGGGAGAGGGAGAAGCAGGCTTCCCCCTGAGCAGGGAGCCTGATGCGGGGCTCGATCCCAGGACCCTGAGATCATGACCTGAGCTGAAGGCAGACGCTTAAGGACTGAGCCACCCAGGTGCCCCTCAGATATGGTGCTTATATCCGCATTCTGTTTAGGGCCTAGAACGTGGCCTCATTATATCTTAATGTAATTCTGTTCTAGTTAATGTTTATTAACTAGAGCAGACTATTTATTAGTTGCACAAAAGTAAATTCAAAGATTCAGTTAATGGCTTGTGGAATTTTATTTTGTAAATAAGTGATTTTTTAAAAAACACAGAGTTAATTAAAATTATTATTAAATACTATTTAATTATTAATAATTAAAATTTAAATGTAGTGGGTTAATGAGTAGTCAACTAGTACAGGAACCAGGAGATGAGGGCATATGGTCCTGTCTTTGCTCACACATTCTATTTTCTCTCTCTCTTTTTTTTACGATTTTATTCATTAGAGAGAGAGAGGGAGAGAGCATGAGGCAGGGGGGAGGTTGGTGGTAGGGGGAAGTGAGAGGGAGGTAAGGGGAGGGGCGGAGGGAGAGGAAGAAGCAGACTCCCCACTGAGCGGGAAGCCCCCTGTGGGGCCTGATCCCAGGACCCTGAGATCATGACCTGAGCAGAAGGCAGATGCTTAACCATTTGAGCCACCCAGGCGCCCCTCTGTTTTCTCTTTATGCCTCACTGGGGTGATGTAAAGAGAAGTTAATATATCAAAAGCCCTTTGGGGAGAGGCCCAACTGTGCATTTTATGAGTTAAAATGTAAAACACTGAGAGTACAGGTCTCCTTTCATCTTCAGATAAACTGCCCACCACTAGGTGTCTCAGTGAGGGTGTGCAGCATCACATGCACCTGAGAAACAGTGTTCCGGAGCAATTACGTCATGAACAGCCGTGCACGTTTTTATCTCCTTTTGCAAAGGGCTTGGAGTAACTATCTTCATGAGTCATTATTTTTCAGTTGCAGAGTGAGGCTAAGTGTGTTTTCCTCTGCTTGGGCTGCTGTAACAGAATACCATAAACCAGATGACTTAAACGGTTGTTAACATTTATTTCTCACAGTTCTAAAGGCTGGGGAGTCAATGACTAAGATGCTGGCTGCTTCGGTTTTTGGTTAGAGCTCTCTTCCTGGCTTGCACACAACTCTATTCACACGTGATGGAGAGAGAGATCATCCCTCTGGTGTCTCTTCTTATGACACTTATTAGGACACTAATTAGGATTAGGCCACTAATACCATCGTGAGAGTTCCACACTCATGACCTGCTTATCTCCCACATGCTCCATCTCCAAATACCTTCACGTCGTGGATTAGGGCTTCAACATTTGAATTTTGGGGGACACAACCATTCATTACATAGCATACATATCTATCTGACAAGTTGCAGGAAAAAAATTCTTGTAGTGAAAATTATATGTATATAATTATATTATTATTTTAAAATTTTCTGTTTTCATTTTTTCTGCCTTCTTTTGAATTAATTCAGTACTTTTTATTCCATTTTATTGCCTTATTTGCTTATTGGCCTTAGTTCTTTTGTGTGTGTGGCTGCTTTAGAATTTATAGTACATATCTTTAGATTATCACAGTGTAGCTTCAAGTAATATATCATTTTATGTGTAGTATAGTTGTGTTATTGAAGTATATTTCTATTTCCCCCCTCTTGACTTCTATCCAGTTGCTCATATTTTTATTTCTACATATTTTTTAAAATTGCACATTAATCGTATGTTTAAAAAGCAATTATCTTTCAAAGAGTTTTTAAAATAAGAAAGATTTACCTTATATATTTACCCATGTAGTTATTATTTCCTATGTCCTTCTTTATGTTGTATATTCATATTTCCCTCTTTAGTAAGGAACTTGCTTTAGCATTTTTTTGTAGTTCAGATATGCAGGTAAAACTATTTCAGACTTTGTATGTCTGAATCTCTCTGCCTTTTTTGCCTTCAATTTGCTAAGGTATTTTGCTGAAAATAGAAAGTTTTCCCTTTCATTATTTTAAAGATTTTCTCTAATGTCTAATGGTTTGCATTATCTCCAAAAAGAAATCCACTGTCATCTTTCTGATACAAGGATGAACATAAGATGTCTTTTTCATCTGGCTGCTTTTAAGATTTTCTCTTCCTCACTGGTTCTTCTTTTTTCCCCCTAGGTTTATCTATATGTGTACACACACACACACACACACACACACAATAATTGACATGTAACATTGTATAAGTTTAAGGTGTACAAAGTGTTGATTTGATACCCTAGCATATTGCAAAATGATTACCATCATAGTGTTAGCTAACACCTGAATCACTTCAAATAATTACCATTTCTTTTTTGTGATGAGAAGATTTAAGATTTAATCTTAGTAACTTTCAAGTATATAATAAAATGTTATTAACTATAATAACTATGCTGTACCTTAAATCTCCAAAAGAAAGCTGGAGGAGCTTTACTTAGACAAAGACTGTAAAATAAAAAAGACAAAGACTAATAAAGATAAATAATGTCATTATAAAATGATAAAGAGGTCAATTCATCAAGAGGATACAACAGTTGTAAATATTTATGCACCCAAGGTAGGAGCACCTTATTATATAAAGCAAATATTAACAAACTTGAAGGGAGAAATAGCAAGGTAATAATAGTAGGGGACTTCAGTACCCACTTTCAATAATGGTTAGATCATCCAAACAGAAAATCAATAAGGACACGTTGTGTTTATTTATTTATTTATTTATTTATTTATTTATTTATTTGAGATAGAGCAAGAGCCTGAGTGAGCAGGGCCGGGAGGGGCAGAGGGAGAGGGAGAGAGAATCTTAAGCAGGCTCCATGCCCAGTGTGAAGCCCAGTGAGGCTCCATCTTATGACCCTGAGGTCATGACCTGAGCTGAAGTCCAGAGTTGGAGGCTTAACCAACTGAGGCATCCAGGTGCCCCAGGAAACATTATATTTAAATGACATATTAGACCAGATGGACTTAGATATTTTCAGAACATTCCATCCAATAGCAGCAGAATACACATTCTTCTCAAGCACATATGAAACACTCTTCAGTTGGATGATGAAGATCAAGAAGATTGAAATCATGTTGAGAATCCTTTTCGACCACAATTTCTAGTATGAAACTAGAAATCAATTACAAGAAGTAAACTAGAAAATTCATAAGTATATGCACATTAAGCAACATGCTCTTGAATAACCAGAGGGTCAAAGACAAAATCAAAACGAGAAGTCAAAAGCTCTTGAGGAGAAAAAAAAAGTCTTGAGAAAAATGAAAAAGGAAACACGACATACCAAAACTTGTGGGGTGCAGCAAAAGTAGTCTAAGAGGGAAGTTTATAGTGATAAATGCCTACATTAATATAAAAGATCTCAAATAAAAAATTTTACTATGCACATTAAGGAATGAGAAAAAGAACAAACTAAGTGCAAAGTTAGCAGGAGGAAGGATATAACAAAGATCAAAGTGGAAATGTTTAAGTAGATATTAAAAAGACAATAGATAAGATCAATAAAACTAAGAGCTAGTTTATAGAAAATAAAAACAAAACAGGTCTTTAGCCAGACTGACCAAAAAAAAAAAGAAGACCCAAATAAATAAAATTCTAAATGAGACAGTAGGCATTACAATTGATTCCACACAAATACAAAGGATCATAAGAGACTACCATGAACAATTATACACTGGCAAATTGGACAACCTAAAAGAAATAGATAAATTCCTAGAAACATACAACCTACCAAGACTGAGTCATGAAGAAATAGAAAATCTGAACAGACCAATTACTAGTAAGGAGATTGAATCAGTAATTAACAGCCTTCTAACAAAGACCAGATGGCTTCACTGTGAATTCTACCAAACATTTAAAGAATAAATAATACCAATCCTTCTCCAAGTCTTCCAAACAATAGAAAAGAAGGGAGTACTTTCCAAGCTCATTTTACAAGGCCAGCGTTACCCTGATAACAACACCAGACAAAGGGACAACAAAAAAGGAAAATTATAGGCCAATATCCCTGATGAACATGGATGTAAAAATCTTCAATAAAATATTAACAAACTGAGTTCATCAGTTACATTAAAAAGATTGTACACCATAATCAAGTGGAATTTATTCCAGGGATGCAAGGTTGTTTCATCATCTCAAATCAATCAAAGTGATACACCACATTAACAAAATGAAGAGTAAAAATCATATGATCATCTCAATAGATGTAGAAAAAGCATTTGACAAAATTTAATATTCTTTCATGATAAAAACACTCAAAAAAATGGGCATAGAGGGAATGTAACTCAACATAATAAAGGCCATATATGAGAAGTCCACAGCTAACATATTCAGTGTTGAAAGCTGAAAGTTTTTCCTCTGAGATCAGGAATGAGACAAGGATGCCCACTCTCACCACATATATTCAGCTTAGTACTGGAATTCCTATCAGCTCAGTTAGGCAAGAAAAAGAAATAAAAGGCATCCAAATCAGAAAGGAAGAAGTAAAATTGTCATATTTGCAGATGACATGATATTATGTATAAAAAATCCAAAAGACTCCACCAAAAAAGAAAAAAAACCTGTTAGAACTAATAAATTCAGCAAAGCTGCAGGATATAAAATTAATATGCAAAAATCAGGTGCAGTTATGTACACTAACAATGAAAGAGAAATTAAGAAAGCAAATCTGATTTATAATAGCATCAGAAAGAATAAAATCTTCATCATTGGTTGTAAGCTATTTGATTATGATGTGCCGTAATGTAGTTTTCATCATGTTTCTTATGCTTAGGGTTTGCTGAATTTGCATCTGTGGGTTTATAGTTTTCATCAAATTTGGAAAATGGCCATTATTTCTTCAAATATTTTTTCTGTCCCCCACTCTTTGCAAACACCAATTACATATACATTGGGCCACTTAAAGTTGTCCTGAGGCACACTGATTCCTTAAACATTTTTTCCAACATTTTATTTGTGTTTCATTTTGGATTCTTTCTATTGTTATATCCTCAAGTTAACCATTTTTTTCTCCTGCTGAGTTCAATATGTTGTTAATGTCATCCGGTGTATTTTTAATTTCAGATTTGCATTTGTCATTTTTAGAAATTTTATTTGGGATTTCTAAAATATCTTTCATGTTTGTATTTAACAAGCTCAATCTTTTCTCTATCTTATTAAATATATGGAATATAGTTTTATTAACTATTTAGTGTTCTCTCTACTAATTCTTTTATTTGTCATTTCTGGATGTCCTTCTATTGATTGATTTCTTCTACTCATTATGAGTAGCATTTTTCTTCTTTCTTGCGCTCCTAGTAACTTTTGATTGGATGAGTGATAGTGTAGATTTGTACATTTTACCTTGTTAGGAGTTGAATATTTTGTACTTTATTCTGGGACATAGCTAAGAGGAAAGTTTAATTCAGGGCGCCTGGGTGGCTCAGTTGGTTAAGCAACTGCCTTTGGCTCAGGTCATGATCCTGGAGTCCCAGGATAGAGTCCTGTATTGGGCTCCCTGCTCAGCAGGGAGTCTTCTTCTCCCTCTGACCCTCCCCCCCTCTCATGTGCTCTCTCTCTCTCATTCTCTCTCTCTCAAATAAATAAATAAAATCTTAAAAAAAAAAAAAGAAAGTTTAATTCATTTGATTCCTGCGTTTAAGTTTTGCTAGGTGGAATCAGAGTCTATGGGTAATATTTCTCCAGAACAATGGCTATAACTTTCTGAGTAGTCTACCTGATGACCTATGAATTATGAGCTTTTCCACTTTGGTCACGTATTATTCCTAGCCTTGTGTGAGCAAGGGATTATTCTCGCTGCCCTTCTACATGATTCTTTTCCTGGCATCTGGTATTATCTTTATGTGCCAGTGCCAATCAGTATTCAGTTAAAGGCTCCAAGGGGACCCACACAGTACCATATAAAAAGAACATGCTTTGGAGTTACACACAACTTCACATTCTAATTCCAGTTCTGCCTGTTACTAGCTGTGTAATTTAGGTCAACACAAATTTCCTTGGCCTCAAGAAATCTCATTTCTCACTTGTAAAATGGAAATAATAATAATTTGTGTGAAAAAATGGGAATAATCACAGTAATAATGACTGTGAAGAATGGCTGCAAGGATAAATATTCCTTGGATCTAGCACAGTTCCTGGCATAGGGCAAGTTTTAAATGCCACTGTAAAATAAATGGAGGTAGTAAACAACACTAATAGAATGTAATTAAAATGAGCCACACAGTTCAAAATCTGGAAAGAAAATTAATCAGAAATGGATAATCTGTAGTTGATTATATAAATAGATTATAAACTTCCAATCCGGGGCGCCTGGGTGGCTCAGTCGTTAAGCGTCTGCCTTCGGCTCAGGTCATGATCCCAGGGTCCTGGGATCGAGCCCCGCATCGGGCTCCCTGCTCCGCGGGAAGCCTGCTTCTCCCTCTCCCACTCCCCCTGCTTGTGTTCCCTCTCTCGCTGTGTCTCTCTCTGTCAAATAAATAAATAAAATCTTTAAAAAAAAAAAAAATAAATAAACTTCCAATCCAACTTCCTGCTAAAGATGTACCAAAGAGATAGAAGCAAAAAGACAATCATTCTTTTACTTTGCAGATTCACTGAATCTTAATGCAATCTCTCATTTTACCTTGAGTAAATGTAATTTTTTCTAGTGTTTTTTTCAAAAAAATTCAATATTTTTAATATATATAAGGAAAGTTAAATTACTGTTGGCTATGAATTGTCAACGGCAGAACTAAAACTAGAACTCAGGTATCTTTCTGCATCTCCAGGCAGCCTGACTAAAGGAAGTGGAAATACTTTTTTGCTTAAAACTGTCCGAATAGGGGCACCTGGGTGGCTCAGTCAGTTAAACCTCTGCCTTTGGCTCAGGTCATGATCCCAGGGGCCTGGGATCAAGCTCCCGCAATGGGCTTCCTGCTCAGCGGGGAGCCTGTTTCTCCCTCTCCCTCTGCCCTTCCTCCTGCTCATGCGCTCTCTCTCTCTCTCTCTCTCTCTCGCTCTGTCTCTCTCTCTCAAATAAATAAATAAAATCTTAAAAAAAAACTGTCTGAATAATTTTTTCTTATTCATCTTAATTTTCCAAAAGCATTGGATTGGTTTTTTTTTTTTAGATTTATTTATTTATTTATTTATTTATTTATTTATTTATTTATTATTGTTTATTTTAAGAGAGAGAGCATGAGTGGGAGGGGAAGAGGGAGAGGGAAAGAGAATCCCAAGCAAACTCCTCACTGAGCACGGAGCCCCATGTGGGGCTTGATTCACTACCCCCAGATCCCAACCCCGAGATCTCCACCCCCGCCAAATCCAGGAGTCAGCCACTTAACCTACTGCATCACCCAGGTGCCCCTGGATTGGTTTTATGTTGCCTTGGTCATTGCAACTTTGCTTGGCATTTAAAATCAGAAATTTGATCTTGTTGCTGCTTTATTATCTTGTTTTATTTGGTTATAAAAGTTTCTTCTCCCAGTTCAGTTTGTTTTTCATTCCAACGTTGACTGGTTGAGCCATTATTTTGTTTTGTTCCCATGTTTCTGTTCTCTTGCTTTGCTTTATTTCACTTCACTTCAGTTCAAATGTTAGCTGATGTTTGTTTTCCCTGCATGCAATCACTGCTTCAGTGTTGCGTAGACAGTGATAGGACAGCCTTGTGTTTGAAGAGTATCTGTTGGGTTTGGTTTTCACTCTTTCACTTGCACTTATATCCGTTTATCACTTACCTCTTCCCTTTTGCCTTATCTGCCTTATCTCCCCATGTATGGTCACTTTATTATAGTCATCTTATTCCCTGTCTCCATCTACTGCTGTAAGATTCCAATGGCTATCTGCTGCCAAAAAATCAGCGTTGGTTGGAAGGGAGTATGGCAAATTTCTGTTAAAATTGATGATCTATCCAAAATATGCTATTCTTTTCTTGAAGTGCTTTGTCTTTTTGCAATTTGGTTTGCTTTAAGATTGATATGACCATTATTAATTTTGTATTATACAAAGTTCACACTGGGCTGAGCCATTTTGCTTTATCATTTGCTTTTTACTCTTTCAATTGCACATCTGCTTTCTTCTCTTCTTTGCTTTTGCTTGCTTTCTTTCTTTCTTTCTTTCTTTCTTTCTTTCCTTCTTTCTTTCTCTCTTTCTTTCATAGTGAATCCTGGGTTTGGCTGGAGTGGAGATCTCGGGGTTGGGATCTGGGGGTAGTGAGATCAAGCCCTGCATGGGGCTCCGTGCTTGTGAGGAGTTTGCTTGGGATTCTCTCTCCCTCTGCCCCTCCCACTCATGCTCTCTCTCTTAAAATAATAAATAAATAAATAAATAAATAAATAAATAAATAAATCTTAAAAAAAAAACCCAATCCAATGCTTTTGCTGTAATCAATTTGTAAGATTAGCTCATTTAATATCACAACAATACTAATGAAGTAGATACTATTATTTCTCCATTTTACAGGTGAGAACACTGAGGCATAGGAAGGTAAAGTAAATTTCTAAAAGTCACACAGCTAATACCTGGTGGATTGGAATTCAGTAAGTTAGGCTCCAGAGTTAGTGATCTTAAGCACAGTATTATATTCATAGGAAAATAAAAAAGGAAAAGAAAAATTCAAGAAGACTCCAGATGATAAAGGAGAAAAAACAAAAATATTTCTTCCCATCCTCATGCTTTAAAGTGTATGTGTGCACACTAAGGTAATATATACTAGAATCTATTGTGCTCTTATTCAATGGTTTCTTAGAACTGTGTTATGATCATCACATATACTATCCCTTTTAATATTCACAACTGCTCTAGGAAGTGATGCTATTAGGTTGAATCATATAAAATTATCCACATTTGGCCATTTCTGACTTATAAAAAATGACAATATCATAAGGGTCCACCTATTATTGTTACCCTTAACTACCAAGAGTACAGAAGCTTAGCATGGTTAAATTCCTTTTCCAAGACTGTGAGTGATGACACTTTTATGTAGGTGTGAATAATGACACTGGTATCTTGAAATAAAGCTTGTCAGACTCCAATCTCATGCTTTTAATCAAAATGCTATTCTGCTGGGGCGCCTGGGTGGCTCAGTCATTAAGCATCTGCCTACAGCTCAGGTTGTGATCCCAGGGTCCTGGGATCGAGCCCCGCATTGGTCTCCCTGCTCTGGTGGAAGCCTGCTTCTCCCTCTCCCACTCCCCCCTGCTTGTGTTCCCTCTCTTGCTGTGTCTCTCTCTGTCAAATAAATTAAAAAAAATTTTTTTTAAAATGCTATTCTGCTTCTGCATATGCTGTTCCATAGAACCTTTCATAATATGGCTATGTATCCCACTTTTCTATTCCTTATGGCCACATACACATTTGCACGTACTCAGAATGGCACTGCTTGCTCTGGCTTCTTCTTTAGCATTAAGGTCTCTCTGGGGCCTTCCTACTTGAAGTGTGTTCTCTGGATCAGCAGCATTGGCACTACCCAATAGAAATGTGGAATCTCAGTCCCTGCTCCCGCCCCCGCCCCAAGCTACTGAATTAGAAACTGCATATTCTTTCCAACATTGAAATATGTTGAGTATGTTGGGAAACAAACCTTTAATTTTTTTTTTCTGTTTATTAACCAGTTAAAATGCTTGCTACTAGTAAAGTTAAGGGAAGATTGAAGGAGAACCCAAAGCTGAAGAATAGGGTTAAAATAAACTCTTCTCCATTTTTTCCTAGGGTACATTTTATCGTTGAAAGTATTAAATTAAATTTAATTTTCATCAATTGTGAGACCCCAGTAAAGCTTCAAAATCTCTGTCTTACGAGGCAACGACTTACTTGTTCCTCTCCAGTATTTCTATTCTGCCCTTACTTGGACAAGGCTAGACTATATTTCCCAGTTGCCTTGCATTTGATAGAGGCCATGTGACCAGTTTGTGGCAGTACAAAGTTGGTGAAAATTGTGCACCCACTGCCAAGCCTAGCCCCTAAAATGCCCTGTTATTATCTTCTGCTTGCTCTTTCTTTGCTCATTGGGCAACCAAATGAAGAGGATTCTGGAAGATTCTCAAGGGTCCTAGGGAATGGTGGAGCTACTGGACGGAAGGAGACTGAGTTCCTGTATGATTATGTGGAGGGAGCAGACTCCAGGGCCCGTACTATTAAGCAGCAGTATGTGATATCAGTAAGAAAAAATTTGTTTTCTAAAGCCACTGAAATTTTGGTTTTTTTTAATAGCAGTTTAGCCTACTCCAGTGTTTCTCAACATTATTTTTATCACTTCTCAAGGTAGACTTCCTAGACCTTTTTTCATAATTGCCCCTTCATGAAATTTTAATACCACAGGTGTAGTATTTTTTCTGTTTAGGAACTATATGTATATCTGTGCTTTTTAAATAAAAAGGTTAAGATATTTTTGGCTCCCCACCCCCTTGCCAAGAACAGTTTTTTCTCCCCAGGGATGCTCTTGATTCCATTGGTAATGGATGGCCTATCCTGGCTAATACACTTTGAAGAACACAATTAAATTTTTCTTGGGGTAGTTCAAGGCAGTACTACTGGGAAGTAAAGGAGGAAAAAGATTGGCTGAGCTTGCAGGAGTTCTTTTCATGCTGCGTTTCTGTATAGCATTTGTAATCTTCATAAATGCCATGATTTGCATGATAGTCACTGTCAGGAATTCTAACAGAGCACATGCCTTTATTTATTTTTTTTAAAGATTTATTTATTTGAGAGAGAGAGCATGTGTACACACGCACGTGCGCATGAGCAGGGGCGGGGTGTGAGGGGGGCAGAGGGAGAGAAAGAGAATCTCAAGCAGACAGCACTGAGCAAAGGGCCTGTCTCAAGGCTCAGTCCCATAACCCTGATATCACGACCTGAGCTGAAACCAGGAGTCAGATGCTTAACCGACAGTGCCACCCAGGTGCCCTGAGTACATGCCTTTAAACTCACTGATTGCAACACATTTACTCCTCTGTTTGTATGTGGGTGAGAGGGGTGGGAGGTGGAGAGGGAGGGAAGAGTGGCCTAGCCTCTTAAGCATTACAGTCATTTTAATATAACCAGATTGAACAAGCATCATCACATACCCCACCCAGTGCCTTATGGGAGTGAGCTGAGGCGGGATGAGAAGGCTCCAGACCACTGAGTGATTAACACAAGGCTGCTTGGATAACTGGCTTATAGGATTTTATATTTGAAAGGACACTGCCATCTTTACTTTCTCAATAGATAAGTGTCTCAGAAACTTCCTAAGGGAGTAGGAAGGAATAGAGACAGACACAGGAGCTCTTTTTCTGTGCAGCAAGCACTCTATGTGATACACACAAGTACGTATTCTTGCTACCACTTGTTATTTTCTGTTAATCTTTTTTGATAGTAGTCATCCTAATGGGCACCGGTGTTATCTCATTGTGGTTTTGGTTTGCATTTCCTTAATGATTTATGAGTTGGAACATCTTTTCATATGCTTGTTGATTATTTGTTTATTTTCCTTGGAGAAATGTCTATTCACATCCTTGGCCCATTTTTTTTTTTAACCCCCAAATCTGGTTCTTTTTTTATTTTTTTAGTTTTATTGAAGTCATAAAAAGTTGTAGGATATTTAAAGTTTGCATCATGGTGACTTGACATACGTACACATTATGAAAGAATTCCTAGAATCCAGTTAATTAACACATCCATCACCTCACATATTTACCTTTTACTTTGTTGGGGGAGAACATTTAAGTTCTGTTCTCTTAGCAAATGTCAGTTACACAATACAGTGTTATCAACTACAGTCACCAGGTTTTACATTAAATCCTCAGATCTTATTCATCTTACAGTCAAGAGTTTGTCCTCTTTTAACAACCTTTTCCTATTTTCCTCATCCCCAACCCCTCGCATTTTGCCCATTTTTTAATGGGGTTAATTTGGTTTTTTGTTGTTGAGTTGTAGGAGTTCACTACATATTTTGGATAATAACGATAATAACCTCTTATCAGATATATGATTTGTAAATATTTTCACCAATTCCTTTAGTTGCGTTTTCACTCTGTTGATTGTGACCTCTGATACACTGCTACTTCACTTTTAAATTCCAATTTGTCTAATTGTAAGTGAGGTTTTCATGTGTATGTTGGCTATATATATACATATATGTACATATATATGTATATATGTATATTTGTGAACTGCCTATTTATATTTTTCCCCTACTTTTTTATTTGGAAATTTGGACTTTCTTATTGAATTGAACTAGCCCTTTCTCCTGCTGATAGGTTGAAAATATTTTTTATTTGCCATATATCTTTTCAATTTATTAATTGAATTTAACCTATAAAGATTGTTTTTAAAAAATCTTTATAGTCAAATTTAACAATCTTTTATTCCATGACTTAGAAAAGCTGGAAGGCTTACTTGGCTAAGAGTGTATGTATATGCCAAATATACGTACATACATATAACACATTATTTTCTAGCACTTTTATTGTTTCACTTTGAAATTTTTTAGGGTTGGTATTTGCTTATTTTCCTTTTTTGCTGTCTAACTTCATACTCTCTATTAAATGATCCAGTTTACTCCCACAACTTGAAATGCTACCTCTGTTATATATGAATCATATTATTTTCTACATTTTCTTATGCATAACATTAAGCAATTTTTTTAATTATAAAATTTTCTGGATTCTAGCTGGCTAGCTACCTGCCTATGTATATCATTTTCGTTTACTAAAATACAGAGTATCTCTGAAGAGATACAGAATAAACTAATAATGGAGGTGACTCTTGCAAGGGGAACAGGAAATAGGGTTACTGGAGGAAATGGGAAAGGAAGAGTCTTATGGTCCACTGTATACTCCCATGTATATTTTGAGTCTATTACTATTTGCAAGTATAAACCTATTCAAAAATAAATATATACATTTAAATGGTACATAAACATCAAACACCATCCCTCCTCTCCCCTCATCACCCCTGCCTCCTCACAAGTATGTTCTGTTACCCTTTAGTGCCTGGCATTCCCCAGAATGTTCTGCCTCTCCTAGTCCTTGGGGCCTGAGGCAATATTTAGTTCTGTAAGATGAAAACTACAGGACCACCTTCCGCCTCCACCTTCCTGACTCTCCATGTTAAGAAAATGTGGAGTTTGCCCTGGGGGTGAATGGAGATCCAGAGAGGGGAGGACAGTGGAAGTCACGGACAGTTTCCACATATTCGCAGGATGTCAAATTGCAGGAATGCAGGATTCTTGGGTGGGAGATCCAGCCAGAGCTTTTGAGACTCATGATTATTACCCTTGTCATCACCAATGATAAAACTCTCAACAGCATTTCATAAATGTATTCTGTGCAATGTTAGTTTCTCAAGATGACTCTTAAATTTTTTTTCCTTGTGGTCGATGAAGTTTGCAAAACGAGTAACATATCTCCATTTTGGAGAATGATGATACACACTAACATTTTAAATGTATGAGTAATTTTGTAAGACAAACAAACAACCTCTTTAATATGTGTTTGAACTAGATTTCCTAGCTTGTTTGACCAAAGAATCATTCTTACCCACACATGTCTTCAATGTTAGCTGTGACCTACCTACTGTGGCAGTGTAAAGTGGGAGCTGTATAAATTGTAAAAAACAAAAGAAAGAGACAAATGTTGGGACACCTGGGTGGCTCAGTCAGTTAAGCATCTGCCTTCGGCTCAGGTCATGATCCCAGGGTCCTGGGATCGGGTCCCACATCTGGCTCCTTGCTTAGCGGGGAACCTGCTTCTCCCTCTCCCTCTGCCTGCCGCTCCCCCCTGTTTGCACATGCTCTCTCTCTCTCTGACAAATAAATAAAATCTTAAAAAAAAAAGGAAAAGAAAGAGACAAATGTTGAAGCAGTAGATAAGAAATGCCAATCTGATTTTGTGTAAAATTAAATTTTTAGAAGACTATTTTGATATTTTTATAGAATAAATAGGGCAGAATTAGAAATAATTCGGCAAATGAAAATACTGCTCATAAATGGGTTCTTTTGAAACCTGAAAACAATCCTCTCCTGCAGGCTGACCAATCCTAATAATCATGATTTTACTCTTCACGTGTTTGGCAAATCCTATCATGGTCAGAGTGGTCATGAGTTTAGATCCTTCCTGAATTAGTTCAAATCTGAAATAGACAAGTCTAAATCCTGACATCTGCCTAAGTGTGTAAGTTCTGGAATAGGGATAACAAGCTTTGTTTTCTGATAAGGTCTAAAGCAATGGTTGAATATGATAGAGCTAAAAGGTAGGCTGGGAGGGTGTGAAAACCAGGGAGGAAAAAAGAAGGAATGGAGACATGACTAGAAAATAGAAAATAAAAAGAGGGGAAAATACTTGCCTGTGGCAGAGGTTGCCACTGACTATGCCTTAAGTGGCACTCAGTGGCCTCAAATTTAAGGGTCCTCTCTCCTGAGAACATAAGCCTTTAATGTTCTCAGACCTGGCACTTTTGGATCTAGGTAGAGGTAGTGTGTTTTTTCAATCTTGATGAGGCTCTGTATGTCTGCTCTGACATTAAGAACTGGTGAGAATGTTCACAATTCTCATCTTATGTAAATGTAAAGGAATACTGTAAGATGTGGTTCGCAATTCAGACAATACATTAGAATCACTCAGGGAACCTTAAAAACATACCAGTGCCCAAGCCCCGCCCCCCCAGGCCAATTAAATTGGAATCTCAAACGTTTGGCTTTAGATGTGGGTATTTTTTTTTTTTAAAGATTTTATTTATTTATTTGAGAGGGAGAGAGAGCATGAGCTGGGAGGAGGGACAGAGAGAGAGGGAGAAGCAGACTGCCCCCTGAGCAGGGAGCCCAACACGGCGCTCAGTCCCAGGACTCCGGGATCATGACCTGAGCCAAAGGCAGATGCTTAGCCGACTGAGCCACCCAGGTGCCCCTAGATGTGGGTATTTTTAGAAGACATTCTAGATGAATTTAATATACCTTCCTGTTTGAGCCACAGCTATAACAATATGGGAGGTGCCTACTGAGAATCCACCAGCTCACCAACAAGGGCACAAAGGACAATACACCAATTTGGTATGTTTTAGGTCAATGACATTGAGGCTGCTTCTGGCTACTTTCAATTAAACCTGTAGTTCTGTAAGATCTCTAATTTCTGGGTCACAGAATTTTAATATAAAAAACTATTTGTTGAGTGGTCAGTATGATTACAAATTTGGCTCTAGAGTTGGACTGGCTCTGATGAAATTACTTAGGAATCAGAGGAGGCAGCATGATGTACTGAGACACCCAAGGGATGTCTTGTATTCTAGACATGTTCTTCCTTGCTTCCATTGTGGAGTAGCAATCCCAATTTTCCTTGGTAGTCAGGATCAGTCACCCCAGTCAGCACAATAACTCTCTTCCTTGCCTGTTGACTCAGAAGCATGAGTAGCCCAAAGAGGCCAGTTCAATGGAATCATTGTGACTCCTGGTGGAAGCATTCCTCCCTCTGTAATTAAGACCTCTAGGCCAGCAGAGCATAAGATTGCAGGAACAGGAAGAAAAGCATTTTCTAGTGGGTCTCTAGGGATAATAGTGAGGGATGCCACTACTCCCATTTCCATCCCTCGATTCCAGAACCCATGAATCCTGGATATGGGAGGAACAACATCACTACTGGATGCTATCCCTGATGAACACAGATGCAAAAATCCTCAATAAAATACCAGCAACCGAATCCAACAATACATTAAACAAATCATTCACCATGATCAAGTGGGATTTATTCCTGGCTTGCAAGGGTGGTTCAATATTTGCAAATCAATCAATGTGATATACCACATTAGTAAAAAAAAGATAAGTACTATATCATTTCAGTACATGCAGAAAAAGCATTTGACAAAGTACAAAATCCATTCATGCTAAAAACCCTCAACAAGGGACACGTGGGTGGCTCAGCTGGTTAAGCATCCGCTTTTGGCTCAGGTCATGATCCCAGGGTCCTGGGATTGAGTCCCATATTGGGCTCCTTGCTCAGCGGGAAGCTTGCTTCTCCCTCTACCTGCTCTGCCTTCCATTATCCCTGCTTGTGCTCTCTCTGACAAATAAAAAGAATTTTTTAAAAAAATTTTAAAAAATCCTCAACAAAGTAGGCTTAGAGGGAACATACCTCAACATAATAAAGGTCATATATGAAAAATTCACAGCTAATATCATCCTCAATGGAGAAAAACTGAGAGCTTTTCCTCTATGGTCAGGAACAAGACATGGATGTCCACTCTCACCACTGTTATTTAACATAGTACTCAAAGTCCTAGCCACAGCAGTCAGACAACAAAAAGAAAGAAAATGTGAATCAGCATGGAAGAAGTAAAATTTTCACTATTTGCAGATGACATGATACTACATACAGAAAACCCCAAAAAACTACCAAAAGCTACCAGAACTAATAAATGAATTCAGTAAAGTCACAGATTACAAAATCAATGTACAGAAATCTGTTGCATTTCTATACACCAATAATTAAACAGCAGAAAGACAAATCAAAGAATCCCATTTACAATTGCACCAAAACAACAAGATTCCTAGTAATAAACCCAACCAAAGAGGTGAAAGATCTGTATTCCAAAAGCTATAAAACACTGCTAAAAGAAATTGAAGATGACACAAAGAAATAGAAAGACATTCCATACTCATGGATTGGAAGGACAAATATTGTTAAAATGTCTATGCTATCCAAAGTAATCCACACATTTAATGCAATCCCTATCAAAATACCACCAGAGCTAGAACAAACAATCCTAAAATTTGTATGGAACCAAAAAAGACCCCAATTGCCAAACAATCTTTAAAAAGAAGAGCAAAGTTGGAGGCATCACAATTCCGGACTTCAAGTTATATTACAAAGCTATAGTAATGTAGACAGTATGGTACTGGCACAAAAATAGACACATAGATCAATGGAATAGAATAGAGTGCACAGAAATAAACGCACAACCATATGGTCAATTAATCTTCAACAAAGCAAGAAAGAATATCCAATGGGAAAAAGACAGTCTCTTCAACAAAATGTGTTGGGAAAACTGCACAGCTACATGCAAAAGAATGAAACTGGACCACTTTCTTATACCATACGCAAAAATCAATTCAAAATGCATTGAAGACCTAAATATGCGACCTGAAACCACAAAAATCCTAGAAAAGAGCACAGGCAGTGATTTCTTTGACATTGGCAGTAGGAACATTTTCCTAGTTATGTTTCTTGAGGCAAGGGAAATGAAAGCAAGAAGAAACTATTGAGACTATATCAAAATAAAAAGCTTCTGCACAGTAAAGGAAACAATCATCAAAATAAAAAGACAACCTAGTGAATGGGAGAAGACATTTGCAAATGATAGATCTGATAAAGGGTTAGTATCCAAAATATATAAAGAACTTATACAACTCAGCACCACAAAGTCAAATAATCCAATCAAAAAATGGGCAGAAGTCCTGAATAGCCATTTCTTCAAAGAAGACATACAGATGGCCAATGGGCACATGAAAAGGTTCTCAACACCACTGATTATTAGGGAAACACAAACAAAACCACAATGAGATATCACCTCACACCTGTCAGAATGGCTAAACTCAAGAACACAAGAAACAAGTGTTGGCGAGGATGTAGAGAAAAAGGAACCCTCTTGCACTGTTGATGGGAATGCAAACTGGTATAGCCACTGTGGAAAAGGTATGGAGGTTCCTCAAAAAATTAAAAATAGAATTGCCATATAATCCAGTAATTCCACTACTCGGTAGTTACCCAAAGAATATGAAAACACTATTTCGAAAAGATATATGCACCCCTATGTTTATTGCAGCATTAATTACAATAGCCAAATTATGGAAACAACCGAAGTGTCCATGGATAGATGAATGGATACAGAAGATATGGTGTGTTTTTATACTATGGAATATTACTCAGCCATAAAAAGAATGAGATCTTGTCATTTACAACAACATGGTTAAATCTAGAGAATATAATGCTAAGTGAAATAAGTCAGAGGAAGAAAAATGTCATCTGATTTCACTCATATGTGGAATTTAAGAAACAAAACAAGTGAACAAAGAAGAAAAGAAACAAACAAACAAACAAACAAAAACCAGGCTCTTAGCTGTATAGAACAAACTGACACTTACCAGAGGGATGGTGGGAGGGGGGATGGGTGAAATAGGTGAAGGAAATTAAGAGTACACTTACAGTGATGAGCAGTGAGTAGTATAGAATTGTTGAATCATTATATTGTACACCTGAAACCAATATAACACTATATATTAACTATGGTGGAATTTAAAAAAATGGATATTGTTCTTACTTGATCTAGAAAAGGAGACTTAGTATGAATTTGTCAACATTTATTTATCACTGGACAAAGGAGAGGACTGGGTCTGCCAGGAATAGGCAATTTGATCGATAAGAACCTATGAGGTAGAGCAGGCTTCATTGCAGCCTAGATGAACTCTGAGTCAAGACTCTTGACTCTTTTCCATGTAATCTCTAGTTTGGCAGGATTTATGATCCACAGTAGAGAATAATTTATATATAGAACGAGAGTAGTCTGTCACTGATATTTTTCTCATTTTAAATTAATTAACTGACAAATATATGAGTAAATTTTAAAGACTAAGAACAGGTGTACAGGATCTGAGCAGTATTGGGACAAAATAAATTTGTTCAATTCATTCAGTATCATCTAAGCAAAATTAGAAAACACAATTCCACAAATATTCATTTCATTTCATTTTATATATAAAATTAAAGTACTATTACTAGAAATGACCACTGTTAACATTTTGGGTTCAAGTAGAATATCACTTAATTGATTTCTTAATGGAAGCTCCATTGAAAGAGATTATTGACACTCCCTATTCCTTCTATACAATATAACATTGTTTGCCAGAATGTGTTAGACAAAGGCAGCTAGCGGAATGCTGACACTTCCTCTCTCTGAGTTCTGTCCTCACTAAGAATCATCTGTTTTGTTTATACCTAATTCTTTTATGTAACTATGTAATTAAATGTTATGTGAATTATGAGCAGAAAGAATATTAATTCTATGAAAACTAGATTAAACACTTTGAGACAACTTGGTAAATAGTACTACACATAGGGGCACCTGGGTGGCTTAGTTAAGCGTCTGACTCTTGATTTCGGCTCAGGTCACGATCTCAGGGTTGTGACATGGAGCCCCATGTCCCTACACCCCCTTCCTCTCTAAAAAAAAAAAATAGTGCTACACAAAAATTGACTAATTTGGTATAAACAAGACAGCTATAAAAGATGAATAAAATAAAAATCTGAAAAGATTTTGCATTCAGACTTCTTTACATCTCTGTAGTTTGTCTTTGACTTTTGTAAAAATGAAATTACATCATATATAGTCTTTGGATACCTTTTTCACTTGGCATTTTGTGAGATTCTGTAGTTATACTTGATTCTGTGGTTATAGCTCATTCATTTTCACTGCTACATAGCATTCAATACTAAATTTATAAATGTAACAAAATCTATTTATCTGTTTTTCTATTGATAGACACTGTAGTTTGCTTTAATGCTTACTTCTTTAAACAATGCTGCAGTAAACATTCTTGTAATGGATTCTCTATGTTTCTTTCAGCGAATTCCTGTGGGTGATAAACTCCCTTAGGTGAGATACCCAAAGTGTATTTATTTTCTGTTATCTGAAAATAATAGTTTTCAGATTAAGAACTTTAGCTTGACATTTTAAACTCATCATTTTGACTATATATACCTAATTTCCTTCCATATTCTTTTGTTGCTGGTGACCTGTCTTCTCTGAGTATAAGTCATTTCTTTGTTGAGTAAGCTCTCTTTTTACTTTGATAGTTTTCATGGTTTTTTTAGTATGCATTTTCAGTGTGAATATTCACATGTTTATGGAACATTCTCAGCACTTTATTTTTGAATATTCTTACTTTGTCAATCTCTCTATTCTCTTCTTCTGGAATGCTTGTTAAAAATGTTCAAAAACGGGGGCACCTGGGTGGCTCAGTCAGTTAAGTGGCTGCCTTCAGCTCAGGTCATGATCCTGGGGTTCTGGGATCGAGTCCCATGTCCGGCTCCCTGCTCAGTGGAGAGCCTGCTTCTCCCTCTCCCTCTGCCTGCCACTCTGCCTACTTGTGCTCTCTCTCTTTCTGTCTGTCAAATAAAATAAATAAAATCTTTTAAAAAAATGTTCAAAAACTTTTTCATTCAAATATTTTACATGTTTTTTCATAACCTTTAATCTCTTTATCTCCCTGTGATGTTTCCTTGGTGATTTCAATATTACTATATTTTATTTTGGTGATTCGCTCTTTGATTTCCATTTAGAATTTGTCCCATACATTTTATTTTCAATTGATAACTATATCTATAAAACTTTCAAATTTCATATAGTTCATTTTTATTTATTTATTTATTTTAAAGATTTTATTTATTTATTTGATAGAGAGAGAGAGAGAGCACAAGCAGGGGGAGCGGCAGGCAGAGGGAGAGGAAGAAGCAGACTCCCCGCCAAGCAAGGAGCCGGATACGGGACTCGATTCCAGGACTCTGGAATCACAACCTGAGCCAAAGGCAAACGCTTAATGCCTGAGCCACCCACGTGCCCCTCATATAGTTCATTTCTTATAATCTCCCTCCTTTCTATTTATTTTTTTCTCCCCAACACCAAAACACTTATTTTATTTTATTTTTTTATTTTTTTAAGATTTTATTTATTTATTTGACAGAGAGAGAGACAGCGAGAGAGGGAACACAAGCAGGGGGAATGGGAGAGGGAGAAGCAGGCTTCCCGCTGAGCAGGGAGCCCGATGCGGGGCTCGATCCCAGAACCCTGGGATCGTGACCTGAGCCGAAGGCAGACGCTTAACGACTGAGCCACCCAGGCACCCCCAAAACACTTATTTTAAAGTTTTTTTTAGATTGCTCTATTTTCTTTTAACTGGGATACATTAATCTGCTAATTTATTTTCTTGTCTGTCTTTATAAATTTTCTTCATGTGCAGTGGAATTGTAATATGCAGGCTTATCTTGATTGGGAAGTTTTTCTTTCATTTTTCCTTCATATTTGAATATTTTTGTGAAGCTTTCATTCCCAAACTAGGGCATATTCAAGGTTTGAGGGTCCTGCCACCTTTTAGATTAAGACTAGTTTTATTTTGTTCCTGGCTGTAAGGTGTCTCTGCTTTCCTTTATTTCCCTCATTCAAAAGCATTATATAAGCAATAGACTACATGGTGGCAATAGTTTCTTTTATGTTTTTTTTTTTAATTTCCTCTTTTTTTTAAATTAACATGTAATGTATTATTTGTATCAGGGGCACAGGTGTGTGATTCATCAGTCTTAAACAATTCACGGCACTCACCATAGCACATACCCTCCAGTTTCTTTTATGTTTTAGTTTTTCTTAAAGTCTCTCTTTGCACGCAGGAGAGATCTAACCTTTTCCCAGTTACCAAGCAATGAGCCTAATGCTGGTCCCTTAGCTTAGCCTATGTGGGCCACTTTGCGTTTTCATTTCCCACAGCATGTCATTTCAACTGTCTCCTCCTGTTTCCAGGCCCAGAGGCCAGTAGACCTCAGCCCAGCTAACTGCTTATTCGGTTCTGTTTCTGGACTACAGTGAAATTTTACCTTTTAAAAGAATTATTAAGGCTATGTCTTTTTTTATTATATTTAAGAATATTTTATCAGTTATTGCTGTATGTTCGGAGCAGGAAGAGAGAAAGAATGTGTGTGTGTGTGTGTGTGTGTGTGTGTGTGTAAAAGTGCCCCACAGCTCATCTTACTGGGAGTTGCTTCTTAATAATTTCATAGATTTCCTTATGTGTAAGGATAGCAGCCCTTTTGCTACCAATTTGCTACAAACATTTTACTGTTTTTCATTTTCTTTTGTATATTGTATTTTTTATTACAGATGTTTTAAACTTTATAATTTCTTTCTTTGGTATAATACTTAGAAAATAGCAATTTATATTTTATTCTAGTGCTTTTATAGTTTTTAATATCCTAAAGTATTTGTATGCTCAATTTTCTAATACGTATTTTGATTTTAGATAGTAATAGTAGTATTTTTTCCTAAATAATTAGTATATTGTTTACTTATATATGTAAGTATAAGCATGTGTATCTATTTTATATATATCATATGTATGTTAAATAGCTCATCATATCAACTGACTTGAAGTGTCTGATAATTTTACACATCTAGTTTATACTTGATTCTTTTTTTAAAAAATATTTTATTTATTTATTTGAGAGAGAGACACAGTGAGAGAGGGAACACAAGCAGGGGGAGTGGGAGAGGGAGAAGCAGGCTTCCCGCTGAGCAGGACCCTGGGATCATGACCTGAGCTGAAGGCAGATGCTTAACGACCGAACCACCCAGGTGCCCCAATGATTCTTTATACTACGTTCTATTTAACTCTGCTGATATCAGTAGCATTCATTACTTTGTAATGAATTTTTATGGAGGAGCTTCTTTACTAAGTTGCAGATACATGGATAGGAGACAAACTATGGACCCTGGCAGATCTTCCCCAGGTGTCACCTTCTGAAACCCAGCTTGAATAGTCAACTGTGCCTACCTTTTACTACATACACTTCCCAAAATATCTACTTTATACTGATGAATGAATTATGAGATCTAGTTTATGCACAACAGTAAATTATAGCAGAAAGACTGATAGGCAGATCTCACTCTACCACTAACTAGCCACTGTGACATCTGTGATCCTCTTTCCTCATCTGTAAAATAGGGATTATGTGCTCATTGTACAAAGATTTTGTGAAAATTCTACATAATGGATGGAAGCATCAATGGCATTTCCCACCCTATGAAATAAGTAATTAATAGATGATAATTATTATATACTGAAAATCAGTGATAAAAAGGAGCATTCGGACCTCCTGGTGAATATTCCTCTGGGTTGATTGCCCATACCAAAAACACCACCACCAACAATAACAAAAACTAATTAGTAAGATTACAAGAGATTTACAGAGGATACGGCCCATTGAGGATTATTCCCAGCCATGGCTAACTGTCATTTCAAATTAATTTATTTATTTTCCTTTAAATTTTAATTAATTTTTTTAAAGATTTTATTCATTTATTTGAGAGTTTGAGGGAGAGAGTGTGAGCAGGGGGAGGGGCAGAGGGAGAAGCAGACTCCCTGCTGAGCAGGGAGCCTGATTTGGGACTTGATCCCAGGACCCTGAGATCATAACCTGAGCCGAAGGCAGATGCTTAACTGACTGAGCCACCCAGGCACTCCTAATAATTTATTTTCTAAATGAATTCTACTTGTCATGTGATTACTAAGACGTGTCATTTGGGATGCCATCCAGGAAAAAGAGAATGACCCAATAGGGGAATTTTTATCCCAAATCTGAGCTTTTTCTGACTCTTCATTTCTGAAACATAAAGCTAAAAGAAAAAAACCTCTTAAATCAATTGGTTGATGGGATATTCACATCAAACTAATAAGATAAATTGTAAGAGACATTTCATAAATTTATTTCCGTGAATTTCTTCCATAGCTTAAGCTGTAATTTCTTTTTTTTAAAAGATTTATTTATTTACTTTAGAGAGAGACACAAGGAGAGAGAGAGCGTGAGAAGGGGGAGGGGGAGAATCTCAAGCAGATTCCCTGCCGAGTGCAGAGCCTGACTCAACTCAGGGCTTGACCACAGGGCTTGACCATGGGGCTGCACCATGGGGCTCAATCCCAGGACCCTGAGATCATGACCTGCGCTGAAATGAAGGGTCAGATGCTCAGCTACCTGAGCCACCCAGGCGCCCCTGTAATTTCTTTTTAAAAACAGGATTTTACCCTTTTTGACTGTATTGGAAAAGTAAAGATTTATCTGGGAAAATAGAAGAGAAAAGCATTAGGCACAAGGATACTACATGGGACTTTTCTTATTTATTTACAGTAACATTATCAGAGTTTTAAAAATCTAATTTCAAAGGTAATATAAGTTAGTTTCAAGAGAATTTAAAGATAACTGAAAGCATCAAGGAAAAAATCACTCATAAACTCACACTGTATATAATATTTTTAGCCATTTTTCTAAGGGTAAGAATGAGTAAAAATAGAGTTATACTAGCCAAACTATCTGGTAATAATATAGCAGTAATATTTTTCAATGTTATTTTATATTATTCTATAACATGATTTTATTGGTTACATAATAATCCATACAAAGGCTTATTATGTAATTTCAGATAGAGATTTTTAATTTTTAGATATTCCCCTATTGTGAAACATTTAGGTTGCTTTCAGTATCTCACTGTGATGCATAATACTGCATTAGAGTCACTTATTATATGGAACTTAGTTTCTAGTCAGCATGTAAGGTAAATATCTCATAGACAAAATTGTACCCGAAATTCTCGTAAAGCAGTTGCCACTTGAAATGTCACATCAAGTGACACTGATGTTATGTTTCTCCATAGGTCCATCTTGGCTAGTTTTTCCTCTAGATTAATATTTTTTGGGTGTAGGCAACAAAAACTGCCTCTGGCATTTTTAAGCAAAAGGGTTATTTATTAGAAGATTATGGGGGATTATTCTTCATTAGGAATCAATTGGTAACTATATTGGCAAATGGGCAAAAACCAAGAGATCTTTAGAAAAGACTAAACTGCAGGGACAATCTGGTCCATGCTTCAGTGGTTTACTACAATTAATTAGGCCTTCAAATAGTTATTCCATCTCTGCATCCTTTTCTTATGATTAAAAGTTCTGATTGGTCAAGCTTAGGTTATGTGCTCACTGTTTAGTTGTACCAAGAATCAGACAAAGAAAAAAAAATCCACCTCTCTTGGCTTTTGTAATGGGATGTACCATGAAAGACAGGAGTTAGAAATTGCCCTCCCAAGAGAACCTTAATCATGGGGATATTCCACCTGAAAAGGAAATCGAGGTACTAAAAATGTGTGGGAAAGCAGTTGGATACCAGGAAGTCAAGAAAAAAAATATACCAGTTCAGCAGAAAAAAAAATCATTTTTTTAAAAAAAAGATTTTATTTATTTATTTGAGAGAGAGAGAGCACAGCCAAGGGGAAAGGCAGAGGGAGAAGCAGACTCCCCTCTGAGCAGGGAGCCCGATGTGAGGCTCGATCCCCGGGATCATGACCTGAGCCGAAGGCAGACGCTTAACCGACTGAGTCACCCAGGTGCCCCCAAATCAGTTTTTTTTCCAGTTAAGTGCCAGATAGAGAAGTTGGCTAGGGTTTAGGAGCTATATTATGTGAACTAGAATAATGCTTAGCAAAATAAGAGTTCTATGTTGTCAGAAACATCCTGGGACCCACTGAGGGGAACAGGTTCATCACTTTCATGTTTGCTCATTCTATAGCTTAAGTTTATAGAATGACTGGCAGAATCATCACCTGCCTTATTTAAATTATTATAATAATTATTATTTTTGCAGAGGATTTAACGGCTGAATTTATGTAAATTAACTATGCTATGTGCTGGAATTCCAGTGTAAGAAGAACAACTAAAATTATTTCTGAGATAAGCAGTTTTAGAATATACATTTTGGGAGGATATCCAGTTTTGGATAGAAAGCTTTATTTATTGAATTTCTAGATAGTGGTTAGGGAATCCTTGGACCTCAAAGAAATTGAATTCATATTTTGTGTGCATTTTTCTTGGGAGGCATTCTAATGGTCTCATCAAATGTTCATTTAGCCTAAATAAGATTAAGAACCATCTTTGCATCTCTCTCCTAATTACAAAACAAGAATTGAAACAATCAAATAGAAGTGAAGCTATAGGAGATAAGAGGCTTACAACATTTCTGATAAACTAAGGAATCCTAGAGAAAGAGTAGTCTGTAAGGAAAATTTGGATCTGGGTGCCTAGGTGGCTCAGTCAGGTAAGTGCCTGCCTTCAGCTCAGGCATGATCCCAGGGTCCTGGGGTTGAACCCCAGATCCCAGATCGGGCTCCCTGCTCAGTGGGGAGCCTGCTTCTCCCTCTCCCTCTGTCTGCCGCTCTGCCTATTTGTGCTCTCTCTCTCTTTCTCAATCTCTGTCAAATAAATAAATAAAATATATATAAAAAAAGAAAAATTCGGATCCTTTGCCAGCCTCCTTTCCCCTAGCCAATCCTAGAGACCGTCATTATGTAATTTCAGTGGGTCAGCTTAAAATAATGTAATGGGTATCTAGGGACATATAATCATTACTATGAGACTAAAGAAAGTTCATTCTTCTGGAAATCATGCCTCTTTTTCCTGTGATTCACACATCATGCGGAAGCCCCTGACTCCCTGGAGTTCCTATTAGATATTCCTGGTATAAAACTCTTATTTTCTAGGGTGCCTGGGTGGCTCAGTTGGTTAAGCGACTGCCTTCGGCTCAGGTCATGATCCTGGAGTCCGGGGATCGAGTCCCGCGTCGGGCTCCCTGCTCGGCGGGGAGCCTGCTTCTCCCTCTGACCCTCCCCCCTCTCATGTGCTCTCTCATTCTCTCTCTCTCAAATAAATAAATAAATAAAATCTTTAAAAAAAATATCTTATTTTCTATTCCCTTTCTTCTCCTCCTCCTCCCCCTCCTTTTCCCCTCCCCTCTCCTCCTCCTCTTTCTTCTTCTTCCTCTTCTTCTTCTTTTTAAAGATTTATTTATTTTATTTAAGTGAGATATGCTTATCTTTTCCTCTAGATTTGGAGGAAGGATTCACTTTCTTTCTTTCTTTTTCTTTTAAGATTTTATTTATTTATTTGACAGAGAGAGCGAGAGAGCACAAGCAGGAAGAGTGGCAGAGGGAGAGGGAGAAGTAAGCTCCCCCCCTGAGCAGGGAGCCCGATGCGGGGCTCCTTCCCAGGACCCTGGGATCATGACCTGAGTGGAAGGCAGATGTTTAACTGACTGAGCCACCCAGGCACCCCAGGATTCACTTTCCTAAGATGAATTGCTCTGTGTCCCTGATTTTTTTTTTTTTACTCCAGTGAAAATCTTTTAGGCTCAGACTCATCTCATTCTCATCCTTGCTTCTTCCTCCTTGTCGATCCTTCTCCCCTGACTTCAAAATGTTGTGGTATATGTTTACTCTTCATAAAATATTTTCTGGGGTGCCTGGGTGGCTCAGTTGGTTAAGCAACCAACTCTTGATTTTGGCTCAGGTCATGATTTCAGGGTCATGAGACTGAGCCTCAGGTCAGGCTCTGCATTCAGTGGAGAGTCTGCTTGAAGATTCTCTCCCTCTGCCCCTCCCCTCACTCACACATGCATGCTCTCTCTAAAAAAAATAAATCTTTAAAAAAATAGTTTCTCTCACTTTCATTTTACTACCGAACTTTTTAATAAAAAGCTCACATCTTCCATGTTTTTACCACTTATTTTCTCTTTAAACTGTTGTGATCCCACTTCTATCTCAAAACTGTTTTCTTGATAGTCAGCCACGAACAAATAACTAGATTCGGGGGGCTTGTTCTTGGCTTGAACTTCTTGGAGGCTTGAGCTAGAGAGCACGCTGTTCTTGAAACTGTAGATTTGTATCATTCATTAATCTAGTCCAACTATGTTTTAAGTGTTTTACATATATAACTCATCATCACCACACTCTATGAGGTAGTATCATGATTACCCCCATTCTAATGATGAGGAAACTGAGGACCAGAGAAGTTAAGGATGTGCCTTAAACTCCAGTTCAAATGTCCTTCGTTCATTGCTCTCTCATTTCTACTTATTTTTCTGTCTTCTCCCTTTTTGCTGGCTTCCCCTTCTACCACCTTCCTCTGTGGCTCACAACAGCTGTTTGTCCTCATTTTCTCTATTCACTTGCCTTCAATAAAGCAGCCTGTTCTTATTAATAAGATTATCATCTTTTTGGAGATCAATTTTTATTACTCTTGTGGTACATTTTGTTCATTCTGGATTCAAAGTTCTGGTTTATTTGATTGCCCACATCTAAGCAGTCCTTTCCTTTCCCTTCTGCTATTGATACCCATCTTTTAAGACCTAGCCTGGGGCGCCTGGGTGGCTCAGTCGTTAAGCCTCTGCCTTCGGCTCAGGTCATGATCCCAGGGTCCTGGGATTGAGCCCCACATCGAGCCCCGCATCGAGCCCCACATCGGGCTCCCTGCTCGGCGGGAAGCCCGCTTCTCCCTCTCCCACTCCCCCTGCTTGTGTTCCCTCTGTCGCTGTGTCTCTCTCTGTCAAATAAATAAATAAAATCTTTAAAATAAAAAACAAAAAACCCTACCTTTTCTGATTTCCTTTTTCTTCTCTTGATTCCTACAACTCTTATTGTTTGGAACAATCAGTTCGATTATAAATGACCTATTGCATTATGCATTTGTTTCTTATATGCATGTCTTGCCTTTTTAGCTGTACAGGATATTGTTGGAGGAATGGGGCTCCGCCTTTGAATTAATTTATATTCTCTATCAGTATTTAGCATCTAACATAGTGGTGGATACATGAGAGGTAGTTTGCACTCCTTTGGTTTCAAACAAGATAAAACAACTATGGCTAATGTAAGCAAAAGCAAAATTGTGGTAAGGATTCAGGAAGTTCTTAGAGCTGATGGGAGCTAGAGCACCAGGGGTCCTCCTGTCAATGATCAGAATGCTGCTGCTGGTCAGGATGGGACTCCAGCCACATTCAGTCTCTTAGACTCTCTGCTGAAGGTGCAAATGAGAGGAAAGAACATCTGAATGGCCTAGCTGAGATCTCATGCTCCTCCACTGAGGGAGGAAATTTTGCTACTTCAAATCTAACCGGGTTGTATTAAATAGGAAAGAGGTCATTCCTCCAAAAAATTTATGTCGCTGTTAGGAAAGGAAAAAGGATATTGGAAAACAAACTCTGAAAAAGTTGGAGGATAAACATTTATTGAATAAATGTGTTAACCTTGTGACATTGGTCACTACATTTAGGTTTCATTTTCCAAGAGTGGGGGCAAAAATTTAGGAGCAGAGAGCCATGCAGGTCAAGCACATTGTAAGGATAAATTTAGAAACTCCAAAGAAAGCAGGCTTTCATTTGGATGTTTAGATTCTAGACTGCTTAGACATAAGTCAGAGCATTTGATCATATGTCATCAGAACTACACTTCAGCCTGCATCTAAAATTTAGGAAGAAGAGGCTGAATAGTATAGAAGTTGGTTTTAAGGTCAGCATGGTAAATTGAAAAGAGTTCTAACTGCTCCTCCACCAATTCTCTTTGCTGTTAGGTAAACCCTTTTACCCTTTGCTTCTCTGATTCTGTATAAGTAAAGGAAGGGATTGAAATAGATAAAATTTAAAACCCCACCATTAAAAATCCTACCTTTTCACAGAGAATCTCTCATTTATCTTTGATATGGTTTTTAAGGTGGTTCATGATTAATTATCACTTACAGGAACCATGATGGAATACCTTTATTGGTTGCTTATCCAGAAACACCAAATGACTCTTCAGTGAACTCCTCATAGGTTTATCTAGATCAGTCCTGAGATGTTCATATGAGATTATGCCCTTCTCTGCATTTGGCCAGACTATCATGTTGCTCCTTTTTGAACAGCATAAGTCCAATTTTTTGGCATGTCTACTAGGATTATCAGCAGTGACAAAACTCAGAGCCATAACTGCCACTTTAGTTCTCTCCAGATTTGTGCTAAAGCCTATGGCTTCATCTAGGAGAGATTTTTGCCCCTTCCCTGGCCTTCTTTTTATTAAAATGGCTATTTTCCATCTCATAAGATACATATCTTCAGTCTTGGTTTTTTGGTACCCTTCTTTTAATATAGACAGAGGCGGCTGACAATTGCATAATTTCGCCAGAATTACTGCCCACTTGTACACTGTTATATGAGACTTACTCTTATAGAATAATCTTAGGGAAGTTGGACCTAAGCAAGCATTCACATCAAGGGTTTTAAAGTTCAAAGATTCTCCCATAGTTTACAGCTTCACCCAGATTAGATGATGATATATAATTAACATCATGTGCTTATGTATGGAAACGATTCTTGTTCTATGAACAAAGCAGTGAAATGTAGGTAAAATTTCATTAAGGTGCATAATGTTGCAAAGAATGAACTGTTATAATGAAGTGATTTTAGTGTCCTTACAGTGAGTAACAAGGCTTTATGGATGTCATACTTCCTTCCATCCTCATCCCCAACCCCCTACCATCATATAAGTTATACAAGTTTTGCTCTATGCCTCCCTGGGGCCACCATTCACATTGCAAATTAAGTAAGTGGTGTTACCTGGATTTATATGATGCACAACCTGTGCAGCTTCATGGTGCTCCTGCTCCCTGCACCTACACAAACACAAGAATTTCCAGCCATATAAAACCCCGAATATACCAAGTAATTGTTCAATACCATGTCTTTTTACCTGTGGTTACTTTTGCTTCAACTGTCCTTCTGTACTTCATCTTTCTGGCATGCTTCACCTCTTTCTTTAAGATACATTTTAAGTTTTATAATTCATCAAACTAAAACATGACAATTATAAAATATTTGGGTTATGTATTACTAGATACATGTCACTTTAAAAATTCTATTATTACTGTCACACTTAACTATGCTTTATTGAACTCATCTGCTTTTCCTACTGGAATTTGAGTTTCTTGGGTATTAAGGACCATAAGTTATAGATCTTGCAAGCTCAACAATGATCATGGCACCTAGCACACAGTAGGCATATCATGAAAGTTTCTGAATAAATGGTTGAACAAATATATGATAAATGCTTTTTTAGATCTCTGTTTTTGTAAGTCATTCTAGTGCAAGGTTAGAGAGGACAGTGGAGCAAGTGATGCAGTAGTTCAGCTGTTTGCTTGCATTTTGTCTTAGGGAGTGATTTATTTGGTTTGTTTTATATTATCCTTTTTTCCTAAAAGAATAAAGGTGGCTTTTACGTTCTCATAAATTATAATAGGATAAAAAAAAAAAACAGTGAATAGGTATGAGTGAAAGTAAAATCAGGATAAGAAATTAAGATGTACCAGGGATACAGTTAATTTAAAAATCCATACTACAAAGATGCTACATATTTAGTAAGAAGTGAAATACAAAAGTGGTTCTGAGATTCCTTCAAAAACAAAAACAAAAACAAACAGAGAGAAACAAGCCCAGTAGTGATGCTCATAGTAATAATCATGGGCTAAATACAAACCATATACCAAGGAGAAGGCCCTTTTTTATTTGATCCTCAATTAGGCTTTTGGACAATGTCATACTTGAAGGTGTTCCTATCATGAGTCATCCTCAGTAAGATGCTAAGTGATGTGGTGGGCCAATTCTTAACTAAACAGTATGATAAATAGAATGAATTTTGTTGTTTTCAATATTCCACAAAATAACTGGATATCATGATATGAACCTACAAAACAGAAAATTATTTTTAAGCAGCCAAAGCAATGTGTTATAGGTATACCTGTTTGATGCTATGGCCAGATGCAAGACAAAATCTAGTACACCCAGAAGAGTGTATAAATTACACATTATTTTAGGCAACCATCCAAACATATTATGCCTCAAAACCAAGCAGATAGGAAATATTTCCATTAAGGTTTGACTTACAGATTATATGATCAAGTGGAAAAGAATGTAAGGTTGATAGGCTTTTGTCAAAAACCAGGAATATATTAACTTATCCTAAGATATATATCTGAGTGGATGATCATCCCACAGCCACATGGAGACTGGCTAATGCTTAAACTAGGTTTTGGGTCTACTCTAGTATGTTGGAGAGTAGCTGCCAATAGTTTTCTGATTTTTATCACAGAAACAGTTAAAATAATTTTAGGTGTTAGATTTTCAAAAGAGAACTTACAGAACACTTTACATGGTCATAAATAATGGAAAACAAAGTAGCTAACTTTAGTTATTATAATTTCCTGGTGATCCCTTCAAGTTGATTTAGATTTAAAATATACCTTTTTTTTAAAAGAAATATTTTATTTATTTGACAGAGACATAGCGAGAGAGGGAACATAAGCAGGGGGGGCATTGGGAGAGGGAGAAGCAGGCTTCCCGCTGAGCAGGGAGCCCGATGTGGGGCTCAATCCCAGGACCCTGGGATCATGACCTGAGCCGAAGGCAGATGCTTAATAACCGAGCCACCCAGGCACCCCTAAAATATACCTTTTAATTCCTAAATTAAGTTAACCCACCATATAAAGTTGTTGCACATATACCTATTATTTCTTGGAAGATATCCACCAAAAATACTGACTTGACTTTGTGGTAGCTTGTTTTAAAGCTATTTTTGCTGTTGTTGTTATTATGGTAGCGATAGGTGGTAAAACCTGAATTGAGATCATTCCTACTTAGTTCATATAATAAATCTATGTCATCAATGTGTAGGATCATATTCTATTCTGTATAGCAGGTAGTAAGGAGAGAATATAGACGAATCATCAGAAAGAAGTTTTAAACCACTAAGGTACCAGTTAAAAATAAAGAAGATTCCAGTATAATATTGTGGACTGAGCACAGACATTTCTTTCCCCTATCTGTTAGGATCTTTACAATAAGAATAAAAATGGGGGGCAGGGAAAGCCTCAGAACAATTTTTCCAGGAAAAATTTAGAATTGTGACCAATTTTCTCTTCTTCCTTACCAAAAAGTTTGGGAATGAATACTGAAACCTTTGAAATGCATGGGGGCTGGTGGAAGACTTCCAGGGAAAAATTCCTTTTAAATTTCTAACTCAGAACTTCCCTAATCCAGGTAACTGAGATTTATAAGAGGTGTTAAAAAAAGAAAGTATTTCTTCTTCTTTACAAAAGCTACTTGTAAAGTTCAGCTTTGTCAACTAGCCAGCTAGATGAGTTTCCTTTATTTATTTAAGCAAAGAAGGTGATCAAGATTGAAGGACACTTTTAACTGCATGGGATTTGTAAATTCATGGGACATGAAACCTGAACTTACTTATCTGACTATCTAAAGGCAATCATTTCACATTCCAAAAGGCTTGGTTTAAGGTATAATCTGGTGAGTGATGTTCTCCAGTAGTATGCAGCAATTAAGTCATTGCTTATGAGGATTGACTGTCCTCGGCTCTAATATATAGTGAAAAATATGAGAGCAGAAGACATCAATGAATAAGAAATTTCAACAAATATAAAAGGAAGTGTTTGGAGACAAATTAATGGATGAAACATAGCAAAGAGCTCCACAACACAGCATCTATCCTGGAAGTTATATTGGGAAGATAGGAGCTGATGGTACTAATGGTAGTCACACAAAATCCATGCTGAGAGTTAGTGAATATTAAGGGTGCAATGGGCAGGAGGTAGAGCTGAAACTAAAGAAATTAATTCCACGTCTCTCAGTGAAATAAAGGAAAACCACATCAGCTGCACGGAATAATACCTGTATTCTTCATTAAAAAATATTTTTAATTGTGGTGAAATAAACATAAAATTTATCATCTTATTCATTTTTAAGTGTATAGTTCAGTGGTATTAAGTACATTCACATTGTTTTGCAACCATCACCATCACTCACCTCCAGAACTCCTCAGACTGCAAAACTGAAATGCCCATTAAACAATATCTCTCCAGGGTGCGTGGGTGGCTCAGTTGGTTGAGCGACTGCCTTCGGCTCAGGTCATGATCCTGGAGTCCCTGGATCGAGTCCTTGGATCGAATCCCTCATCAGGCTCCCTGCTCGGCGGGGAGTCTGCTTCTCCCTCTGACCCTACCCCTCTCATGCTCTCTCTATCTCATTCTCTCTTAAATAATAAATAAATAAAATCGTTAAAAAAAACAAACAACAACAGCAACAACAACAAAAAACAATATCTCTCCATTCTCCTGTCCTCCCTAACCCCAGGCAGCCACCATTCTACATTCTGAATCTATGCGTTTGACTACTCTAAGTACCTCATATGAGTAGAATCATGCAGTATTTGTCTTTTTGTGACTGGTTTATTTCACTTAGGCATGATGTCCTCAAAATTCACCCATATTGTGGCATGTGTCATAATTTCTCTCCTTTTTAAGGCTGAAAAATATTCCATTTTATGTATATACCACATTTTGTTTTTCCATCCATCTGTCCATGGACACTTTGGTTGCTTTTACTTTTTGTTGATTGTGAATAATGCTACTTTGAAGATAGGTATACAAATATCTGTTTTAGATCCTGCTTTCAGTTCTTTGGATATATGCCCAGAAGTGGAATCGATGAATAATATGTAACTTTATTTTAAATTTTTTAGGAGTCGCCATACTGTTTTCCGCAATAGCTACATCATTTCATATACCTACCAATAGTTCACAAGGGTTCCAGTTTCTCCGCATCCTTGCTAACAGTTTGTTGTTTTCTGATTTTTTGATGGTAGCCATCTCAATGGCTTTGAGGTAGTATCTCATTATGGTTTTGATTTGTATTCCCCTAATGATTAGGGATGTTGAAAATCTTTTAAAGTGTTAATTGGCCATTTATGTATTTTCTTTAGAGAAATATCTATTCAAGTCCTTTTCTCATTTTTTTATTGTTATTGTTGAGTTACAGCAGTTATTTCCATGTTCTGAATATTAAACCTTTATCAGATAAATGATTTGCAAATGTTTTCTCTTATTCCATGGGTTTCCTTTTCACTCTCTTAATTGTGTCCTTTGAAGCAAAGAAGCTTTTAATTTTGATGTAGTCCAGTTTATCTATTTTTCCTTTTGTTGCCTGTGCTTTTAGGATTATACCCAAGAAATCATCTCTAAATTGTGTTCTTCATTATTAATATGAATAAACAAGAACAGATGATCCTAATTTCATGTAAACTCTTCCAGAAAATAACAAAGAGAAACTACTTCCAAACTGCTTCTGTGAGGCTTACACAATCCTGATACCAAAATGAGATAAGGACATGATGAAAATGTCTTTTTTGTTTATTACTATAAATGAAGAAATTTAAAAAATATTTGCAAATAAAATCCAGTAGTGTTTAAAACAGATAATACACTATCACCAATTTGGTTTTATCCCAGAATATAAGGAAGTTTTAATATTAGAAAAATCCATAAATATAACTAAACTCTTAATAGATTAAAAAAAAGAAAAGTTCATGTAACCAGCTCAAAAACAAAGATCCAAAGGAAACATTGGATAATATTACCTATTCATTATGTAAAAATCTTTGTAAGTTAGAAGAAGAACTTCTTTAACCTGATGAACAATGAATGCAAAGGCATATCCTATAACACTCGAGACAAATAAGTTATAGTGACATTTAAAAAGATGGATAAGTCATGGGCGCCTGGGTGGCTCAGTTGGTTAAGGAACTGCCTTTGGCTCAGGTCATGATCCCGGAGTCCTGGGATCGAGTCCCACATTGGGCTGCCGGCTCAGCAGGGAGCCTGCTTCTCCCTCTGACCCTTTCCCCTCTCATGCTGTTTCTCTGTCTCTCTCTCTTTCTCTCAAATAAATAAATAAATAAAAATCTTAAAAAAAAAAAAGAAGCTACAAGTTTAAAAAAAAATAAAAAGATGGATAAGTCTTAACATTATAATATTTAATGACATTCTTCTTATAAGGTTAAAATAACAACATATTTTAAAGAACATGTAGATGCAGTCAACAATATTAAAAGGAAAGCCCGTGAACAATTAACATAGGATTCAGGAGGATGGCACCTTGAAAAGGGGAAGGCAGAAAGAAAAAAAAAAAGAAAAGAAAAGGGGAAGGCAGGAAGACGGGATGGGGGAGGCTGCATACTTGTCTGAAGGACCTACCTTTTGTTCAGGATGGCACTTCCATAGCAGCTTCCTGTTGCATTAAAAGTAAGGAACCGAGAAAACAAAGTGGACCAGGCTTGGAGTGATGACCACCAGTCATCATGAGCCATGAATTATGATTAATCTAGTTACATGCACCTGAGGTCAAATGAAAGAAAAACATTTGACCATAATGTGGGGGAAGAAAACAGTAAGGCAGTACTTGGAGAAGACATGCCGGAGAAATTTATTTTTTATTTATTTTTATTTTTTTAAGAATTGTGAGACTTGAGGGTGATTTTATGCTGATGGAAAAGAGGCAGTGATTAGAACGAGCCTGGGGACATAGTAGAGAAGGAAAATACCCAAAGGAGCAGGATGTGCTGACCAGGGGTACTGGAACAAGAGCACTAGGAGAGAGAAGTCTTTGAAGGGAACATTCTCTACCATGCTTTCAAGAGAGAGGGGGTGGGGAAGGGATGTGTGATATGGAAATGTGCTGTCATGATGGCAGGAATTTGAGGGATTTCCCCTCTTAAGACTTATATGATCTCTTTAAAGTGGAAATTAAGGTGATCTTCTGAGTGAGAAGGGTGATGGTTGGCAGTGTGGGAAGAGTTGTGAATGCTCACATGGCAGTCTGATAGTTGTTAAGACCTTCCCCACCGCACCCCCAATAGATATACATATGCATGTATACATCACATCTTTTCACATCTTTTTTATCCACTCATCCATTGAGGAACACTTCCCTATCTTGGCTATTGTAAACAATGCTGCAATAAACATAGGGGTTGCATATGCCTTCAAATTAGTGTTTTTCTGTTCTTTGGGTAAATATCCAGTCGTGTAATTGCTGGACCATAGGCTAGTTCTATTTTTAACTTTTTGAGGAATCTCCGTGCTGTTTTCCACAGTGGCTGCACCAGTTTGCATTCCTACCAACAGTGCAAGAGGGTTCCTTTTTCTCTATATCCTCACCAACACTTGTTACTTCTTGTATTTTTGATTCTACGCATTCTGATGGGTGTGAGGTGATACAGAATTGTTGAATCAGTATGTTGTATATCTGACACTACTATAACATTGTATGTTGATTCTACTTCAGTGAGAAAAAAAGAACACTGGCTTAGCTCCAGACACATTGAGGTTTAGATCCTGACTCCCAGAGGAAGGGGACTCTGGGTGTTAATGTTTATTTGTTTTAATTGTAATTGTGGTTCTCCTTTTTCCTCTTCCCCTTTGCATCTTATCCTTCTCCTTCCCCAGTTCCAGTTCAAAAATATTTCCAGAAGGACTGTATTAATTTTTTTCTGAAGAATCAAGGATGGCTGGTGAGCGGGTAACTAAGTCTGCTTAGGCATGCCCTTGGTGCCCACCCTGGTCCATCCACAGTACACAGTGTGTGGGATCTGAGCAAGGGTGCCATCTCCCATTCAAAGGAGAATTTCTCAGATGAAGAGAAGATACTATTCTGAGGAGGCAAAATAATAGAAACCCAGCACATTGTAATAAATTGCTGCTGTGGAGATTCAGAGGCAAAACTAAGTAGAGAAACCGTGCCACTGTGGAGGGTCTGACTAAAGTCAAAGAACATGAATTTCAAGTTTTATAGAAATCTATAGTATAATTCTACATGATTTTCAACAGCAATGTTCAGGAACTCTGATGCAGATGGACTTTTGCAATTGTCCAGATTTTTTTTTTTCCAGAGAGATGTGACAGAAAAAAAAAGGGCGAAGACAGCCAATAATATTGGCAAGACAGAGGATGAAGAGACGGTATATACAAAAGGAAGTGAGGAGAGGAGGAAGGATTGGGAGAAAACAGAGAATTGAAAAATTTTCTTGGAGAATTGGAAGACTTAATGTTTTCAGAGTGGATAATTATGTGAGATAATAATTTTTCATATCTGGCTGTGGAAGTAGTTTACAAATGTATAATAAATACAATGGAAAATGAGAGGTTAAGAAATAGTTACTAAGCTTTAGATGGGTCATTCATGTAGACCCGGGTGTCTGCCAGGTTACTGGAAAGTCTGGGGTCAGAGGAAGACATTAAACCAGATGCTAAAGACATCAATGAATGAGAGGGCGTATACTTCTTTGTACTTGCTAAATTATTACAGTGATGATTAGGAACTGTTTTATCCCCAGAGTCTTCTGACTGGGAATGTATTTTCTTGCCACATATTTATCTTCACATCACGTCATAACACTTTGGATATGACATCTATTAAAAAGGAATTTTATCAGAAAGAAGAATGGGTTATTGAACCATGAAGTATATTTAACATAATGCTTTTTGTGCAGGCAGTATTAGAGATTGTGTGAATTATCAAAGTTACATTCTCTGTCCTTAAAGAGTTTGTAACTTGTTGTGGAAGTTAGGTTTACATACACAAAACAATGAGAGAATAGCAGACTAGTTTGGGTGTAAGTTGAAAATAGAGTAAATGTGTACAACAGGTGCATGGGGAAAGGATAGGTCACTTTTGTTAGGCTCTTATATGAATTTTGAAGAAAAGCAATGGTGTAAACTGCTGTAGGAACTCCTCTATTTGTATGGCTTGGGAATATACCTATATAATTTTTTCATCTAAGATAAAAATATGTTGTCCAAAAACAGAATACCCTTTTATTCTTTATTCTCTATTGAAGTGATCATTCACTTGTTTATAATGATTTAAGTTTTTTTGACTCGGGGAATTCCTAAAGTCATCATTTTCATCCTTTCCTTTTTCCAAAATATATACCCTCTAGTTTGGGAATTTCAAAAAGGCATTACTCATTTTTAAAAATAACTTATAGAAAAAGTTGAACTTAATGGAATGATTTTCCTTTGGTTTCTTCCTAAAATTTTCATAATTTCCATTGATACATGTACAGATGAAGGAATAATTTTTTCCACAATCTGATTGGAAAGTTAAAGTCTCTATTTGGCATGAAGAAAATCAAAAGTTTTTTTGAAGGAGTTAATAAAATTTAAACTATGTTATTTATTGAAATCATGCCCTTTGGCTGTTTGGGAGTGTCAATGGTGAACCTTAGCCAAAATGCCTTTTCAGCCATATTGTTATTCAGGTTGCATTGCTAGGAGACATGGCCTACCTCTTGCCTTGGCATATTCAGCAGGGCCACAGCCAATAGTACTCTTTGCCAATTAGAAAATTCCTTTCAACTCAGAAAAATAAGAAAGGGATCTTTCTTATTGCAATGAGGCCATAGTAGTAAAAAAAGGATATTTGTCATCACAATTACCTCATACACAGCAAGTCCTGTAAGGGGAAAGTTAAGAAAACTTGCAAACTAATCATTTCCTTAAATCTTCCAGTAAAGAAAGCCAAAGAAAAAATTATATTTTTACTATTCCTGTTATAGCTTTATCTCATTAGTGTGGCCCAAAATCCTTGGCCTGAAATTGAGGTTGGATGAAAGATTAGAGAAAAAATTATAAGAAGAAATTGCCATCATAAGTGAAATAATAGTTTAAAAAATTAAGTGATTTGAGAACAGATAATAATGACTCTTCCAATAGTTTTACCTTTGAATATAAATTTTGTTTCCATATATGGCTCTCAGGAAAATCCCTGCAATTTAGAATTGTGTTCCAATGTTCTTTCCTTATTTTCACTTTACCATTTACTTGGAAAACATTAAAAAGTATGCTTGATCTACAGCATCTATGAATTTTAGCACTTCCATAGAAAAGCAAACTGTTAAGTAAGTACTGCTTTGAAATGAAATATAATGGTGGGGGAAATATGGGAGAGGAGAGGAAAACCCTTTCTCCCTCAAGCTGCAGAAGTGTTAGGGTGAACAGGTATGTGCCTCCAGATGCTATCTCCTATAATCACAAGAGAAGAGAGCAAAGGTTAGACTCAGAGAAACTCGAAGACTGAGGATTTCTTCTCTGCTCTCCGTAGCCAGAAATACCCAACTAGCAGCCATTATCCCTTGCTGGCTCTTTCTTGGGTGCACCTGGGTTAGAGAGTTAGTTGAGTGGAGATGAGTGCACTTCTGCCAGTTAAGGATGGATTTTGTTGCTTTCCAGCAACAGGTATTCACAGAGAGCTGAAGGTAGTGGGCCAGCTACTCCTCCCAGAAGCAGGATGAGAGGTGATGAGGAAGAGGGTTGCAGGAATACCCACAACAGTTGTCTTTTCCTGTTTCTCTGGTTCAGAGCCCTGAACTGAGTTTGCTTCAGGCAAATGGTGTCTGTCCCTTGGGCAGAAGCATAGTTTCAGAGCTCTGATGCAGGGATAGATGATCAATGTTGTGAGTCTACCTTTAGTAAGTCACTGTGTCAACCAAGGGCTCAATTTCCATGCCAACCAGTGCCCAATGATGAGCTACAGCCATTGATGGAGGCTGGACTTAGCTGAACTATATAGTCTTCCCTAGTTATCTTGCACCCCACCAAACTGATAATGTTAAACTATTCCTTCCGTATTAGTGAACTGAGGGCCAATTAAAGAAAAGGGTAAAAAAGAAGATTATGAAACTCCTAGCAATTCAACTGTCTTCCTGCAATCTAGCCTAAACGTGCAAACCCCACTCACCAAAACAAAATTAACTGAAGTTAACAGGAGTCATCCTTTTTGGAAAGCAAATTAACAATTACCTATATTATTCCTCAGTTAAAAGTCCTTAATGAGGATTGTGATAAAGGATTTTCCTGCCTACTTTCAGAGATATCATAAATGGGTGATCAGTAAACAATTTCAGTGCAGTCCCATAAAAATTGTAGTATCTGGAAGTTCTTCTTTGGATCTGGAAATATCTTTACTGGTCCCAATTTTCAATATGATGAGTTGTGAGGCAATGTTGCTATATCATGGTCTTGGGACCAAACTATCTGGGATGGAATACTAGCTCAGCTACTTGCTAGCTGTGTGAACTTGGGCAACGTTCAAACAAGAACCTCTCTGTTCCTCAGTGTTTGATTCATAATGTGAGAGTAATAATAATAGTCCTATGAGGGTATAAATGATCTACATATAAAAATAAATGATATACATATGAAATATATGTATAGCTCTCTGAATCTTACCTACCACATAGTAAATACTAATAATTACTAGCTGTCATACTTTTCCTTTGATACTTTAGTGAGATTTTAGAATGGCTGTATCAGAAGAAGGTAGTATAATGACCCTTTAAATCTTTGTGGTACAATGTTAAAAGATCCTACCCTCAAATAATTCTCTCACCAGGCTTCCACAAATCTCATCTATAGATTTCCTCCTTAAAGTCCCTGACTGTGGAGACATGAACTTTACAAATACAAACTGCTGTCCTTCACATATTTCCATCTTTAAACTACTATCCTGTTCATTCTTCTCTAGGTAGAATAAGAAGTCTCTATTTATACTCCAATTTATACTTCAAACATATTTTCATCTAGGCACCAAATTGTATATTTATTTCTCCTACTGGACTATAAATCATTAGTGTCTCTGCTCTTTCCCCAGTGCTTAGCACAGAGCTCAGGATGTAGTAGGTGAATAATAAGTAAGTTTTACTCTTTATTTATTTATTTATTTTTAAAATAAGTTTTTACTCTTTTTTTGACCCTGAATAGGGTCATCTTCTGAACAAACCCCAAGGAAATGACATACATCCTTGACACTGGGAAAATCACTGTGTGTGGTATTTGCTGGAAGTGTGCCTAAATATTTATATATAATGCTTTGTCCCTCCTCCACCAGAAATGTTGGTGGTCCCTGGGGAATTAAATTTGGAAGAAATAAGAGCAGGGAATCCAGTTAATTTTATAGGAATAGCTGCTATTTCTCTCATTTTAAAATTTTTATATTTAAATTACTAAATTTTTATATTTTTAACTCGTTTCTTTTGTTACTTTTTTTCTCTATTTCTCTTGAAGTATATTGAAGATATGTCACCATTTAAAGTTTTCTGTGTACCTTGAAGCTCTTTTCCCTGTGGGGATTGAATACTATTTGTTGTTCAGATCATTAACTGAGAAGAGCTGGCTTATTTTTAAGGGGTTAAAGATTAAATAGAAGCTCCACAAGAAAAATGAAGTAGAACTCTGAACCCACCTTTCAGAGACTTGCTAAGCAAGTTAATGGTTAGTGAAAACTTTACCTCCTTCATGTATAAAACATCTTTTTCTGAGAAAGAATATCTCCCCAGTGCTCCACAAAAATGATTATTTGTGTATTGCTTCCAAATCATACAGTCGTGTATGTTTGCTAAAATTACTGAAAGACTACAGAACAATCAAAATAAATAGATTTGCCATTTGACTCATCTACCCTCATTAAAAAAAAAAAAAAAACACTGCTGATACTTCGGTGCATAACCTTGAGGCTATATTTGGTTTACTAATTACTTTCATATATATATATAGTGATTAACATATATATAGGTTTTGTAACATTTGTATTTATATAAAAACTTTAAAAAAGTCGGTGAGTATACATCGTGTAGATGTTTTAAAGCATGTTTTTGAATTTGTTGATATCCCTATCCCATCTTATCCAAAGTTGGAGTTTAATTATTTTCCCTCTTGAGTATGGCCATCTTAGTGACTTGATTGTAAGTAATGTGACATGGCAGAATGATACTATGTTTATTCTGAGAATAGATTATAAAAACTGACTACAGCTGGGACGCCTGGGTGGCTCAGTCGGTTAAGTGGCTGCCTTCGGCCCGGGTCATGATCCCAGGGTCCTGGGATCGAGTCCCACATCAGGCTCCTTGCTCAGTAGGGAGCCTGATTCTCTCTCTCTCTCTCTCCCTCTGCTTGTGCTCTCTCTGTCAAATAAACAAAATCTTAAAAAAAAAAAAACAAAAAACTGACTACAGCTTCTACTTGACTCTTTCTCTTTTGGAAAGTACACCTACCTTGGGAGCCCTAACGTGTAAAAAGTCTGGCTATCCTGAAAAATTCATGCTATAGAGACCATGTGGAAAAGCAGAAAGAGGGGCAGAGATTGAGACAGATAGATAATGAGAGAGGGAGGGAGGGACGGAAGGAAAGGGAGAGAGCGAGAGAGGGAGAGAGACAAGGAAAGAAGGAGAGAGAGAGAGAAAGAGAGGACAGAGAAAGAGAGAGATGCCCCAGCGTGAGTCACCAGATACTTGATAATTCAGTCCCCAACCTTAGAGCTACCCCAGCTGACTCTCAGTAGAGCCAACACAAGTAGTCTTTGCCAAACCCTGCATTAATTGCAGATTTATGAGGAAAATAAATGTTATTGTTCTCTTAAGCCCTAAAGTTTGGGGATGTTTTGTTACAAATCAGAAGATAACTGGAACACATCTACTAAATCTCTCTTAATAACTATATGGTGTTTTAATATAATGGGTATAATTATATTTAACCATTTTTCTATTGTTGGACATTAAGGTTTTTTTTTTCAGTTTTTTGTTGTTATAAAATAGTTGAACAACTTGGAACATACATGTCTGTGCACTTGTCCAATAATTATTTTAAGTTAAATTCTTAGGAATTCTAGGTAGTACACAGAAGTGTGGCATGGTGGTTGTTTTGTTGTATTTCAAATTGTATGTGGTAAACCTCTATAATCCTTGCCAATCTAAGGCAGAAGATAGTAGTAAGTCATATATAAAATTGCAATGAGTTAGTTATTTAATCTGGCAAACAAAAATGATATAATGATACTATAATCATAAAATGGTGATGGCAGTTACTGCTATCACATTTCTAACTTCAGAGCATTCTTTTGTCTCAGTTTGAGGATAGAGTACATTTTAAATACCCTATGGGATTTTTCTCAAAGTACAAATAGTTATAATTTTCTGACCTCTCTACACAGCCTTCTTCTCCTCCTAGTCACTTAGTTGAGAATCATCTCTTCAGTGGGACTCCACCAATGTTTGCCTGAAGTTAAATGGAAGGAGTTTAGCCTTGCCTATATGGAATATGAAGAAAATAATCATTATTATTTTCTTTATATTATAAGAAAAATAAAATATAACATATTGGGGAAGATATTAATCATTGAATTTGAATAAAACTTCCAACTTGCAAATAAATACTTTCTAAATTTTTAATGAGAAAGTTTATCTTGCTCCCATGGACATAACTTTTTTTTTGTAAATATGTATTGTATACGGATGTATGCTTGAGATGGTTACACACAATTCCCTGATGAAGGCTTGGCAATGTTCTCTTTAAATTCTTGTAAATTATCATCAACAAGAAACTTTATTCATACAAGTAGATAATTAAATTCTAAAACACACTTTACATCCATTAAATTTTTAACTATTTCAATAGTTGAAATTACATTTCAATTTAAAAATTTATTTTTTATTTCACTGACAAATGTAATGGTAACATTTCTTTTGATAATTGTGAGTGGAGTTTGAAACCAATCCAACTTTTTAGCATTAAGTGTTTCAAAATAATGGTGAGGCTTTTATTTGGAGTACATGCATCCATTATAAGAATAGCCCCTCATCACTAGTTGGAAGCCCCCTGAAGGGAACACACTGAGTCAGCAGCTCAGGGATGTGCCTCTCCAGGATACCTTTGTCTTGCCTTTATGAACCCATCACCTATCCCTGAGCAGGCATGTGACTGCTGAGGTTGATGTCCAGATGGTAGTATCTCCTTGGCAACGTTCAGCAGGTTGTAGCAGAACAGCAAGTACCAGGCTAGCTCATTCTCATCTTGCTTTCTCTCTGGGGCAACAGCTTTGTCGCTATTCTTTCCTACTCTGTTTTCTAACTTACTTAATTTTAAAATTTAATTCTGTTATATGCAAATAATGAATCAACACTACATCAAAAACTAATGATGTATTCCATGGTGACTAACATAACATAATAAAAAAATTTTAATTCTTGTTTAATTTCCTGCCAGGAGGGGCGGATGCCTGGGTGGCTCAGTCCTTAAGTGTCTGCCTTCGGCTCAGGTCATGATCCCGGGGTCCTGGGATCGAGCCCCGCATCGGGCTCCCTGCTCAGCGGGAGGCCTGCTTCTCCCTCTCCCACTCCCCCTGCTTGTGTTCCCTCTCTCGCTGTCAAAAAAAAAAAAAAAAATCTAATTTCCTGCCAGGAGGACCCCCTATGCTCTACTTTTACCCCAAGATTGTCACTGAGGCAAAAGGTGTTGGGCACAAGTTGGTGCTGCCTCATGGGTAGATGAACTGGTAAATTAAATTTCTAATGTTTTATTGGTAAATTTTGTGTAAACATTCAGAAGTAAGTTTTAACTTTATTTTCCTTTACATGGTACTCATGTTTTGTCTGTGACATCAGCTAATGATTTGGCTTTATACAAATGGAGTAGTTTTTCATCTTTTTCTCTGTTATGGAAAATAAGTAGGATAAGTATGATCTACCAGTTGAAGGTATTCTGGAACTTCTAAAAATACATGGAATCAGAGCTTTTGGGGTATAGGTTTTTAAATTGATTCAGATGAATTCTCCTCTTTACTGAATTTTTCATACATTTTGGTGATTTATGTTTTCTTAGAAATGTATCCTTTTCCTTAAAGCCTTTAATTTTTCACTAGAATGGCACATATTGTCTCTCATAATTAAAAAAAATTTTCTCTAGGTTGGTGTTTGTCTTCATAATGACTGAGATTGCAGGCTGCAGAGGCTGCAGGATTTCAGCGCTGGTATTATCATTTGCTTGTTTTTTGGCTGAAGAAGTTTCTTAATGCTCTGTGACTTATTTACTCACCTGAAAAATAGAATACAAATGATATTTACCTGATAAGATTGATATCATTGATTGTAAATCACTCAATAAAGTTTCTGGAGCATTGTCATAAGTAAATGATAGTTCCTATCATTATTTTATTTCTTATTCTAATTGTTAAATATTTGTGCCTTTTCCCCTGCTTTTTGGATTACTCTTGCCATTTCACATTGTATTTTTTTCAGAGACCAGTTCTTGAACTTATGTTTATCCTATGTTTTTAAATTTACTGTTAATTTTTAAATTTAATTCTTACTTATTTTCTTACTTTTTGTAGGCACATATTGTTTTTATTTACCTAGCTTCTATTATTCTAAAAGCTTAATTCATTTTCTTTTTACTGTGTTTAAGAAATACTCATAATGCTCTAAATTTTCTTTTGAGTACAGTTTTGGCATTTTCATTGTTTTTAACATCTAGTAATCTCTAATTCAGTTTGCTGTAGAAATTATTGAGTAGAATAACCTAGTATTTTACTTTATTGTTTTAATTTCCTTTCACTTTTCTTCTGTATTCTTAGCAAGTTTCTCATGTTCAGCTATTCAGTTATCCGAGATTTTAATTACACTCTTAACTGCCTCCACTGTGGGTCAGTTGCTGTTTTAGAGTTTAAGATTTCCCAAAATCCTCTTCATCACACCCATCTCCTTTTCATCTCATTCTGTTGTTTTTCATTTCATTATTTTATTTTTATTTTTAATTTAATTTTTCTTCTTTATTTTTCTGTTACCTTCTCATTTCAATATTTTTCCCTTTATATGTTGTTCTTCCAATTTATAGAGGCAGGTCTTTTACTCTTTCTAGGTTATCAGTAAAGTTCCTAAATTTCTTCTAGATTCTGCTATAACATATGTTGTGAAGCCTTCCAGGATATATGTCCTTTTATTTTGTACCACTCCTCTCACACCCCCAACCCAGGTCTCTTTTTTATTTTTTTTTGTTTTCCTTTTTGCATCCTTCAAAAAAGGTGAAATATAGCCAGACTCTGTCTGATTTTACTACTCTGTCTTTTGGAATGGGAGTTGAATCCTTGGCCTAAATCTAAACTGGAAATTGTGTTGATTGGCATAGCTCCAATTATATTTCTAGTTGATAGAAGACTTTCATCTCTGGTACCTCTTTTCAAGTTTTTATTGGATGTTCTTTCTATTCCCTCTGCGTGGTAATCTAAATTGATGTCTGTGTAATGCTTAATTCTAGAATTTGCTGTTATAAGGGTTTCTCTTTTCTGCTTTCCCCTTATAGTGCTTAAATTGTGGGTACCATAACCCTTAAAATTCACTGCTATACTATCAGTTTCAGTTTCCCCTTCCTTTCTACTTACATATTCTCTGAAATCAGATGGTACTACTCTGAAACTTGGGCAAGAGGCTGTATGCTGTAGAGTCCCCAACTTTGAGTCATTTCCAGCCATGCTTAAGCACACAGGGGTGGTGTCTATGGATCCAATGAGAAGCATATACCTGTAGCCCATGTATCCTCCTATAAAACACATAAAGGGCCTCTGAATCTCCAGACTTTCTCATCCAAATGGCCCCAAGCTCACTTTTTGGGCTTGCACAGTTCTCTTCTCTGGTCCATCTTGTTGAGTGCTGGACTTTGCACTGGTGTGTCCATCTGTTGGCTCTAGAGATGGCTATTAGAGGTGTGGTAAGTAGAATGACCAGTCTTAGGTATGAAGACTGGGGTGACCACCTGCATGAGCAAATGGCCCCTTGTGGGCAGGCTGGGCCAGGGTGTGGGAAAAGAAGAGGGGGCGCTATGGGCTGAGGGCCAGAAGCTGACTTCTTGAGTAGACACATCTCAATACAGAACCTTGAGGAAATCTGAATTTCCAAAACACAACCTAAACTTATACATTATTATGAAGAATATTTCCAAATATAGGAAAATATGACATTTTATTTGAGTTTTTTAAGCTTGACTTATAATTTTTAAATACTCAGACATATGATATATAGGCTTCCATTTTTTTTCTTTCTTTGTGCTTCACAATTGTTACGAGTGCGTCTGCTTCCAGGTAGTAGGAAAGTGATGGGAGAAAAAGGGTAAAAGAAGATGGTGGAACGGGCTCTGCTCTATAGAGCTGGAGGTTCCAGGATGGTAGGAGGAAGTCAGTGCCCTAATTTTCTGTGTTGTAAGTCTGCTGTTCTCCCAGTTTGAGTACTGTTGATGGATTGGTATTACCAGTTCTCCTGTGGTCATAGGAGTAAGTGGAATGTAATATTGTATATTAGTTGTAATACTAATATTCAGAAACAATGGTTACCACAGTGTTAGTGCAGAAGGGCTGATTTTACGAGCCAGTCCTGTCAACCTTTATAATTGAAAGTAATATTTCTCAATGAATGATACCAGCTAAACCTTTATGCCAAAGCAGAGAATAAATTTTTTTATCTTCCAATTTGGTGACCTCAAGGGAAGTAACATAGTAAAATAAATAAAATCAGCAGTATAATTTGGCATACTAAAAGGTAGTTCTTACTGATGTCACATAATTTCAATAGTCTTTTACTGGTTTCTAAGATTTTAAAATAATGCTATTTGAGTCAGTATGTAACAGTTGCATTTTATCTTAAGGAATAATTAAGGTTTTTATGTAATTTTTTCATAGCTTTCATTTATTCATTTAAGACATATAAATTGCATTTCTACTATATGCCAGTCACTGCTTTGAATGCTAGAATATAGTGGGAAATAGTAATACTGAGGGTGGGTTAGGTTTCCATCTTTATGGGATAACCTTATAAAGCTTGGGTTAGTGATGAGTATTAAGATGAGTTTTATTGCAACAGTTTTCATCACAACCATCTTCATTGCTCTTTGCTGAATTACAATTGGCAGAAGATGTGCTCTTATTTTGGCGACTTATAAAATATAAACACTAGCTCCGGTCACAGTGTTCTTTTCTCAAAATTTTCAATTTCACATTGCTGACTCACTTAATTATAAATTTCTCACTCTAGCATTCAGGATTTTCATAATATGTTACCTAATTCCTTAGCCTTATTGGTTACTCCTATCCTGATGCATCCTGTGTTCTGGCAATCTTGGATTACTTTCTGTTTCCTGATTGTGTCTACACTTTCTTCATTTTGAGCTTTTCCTTATGTAATTCCCTTTCACAATAAGCTGTTCCTCTAAATTCTGAAATGACTTGCTCAAGCATGACTTTCCATGAAACTTTTTCCTAATCCCCTCTACTGATTTTTCACTCTATTGACCCCTCATGGCACACTGTCTCTACTTTTCTTAAGGAAAATTAAAATTGTCTTTTATTATAGTTATTATTTCCTGTTCTGATCTCTCCTTGGTGGTGGAATCTAACGTACTCTCTTTTGTATTGTTTTTAATACCTAGTAAGTACTGACTGCAGGCCATAAGTAGATAAGTACGAAATGAACAAAGAGGAGACACTGATTTGGGGTCCTATTTGAAATACCTGAACATGCATGCCACTATGGACTGAATATTTGTGTCCTTCCTCCCCCCAACAGATTCGTATGTTGAAGCTCTAACTTGCACTGTGACTGTATTTGGAATAAGGAAGCAATTAAGGTTAAATGAGGTCATAAGGGTAGAGCCCTGATTTGATGAGATTAGTATCCTTCTTAGAAGAGATGCCACAGCACCCTCTCTCTCTTGTTTCTTTTCACCAAGTGAGGACAAAGTGAAAAGGTGACTGTCTACAAGCTAGCAGGAGAGCTGTCAACAGGAATGGAATCAGCTGGCACCTTCATCTTGGACTTCAACCTCCAGAATCGTGAGAAAATAAATTTTTGTTGTTTAAGCTACCCAGACTATAGTGTTTTGTTATGGCAGCCCTGGATGACTAAGACAAATTTTGGCAGTAGGTGTGGAGTGCTGCTGTAACAAATACCTAAAAATGTGGGGATGTGGCCTTGGAACTAGGTGATGTATTGTGGCTAGAAGAGTTTTGAGCCAAGTGTTAGAAAAATCTGAGATTGCTATAAAGGGACTGTTTATAGAAATACTGGATTTTATTTTATTTATTTTTTATTTATTTTTAAGACTTATTTATTTATTTTAGAAAGGGAGAGAGGAGTGTGTGGCGGGGAGAGGCAGAGGGAGAAGGAGAGAGAAACTCATCCTGAGCGTGGAGCTGGATGTGGGGCTTGATCTCATGACCCTGATATCATGACCTGTGCCGAAACCAAAAGTTGGATGCTTAACCGACTCTGCCACCCAGGCACCCCTGGAAATAATGATTTTAAAGGCCAATCTGGTAAGGTCTCATGAGGAAATGAGGACCAGGTTATTGGAAATTAGATGAAAGGTGATCCTTGTTATGAAGTGGCAGATAAGTTGGCTGAATTATATTCTACTGTTTTGTAGAAGATAGAACTTGTGAGTAATGAAAGGGGTATTTAGCAGGGGAGATTTCTAAGCAAAGTCCTCCTTACTGCTTAATAGTAAAATTTGAAAGGAGAGATATGGATTGAAAAAGAAACCAGTACTTGGAGATTTGGAAAATTCTCATCCTATCCATATTATTAAAAAAATGAGAAAACATGTTTTGAAGAGAACACTAACCATTGGATAAAGAGATCTTGAGTACAACTCATGGACTTAACTGGACATCTCAACAGAAACCAGGAAAAAAGATGGGATTATATCAGCAGGGATACTGTCAGTTTGAATTAAAAGGGGCAGAAAAAGTGGGACAGGGTGAAGGAAGGCTGTCAGATTTCTCGGATTTTATAGGATGTAACCATAGAACTCTTTGGCTGTGAATGTGCACTATTCTTCAAGCAAGGGAAGAATGACTTTTTAAAGCAATTCAGAGATCACAGGGCTGTCACTCCCATCACAAGGCCAGGGGCAAGGCTGCTTCCTTACTGGTTTCGGAAGGCTGGCTCATGCATGGTGGAGTCCCTCACAGAGAACCAGAGGGGTCAGATCACAACCCCTCCCCATGCTGAATGATTGTGGGTACCCCACAGAGCCAAAGGAGCAGGGCTGTCCCACTCCTATGATCTGTGGGAGTGATGTTGCTACTCCAGTGGGCCTGGATGGCAGGACAGTAAGCTAAGAAGGATTGTTCTTGATCAGTGCTACTTTGGAGGAAGATCCTACAGGCTCTAGGTCTAAAAATATACGCATGATAATTCATAGCCTTACCTCCTCATTTTAAAATTAAAGAATCAAGCTCAGAGTGGTAGAAAAAAAATTGCCCATTAGATTTTAAGCACTTTGACGTGCCACGACTTATTTATCTTTGTATTCCTACCTCTATAACATAGTTCTTGGTGAATAAAAATCACTTGGGAAATAAATTTCACTGGTAAATATGATTGGTAAATGTTTGCTAATAAATGGTAGCTGGTAGACAAAGTGTAAACATTGGTTCTTTTCATTATGAAAAACATTGACATGACTCTAAAGAAGTGCTGAGAATTATAGTAAAGGCATCAGTTATTCAAAGAGTTTGGTACTTCTTAGGAGAATGAAAAGTGGATGCTTTTGTAGTGGTGGATAAACTACAGGGAGCTGAAGTCCAAGCCCATATAAGAAATGGTTGAAGCATAAATGAGAACCAGTTTTTTCTTCCAGAGCAAAACACCATAAACCAACACATATTGAGAGCAGGGAAGACAGTTGTAGAAGAGATAAGAAATGAGAGAATTGATTAAATAATTCTTTCTGTGTTACTGATCCCCCAACCCTGACACCTGGGCAAATTGTTCTCAGGCTTAAATCAGGCAAAGAGTGTTATTGAAATTGAATTAATCTTCCTAGAAGGCCAAGGCCTTCAGAGTGGGGGTTGAGTTCCAGAGTAAGACTCCGTATTTTGGCTTTTGACTCTTCCCTACCTATATGCCTAGTGATGCTTACAGGTCAAAAGGTCCACCTAAGATCACAGAGCTTGTGGTTACATCACCTATTTAAAGGAAAGGTCAGTGATTTCAGAGAAAACCTACATATGCTAACTAAATCAAGGAGCTTGTCTATTATAAACAGTTTTAAACAGACTATCAAGTTTCTCTAGGCATTTGGGAAAAAATAGCTGCACAAAGAAGCCATATCAAGAAGAACAAACAGAACATGTAACTTGGAGGAAATAGGTAATAAAAAAATATAAAAAAAAAACTTTAAAAAGGATGCTAATACTTCCCAGTTTGCATGACAACCTATGTTTCTGTTTTCCTAGGTTTTGATTGATAACACACCTCTTTTTTTTTTTTTAAGATTTTATTTATTTATTTGACAGACAGAGAGAGACAGCGAGAGAGGGAACACAAGCAGGGGGAATGGGAGAGGGAGAAGCAGGCTTCTGCTGAGCAGGGAGCCTGGTGTGGGACTCGATTCCAGGATCATGACCTGAGCCGAAGGCAGACACTTAATGACTGAGTCACCCAGGCACCCCAATAACATACCTCTTTTACAGTCAAAAGTGCCAGGTTTAGACAACGTAAGATATGGTCTTCTTAAATTTTTAAGAATTTTATTTATTATCTTCAAAAAGATTTATGAAGATAGTATATCTATTATAAAGCAAGAACAATGAACCAAATCTTCAAACCCCAAACCAAACCAAGTGAAAGAAAACCTTCTAAGCCCAAGAAGAAGATCCTGAAAATTAAAAAATATTATTATTTAAGTAAATATTTAATAGGAAAGCCATAAGAAAAAGTTAAGAAAATCTCAAGAACATATAGCAAGAAGATAGAAAATAAGAGAAAATGTTGAGCTCTAGGAGATCAATCCAGAAGACACAAAGTCAAAACAATATTTTGGAATAACATGAAATTTTAGAACACAAGGATAAAGAGAAAATCCTAAAATCTTCCATAAGCAACAAACAGCAACAACAAAAACAAATCCCTCTACAAAAGAAGTGGAGTCAACCACGATTAGACATCTCTTCAGGCTGTGGACACATCCTTTGGATACTTGAAGACTGTAGCATTCCATCAAAGTTATGACAAGGAATGATTTTGAATCCAAAAGTCTGTTTAATCAGTGCAATTATCAATCAAGTGTGAAAGCAGAATAGTTTTCAGACATTCATACATTCAAAATTTATTCCCATGCTTCATATCTCAAAAAAATCCTTGTGAAAATACTTTAGCAAAACAAAGAAGGAATCAGAAACAAATGAATGTGGAATACAAAACTCAGTAAGACTGCAATGAAAAAAAATCTCAGATTAACAGTTCTTGTATTCAAATTGTTTAATATTAAAGCCTTCCACAAATAACATGTATAACATTTTGGAATATCTTAGCGATTAGGTGAGAAGTCTTTTTTTTCAGCCAGGAAAAATGAAAGCCAAACAAAATTCATACAAAAAAATCAAGGACCAAATATAAGGAAAATTACAATAAGGCATGGTTAATGGGGTATAACTAGAGATAATCCTTTTGAGCTTGTTATGTGGAACATTCCTCTTCAAGGGGAACAGGTTTTGTAACATAAGATACATGCATTCATCTCTTAGATCCAATTACATTATTTGGTGTTGCAGTGAATATGCATAGTTACTAGCATAATATTCTTAATGATATTTGTTTGATTTTGATTTCCCAAATCAACTTATGATCAAAGAGTGGAAAAAGTCATGACCATAGCACAGAATCCAAATATTAGAAAACCTAACAATATTAGAAAACATTACACTTGATAGAATTTGGGAAGTGTTAGGAGGGAGAAGATGTACATGGAAAGAGGTATAAATATATTATGTACTTTTCTCATCTTACATAACAGTTAGGAGTTACTCTTTGAAGTTACAACAAAACAAAATTGAGGTTTTTACATATTATGTAAAGTCACGAAGATGATCAATAGAAAAAATAATACAATATAACTAAAACAAATGGCCAGAACAAGGATGTATTCTAAGAAATATCTAATCTTTTATAGCAGAGTCAATAAGTAAGATTGTGTGTAGGGGTGTGTGTGTGTGTGTGTGTGTGTGTGGGAAAACTGAAAAAGGGGTTCCTTTTCATATGTGACTCAATATTATGATACCAGAACAGTATGTGAGGACACAGAAGCCAAGAGACCTGTAAGAAAATAAAAGCCCAGAAATGAAAAAAGAAGAAAAGACCATAATATAGTGCTGTTCAAGCTTACTTGACCTGGATTTTTAGGGGAGAGGTACAGCCAGCCCTAGAGTTATATTATGGAATTATAAGATCAGAAGAGGCATTCCATTCCAACTGCCCTTTTAGTTTTATTTGAACTAGAATGATAGGCTTCCTAAAAACGTCATAGCGAAACAAAACCAGAATATTTCACCAAATTTAGAAAGATGTCACGTCATCTATATATGTCTTTGCTAAAAGAAGAAAATATTCCTTGAACTCATAGAAACAGAGAACAGATTGGTGGTTTCCAGAGATGGGTGGTAAGGAACAGGGGAAATGAAAGAAGGTGATCAAAAGATACAAACTTCCAGTTACAAGATAAATAAATTCTGGGGATGTAATGTACTGCATGGTTGTGATAGTTAACAACACTATGTTGTATATTAGGAAGTTGTTGAGAGTAGATTTTAAGAGTTCTCATCACAAGAAAAAAAGTTGTTAACTATATGAGGTGACAGATATTAACTAATTGTGATAATCATTTCATAATACATACATATCTCATATTATTATGTTGTACACCTTAAATCAATACAATGTTATATGTCAATTTTATCTCAATAAAATTGGAAGAAGAAAAAGGAGAAGTTTCTGACAGCACAGCCAAATGAACACCTGCTAATACTTGAAAAACTCCACCTCGTTGCCATGCCAACCGTAAGACATATGCCTGGCAAGGGCTTACTTTCTTTTCTCTTTAACAAATGAAGGCATGGCTAACAAAATTCCTGCTTCCAAGCATTTACTCCATTCTTTTGTCTTATCCTGCTACTTAGGATATTTTGAAATACCTAACTATCTCTTTTCCTGACGTGAGAGCCACAACAATATAACAAAATAAGTTATATCATGTCTGGAAAAAAAATCCAAAACCAAAAGACACCACCACCACCAAGACTTTTGCCTTGATTTGGCAATGGCCACTTTTTACAAACTTTCTCTGAAGCCAGTAGGCATGCTGCCGACATCCAACAGAATTGGCCTCTGGTGTAATTTTGTTCCTCTTGGATTGCATCTCAAACTACTTGGACCCTCTACTTTCTTAACTCCTTGGCTTTTGACACTCTGCTTTCTTCTTTCATGGGAAGATGGCTTAGTGCCACACATCTCACATTTCTGTGGAAGGGAGAAAACTCCCACCCCACTGCCCAAGAGGAATCAGGATTGGTGAAGAAGTAGGAGGAGGACCACATGTTGACTACAGGTCCAAACTACACTCTCCAACTAAACTTTGCAAGCAACAAAGGCGATAATAAATTTAAATTCAGAGTTTGCTCTTGTTCCATTTATTACTTGGTTCAGATTTTATATTGGAGAAACAGGCTCCTAGCAACCTAGGCAACCTTATACCCCTGATTCAGCAAACCAAGGGGATTTTCTTGGCCATCTGGCATGTTACAGTTCTTCCTTTAATTCTGAGTATAGGGGCCTAGTAAACTACTAAGAAATAGTTAGGAAAGATGGATTAGGCCATTCTATTTTCTCAAGATAGGGATGATTTAAGATATAACTAGATGGGATAAATACATGCAATCATTTTTTGTCTTAACATTCTGTGCTTTATCATGATAATTTTTACATACTTGTTATCTTTGTATATATCTGATAGAGAATAATGGATACCTACCTCTTGATGCCTTAATGAGAAAAGAAAAGTTGTCATTAGACACAATTACTATCAATCATCTAGAGTATAAATGAGATAAGCAAATCTCCTCAAGGGGAAAAAGCAGCAAGCAGGTCTATCCATGTAGATTTGTTTGCTTGGCTTAAACCAGAGACTCTGTGAACAGCCAACTTCTGGAGAGTTTGTTAGTAGGGTCCTAAGGAATCTTAGTAAGGATACTGTCTTAAATATGGCTCTGTAAGAGTTGGATGCACAGGAGGAAATTAGTACTTTATATATGTGGAGAGTAAGTAAATGGAGATGACCCAAATTTGGGACACCTCAGCCAAGGATATCTGCAAAAGGAGTCAAGGGAGTCAAAAAAGAGGATCTCTACACTGCTATCCAGAAAAGCAGAACAGATTTCCTCAGTCACCCATGTAATTTGATTCTCATTGAAATGCAAAGAAATTGGCTTCTTTACAATTCCCAAAGATTTCAATCATCCTCTTCATATAGCTTTTGATTGAGAAGGGTTATTATAGAGAATGATAATGAGAAAGACTTGAAGTCGTCAGTCTCTTGCTCTATTACCTAGTTTGAATAGAGAGAACATGATTGGATACAGCAAACTGGTTTTGTAACACCAGCATTTCAAATCCTCAGTAAGCCTAGTTTTGAGTGAGTAAGATTATAGATTATATTGATGCAGTACTGGAAAATGATACTCTCAGGAACCATAGCAATTACTGATGTGCTGCAACCAGACCCAAAGTTCTGGGATGGAGAAAAGACAGAGAGCATCAGGATAAGACCAAAAATCTTAAGGTGAAATTCTTTCCATACTGAAACATTAGGCAGTGATATTTAAAATTTTTTATTTTTAAAATACCACTGTTTAAAGTTTAAATCTTACTTAGAATTTTTTATTTAAAAATTTAAAAGGTATTTTCATTTCTGAATTTGAAGAGCTTTGGCCTAATAACTCCATTATCTTTTACCTTCAGATGTACTAAAAAATCACAACTCTTTGGGGAGATCATAGATCCTAAATCTGAGTGTAAGTGTTTAAGAAAAACAATATATTCAAGAATATCAGGAATTTCAGGACTAATTATAATTTCAGGAAGCTTGGACCTGATGAGGACTAATTCTAACCTTGAAGGATTTGGAGGAAACATACTTGAATTGTATAATTGTGCTAACATTTTGAGTTTGATGCAGAAGATCAAATAAATTTCTTAAGGTGGATTCCCCTCTTTCTGAGTGTATTACTGCAATTATTTTTGATCTCTTTGCAGAGGAAAGCCCTCTTGAGTTGATAGAAGTCATAAAATGCAGAGTACTGGTAAACAGCTATGTCAGATGGGAAGGTGTGGAGCCGCACATACCACCAAAGTAAGAATATGAATCAGTGATAGATTTCAGGGGAAGTCGGGGGCTCTGATAGGGAAATTGGAGAAACAGATGGAGAAACAGGAATGAGTGGGTGGTGATCCATCCCAGTCCTTCTATTTATATTCCAATTTGGCCATCAATATTGCTGTGTGAGACCTAACTAGGGAATACAGGAAAGTAAAGGAAATTGTCAGTGGTGGCAAGTCCTGTGCTTAATGTGATTTTTATTCAGGAAGATCTCTACATCACCCTTAATTCATAAGTGGAGATATTCTTTCCAAGAACAATATATTCTATTTTTTTTTTAAAGATTCTATTTATTTATTTGGGAGAGATTGAGAGAGAGTGAGTGAGCACAAGCTGGGAGAGAGGGAGAAGGAGAAGCAGACTCCCCACTGAGCAGGGAGCCTGATGTGGGGCTGGATCCCAGGACCCTGAGATGGTGACCTGAGCCAAAAGCAGATCGTTAACCTACTGAGCCACCCAGGCGCCCCAAGAACAATATATTTTAATTCCCAGCAGTAATTTGCCTTCACCTGGCAATATTAGAAGTTTCTTTTTTGCTGTGCTAACACAGGGATATTTAAATTCCTTTACACCACATCATAATCTGAAAAGTAGGATTTAAACAGTATTTTAGCCTAACTCAAATATTGAATTAACATCCTTACCAATGACATTTGGATCAGGGGTGATTTAGAAGGAATGGCGTAGGCCCTCTGACGTCCTTTATTTATTTTGTGACTGAAAGGGGATAGACCATTAAAAAGAAAACAAATTTGGGTGTTCACCCAGACATAACCCTTCTGGGAAAACTGGAATCTGGGGGCAACCTGAGAAAGCCTGCTGCAGACCTTCAGTTGATAACCCCATTTCCAGTTTGGTTCTTCTAATCCCATTTCTTCTAGTGATGGCTACTACTTCTCTAGGCAGGCACTGCAATTCTAAGACATTTGATTTTCCCAAGATTCTGCATGAATGGGACCAGAAATGTGAAACTATTTCCTCTGATAGGAACAGTACAATTTACACCAACTCTTTTCTCTGGTATTTACAACTGATACCAGCATGGGCATTTGATGGAAAATAGCTATGGACTCTAGTCATCATTAATACCTAGCCCTGGCCAGGCTATGGGTGTTAACACTTCTCTGAGAAAGTGACCAAACTATTCTACCTTAGAAATTGAAGAGAAAAAAACCAACAACAAAAAAGCCCCACAAAAAACCAGAATGGATTGAAATATATGATAATAAATGAACTAACCTCAAGTCAGATCTCCGTGAATTGGTTGACCTAAGAGCAGTTTTAAGCAAATGTGCTACCTACTATGAGCCATCTTTGCTTGCAAAACTTTACCCTACAGCAGAATCTTTGTGAGGTTTCTATGGCTTGTCATAGCACCAATCAGACCTAATGAGTGAAAACCTTGTGGTTGTGAAAAATAAGTGTCTCCTATTTAGTAATGGCAAAGAATTCTGCATTAGTTGGGGTTAAATTTAGTTGCACATAACAGAAAATCCTAAATACTCAGTTGTTTCTCTCTCTCTTTTTTTAAGATTTTATTTATTCATTTGAGACAGAGAGATACAGAGAGAGAATGAGCAGGGGGAGAGGGAGAGGGAGAAGCAGACTCCCCGCTGAGCAGGGAGCCCAATGTGGGGCTTGATCCCAGGACTCTGGGATCATGACCTGAGCCGAAGGCAGACACTTAACCATCTGAGCCACCCAGACGCCCCTCAGTAGTTTATTCTCTGGAAGTTTGGATGTAGGGAGTATAGGACTGGTAGAGTACCAGGGTCACCAAGAAACCCTGACTCCTTCTATCTTGCTTTTCTGGCCTTCTTTTGCATGTTCCATCATGGCCCAAGATGGCAGCTGGAGCACTAGCATCACACCCGTATTCTTTAAGGAGACTTTCTAGAGGTCTCACACAACATTTCCACTTTGGTTTTATTGGCCAAATGTCAGTCAAATGGCTAAATCTAGCAAGGAAAGATTGGAAATATATTTTCTCTATCAAATGTTCAACTGAGATCCACACTTCTATTCCTAAGAAATAAAGGGAAGAATGAACTGTCAGAGTCAATTAGAAATATCAATCTATGATAACATGGAAAAAACATATCTGTCACATCAAAGAGTTTGACCATTTTGTTTTTCATTATTATAGTACAAACTAAATGTCTCCAGGCTTCACTTCAGAGATTTGAAAAAGGGCCACATTAATAGTAATAACTCATGTTTTATGGGCTCTTGCTCTTACCTGCTTTGGTATGTTCTCAGAATCTTCCACAATGCTCTCAGTATTTCTACTCAGAAATATCTGGAAAGAATACCTTTTTTTCAAATAAATCTAGTCAGCTTCCCTGGGGCATGTGAGGAAAGACTGGAAATATGTTCTTCTATCAAGTGTTCAGCTGAGATCTACGCTTCAGTTACTAAGAAATAAAGAAAGAATGAATACTCACTCAGGATAATATCCTCCAGTTCCATCCACATTAATGTAAAGGTATTCATCCTTTCTGATGACTGAGTAGTATTCTATTGCATATATATATACCACATCTTCTTTATCCATTCATCTATTGATGGACATCTTGGCTCTTTCCATAGTTTGGCTATTGTGGACATTGCTGCTATAAACATTGGGGTGCATGTGCTGAGTGAAATAAGTCAATCAGAGAAAGACAATTTCATATGGTTTTATTCATATGTGGAATATAAGAAACAGCGCAGGGGATCATAGGGGATGGGAGGGAAAACTGAATGGGAAGTAATCAGAGAGGGAGACAAACCATGAGAGACTCTTAACTAAAGGAAACAAACTGGAGAAGAGGTGGGTGGGGGGGATGGAGTAACTAGGTGATGGGCACTAAGGAGGGCACGTGATGTGATGAGCACTGGGTGTTATATGCAACTGATGAATTACTGAACTCTACATCTGAAACTAATGATGTACACTATGTTGGCTAATTGAATTTAAATAAAAGAATGAATACTCAAAGTCAGTTAAAAGTATCTATCTCAGATGATATTAAAAAATTCTCTGGGTCTCCTTCTGTTTACTGGACATAATACCTGTGCCAAGCCATTCTGCTTATGGTTCTGACCCCTGCTGCACCTCGTGAGCATCATATCTGTCTGGTTCTGTTCCTGCTTGAACTGGCTGTAGCCATGGAATATTGTACACAATGCAAAAAATGTTTCATTTATACAATATATGAGAGTAAGTTGCAGACATCATGGTCATTTATCCCTAAATACTTCAGTGAGTATTTCCATGATTAGAAATATTATCCTATATAACCACAGTACAGTTACCAACTTCAATATATTTATAATTGATACAATAATTTAATTTAATCTATTTTCACATTCTAGTGTTGTCAGTTTACCCAAACTCTCCTTTATAGCCACTTTATTCACCTTTGGACTCTCCCTCTCCTAGGATTTCTAAGTTTTCATATCTTTCCTCAGTCCCTTGGGTCTTCTTTTCTGAATGACATATATCCCTTCCCAATGTTTAAAAATGTTTTTAAAGAGAGAGAGAAAATTTAATTGTATTACTTTATTGTAAGGCAAATAATAGTATGAACTAAAACCAGAGAAACTATTTTTTTTTTTAAGATTTTATTTATTTATTTGGCAGAGAGAGAGATAGCGAGAGCAGGAACACAAGCACGGGGAGTGGGAGAGGGAGAAGCAGGCTTCCTGCAGAGCAGGGAGCCCAATGTGGGGCTCAATCCCAGGACCCTGGGACCATGACCTGAGCCGAAGGCAGACGCTTAACGACTGAGCCACCCAGGCGCCCCAGAAAAACTATGTTTTAAAGAAGACCTGATAAGAATGGTATTCTGTACAATTTTTCTTTGTATGATGATACGTGTTTGCAAACATTTAATCCTTTAACAGAATAAACTGTCTAATCCCAAATTTCTTTATACTAAACAACCTTTTCTTTTCATAGATCAATGGTTCTTAAATTTATATCACAGAATCTCCTGGGAAGCCTATAAAAATATTGAACCAACAAATTTTTGAGTGGCTGTGTGTCAGACACTGTTGTGTGAAGAAAAAAATCATTGAATAGCTTTGGGCAAAGAAATAACACGATCTTTATTTAAAAGGAATGCTCTGGCTGCTGTGTTGAAAATATACCATATGGGGGCAAGGTAAGAAGCAGTGAGACCAGTCCCAAAGTTATTCCACACAAGCCAAGTAAGAGATGGTGGTGACTTGTATAAAGGTGGAAATAATTGATGGGATGAGAAGTGGACAGACTCTGGATGTATTTTGATGATATAATCAATATGATTTGCTGTTTGATTGGTATGAGATTAAAAAGGAGACTTGGGAGTGACTCCACGACTTCAGCCTGAGTAACTTTTCTTCATATTTTAGCAATTAGGATGGGCAAATACCAGGTAAATATGATGTGTCAATTATCTTAGAGCCAAGTTTGTCGTGATGTGGTTAAATGCACACAAATATTTTCTACTAAACTATACTTTTTAAAAAAATCCAACAAATAAAAACGAACAACCTGGTTAAAAAATGAACCAAAGACCTTAATATACACTGCACCAAAGAAGACGTACAGATGCCAAATAAGCATATGAAAAGATGTTCCACAGCATATGTCATCAGGGAGATACAAATTAAAACAACAATGAGGTACCACTATAAACTTATTAGAATGGCCAAAATCTGGAATACTGACAACACTAAATACTGGGAAAGATATGGTGTAACGGGAACTCTCATTTATTGCTGGTAGGAATACAAAATGGTACAGCCACTTTGGAAGACAATTTGGCAGTTTCTTACAAACTAAACATACTCTTCCTGTACAATCTAGCAGTCATGTTCCTTAGTATTTACCCAAAGGAGTAAAAAAAGGTCCACATGAAAACCTGCACATTGGTGTTTATAGCAGCTTTTAAAAAAAAGATTTTATTTACTTATTTGACAGAGAGAGAGAGCACAAGTAGGGAGAGTGGCAGACCTAGGGAGAGGGAGAAGCAGACTCCCCTCTGAGCAAAGAGCTCAACTCAGGCTCGATCTCAGGACCCTGGGATCATGACCTGAGCTGAAGGCAGATGTTTAACTGACTGAGCCACCCAGGCACCCCAGTAGCAGCTTTACTTATAATTACCCAAACTTGGAGGCAACCAAGATATCCTTCAGTGGGTGAATGGGTAAATAAGCTGTGATACATCCAGACAATGGAATATTAATTAGCACTAAGAGGAAATGATTTGTCAAGCCACAAAAAGACATGAAGGAACCTTAAATGCATACTACTAAGTGATGGAAGTCAATCTTAAAAAGCTACATACTGTATGATTCCAACTAAATGACACTTTGGAAAAGGCAAAATTATGGAGACAGTAAAAAGATCAGTGTTTGCCAGGGGTTGGGGTGGAGGGGGAAGGATGAATAGGCAGAGCACAGGTGATTTTTAGAGCAGTGAAAATACTGCGTATGATACCATAATGATGGATACATGTTATTATACATTTGTTCAAACCCATAGAACATATAACACCAACAGTGAACCCTAATGTAAATTATGTACTCTGGGTGATTATGATGTGTCAATGTAGGTTCATCCGTTGTAACAAATTATCACTTTAGTGGGAGATCTTGATAATGAGGACAGCTATGCATGTGTGAGGGTAGGGTACCTTCCTCACAATTTTGCTGTGAACCTAAAACTTCTCTTAAAAAATAAAGTCATAAAAAACACAACTCTTGAAACCTGCAAGTCTGAGTAGATGGTTCTGAGGCTTTCCGATTTTTGGTGGTGGGATGGAGGGAGATTTAAATACGATTTTTCATAGGCTTCCATATAGTATAAGGATCTTTGTTACCTGATTCTTCATATCAAGACTCTATTTTACACTTCCACTGATGGAGAGTTCAGTATTGTCAGGGCATCAGCTATATTTTGAATAGTTTTAAGTATTAAGAGATTCTGCTTTGTGTTGCAGCAAAATTTACTTGTTCATCATTCTGTCTCGGCAGCTATATTGTCTGTGTTTTCTGCCACGTAGCATTTGAATATTTGAAGAGAATTATAACTCCTCTAAAGTTGCTCTTCTCTAACTCCCTTAGGAGAATCCTCCTTTTTTTTTAGTCTATGATAAAAGCAGGAAAATTATTTTATTGAATAGATAAATATTTTGATTTTTCAGTTTTCACTCTTTGAGCAATTTTCAAGTTTCATTTTCAGATTTCTATATTGGCTGATTGGACTGTAGTCAAAGTAAATATTGGCTCCAGAAACTATATCTAATAAGGCTTTACTCAATTCCCGTATACAGGTGTTCACATATACAGTCTGGATCAACAACCCTTCTTCTGAACCTTCAGGAAAAAGGCATTGTATTGTTTTGCACATTTATTTTCCTTTTGTGTCTTTTTGCTTTCATCCCTATTGAATATCTTCCTTTTCTTTTTTTCTTCTTTTTTAAAAAATTATTTATTTATTTATTTATTTTTAAGAGAGCACACATGCGTATGTGCATGCACCCCCGAGCAGAGTTAGGGGCAGAGGGAGAGAGAGAGAATCCTAAGCGGGCTCCGCTCAGTGCAGAGTTTGTCCCAGGACTTGATTTCATGACCTTAATCATGACCTGAGCCGTAATTAAGAGTTGGACACTGAACTGACTGAGCCACCCAGTGGCTTTCTTCTTTTCTTCTTTTTAAAATATAACAGAATTATGTAAAGCCTTAATACTGTATTCAACAAATACATATATCTCCAGGATGAAGAAGAACGGTTCCAAAAGCAGTTCTTGTTGAACTTTGAGAATTTGGTTGGGTGAAAGGAAACTTAATATGAATTTACAGTTTGACAAAAAGGTAATGAAATCTTAAGTTGCATGAACAGAGACAGAATTACTTGAAATAGAGAAGTAACTACATTCCAAGCTGCTGGGCGCCTGGGTGGCTCAGTTGGTTAAGCGACTGCCTTCGGCTCAGGTCATGATCCTGGAGTCCCAGGATCGAGTCCCGCATCGGGCTCCCTGCTCGGCAGGGAGTCTGCTTCTCCCTCTGACCCTCCCCCCTCTCATGTGTTTGCTCTCTCATTCTCTCTCTCTCAAATAAATAAATAAAAAAATCTTTAAAAAAAAAAAAAATACATTCCAAGCTGCTGTCAGACACATCTGAAGTGTGTTTAGTTTGGCTCTGAGGACCCTTCTGCTGGGCAGACAGAGTGGACAGGAAGCCTCTCAACTGTGTTTGGGCCCTCTCTTATCATCGTCACTGGTGTCAACCCATAAGAGTGAGTCAGAGGGAGTCTGGCAGCCTCTGTACTTTCTCCACATCTGCTTGTCAGGGAAAGCATTCTAAGAATATGGAAAATCAGGACAGTTGCTGTAGTCCCTCTGAGCTACTTGTCCCAGGCCTGTTCTCTAAGCTTGCTGTCCCATTCCTTATTGCTCTAGTTTTGGCATTGTCTTTGTCTAGCCACTAGAACCTATTGTCAGTGTACTACCTTTATACAGGGCAGAGTACATGTGCTTTCCAGAGATAACGTTTTTCAGATTTGATGAAGAGAAATTTTCAGATGTCATGACAGGAATCATCTAAAAGTAACACCAGTGCTCTTGGTAGGAACTCAGTGGTAGGTGTTGGGGCAAGGAAGTTGCATGAGAGCTGGGAGAGAGGTGGGGTGGGGAGAGAGGACAAGCCCTGGGGTGCACTCCAGTTCAGACTGCTCTTGATCATGCTATGCCTACACGGAGTTCTGACTTGGCACTTGGGTAGGAACCCCCAACTTTGAGCCTGGCTCAAGATTGTGATTTGCAGATTTTTTCCTAGGGCACTGATCATAACCAGTTCTTGTCCATGGATAAAAGAGTATCACTGGCCATGGTACAGCTATGTGGACTTAAGTTGATAACTGTATCAGTCTTAAAAAATGACTTAGGGTTAGCAAAATAGATGTTTACATGTCATTACAGTTCAGAAAACTCTGACTTGATTTGGGAAATAATGTCTGAGGAAAATAAGATAATAAAGATTGTCATATAATTGAAAATTTTACTTTTCCAACTTACTGCATAATGTTTATTCTGGCATCTTCTCTTGGGAATATTCACCCATGCCTCCTTCCTTATCAAAATACACTTGTTCAAAATCCCACTTTGTTCAAATCTGCTTTTCTGCTGGGTCTCTACACAGTGAGTTAGTTGATCATGTCTTCATTAAGTGTCATTTGATGATTTGTTTTTTTAACATTATTGAGTTGTAGTTAAAAAGACCTTGTAGAGGGAATAAAGAGGGAAGGAATGCCAGCTATGTAGCAGGCTGATGGGGGAGATTTTTAGTGCCATTGAATTTATGCCGTATGTCAACTGCTTACATATTCTGGAACATTCTTTCCGACTAGATACCTTTCTCTCTGCATATCCCTTTACACACTGCTCCCTCTTTTCCCTTAGAAGGACAGCTGTCTTCTACAGAGGGGAGTAATGAAAGAGAACAAAAGCGGTGTCCTTTCACCATTGGCCTTTGGCTCTGTGGCCCATTTTTATTGCCTTTAAATACACAATTTCACAGAGAGGTTTATCTACAGATAGTAGGGGGAAAAAAAAAAAGGAGTCCCCAACCTGAGAAGATAAAGTCTGAAATTTTATTATTTCATGAAAATGTCTCCACTTCTACTTCTTATGCATTAGTGATAAAATATGGACCTACTTTCCCCTGAAAGCATAAATGAGTATGTGGGCATTCTACACTTGCTCCCCCAGGTCCCTTAGCTCCAACTTCCTTAGATGCAGTCTGTTTCCTTCCCTGATCCTTATGGATGGCATCACTTGGACTCCCTTATTTCCTGGCTTCTGCTCAGGTTTGAATGATAGGTAATGTGAGTAAGATTCATCCCATGCTGTAGATGGGTGCCTTTCCTGGTTCCAACTCTCACTAGGCTCTGGTGGTGTCATTCCTCTCCTCGCCCTTAGGCCTACAAGTTGGTAGTGTCTTCCCTCTGTTGAAAATTCCTGGGTGCCTATGTGTCTGGTAATAAACTATCTTCAGTGAAAGTCTTGGAGTGGGCCATTATTTCCTGTTGGCTCTCTGAAGCACAGGCTCAAGAAAAGTTTAGATAAATCTTGAATTCTTTCATTCATCCCCCACCTATTTTTTAGGCACCTTGTATTTGTACTGCCTTAGGCACTGGGGTGATAGACAGTTAGGAGGGGCATTTGTTAAGGAGGACAACAATTAAGTTAATTACAATATAGTCCTTCATATTTTGGTGGAGCCAGACTTCTACTTTGATGGACCATTGATCTGAGGTCCCAAGTTGCTTATTGTGCTCTGGCTGAGAGAGCTGTAATTGCTACTGAATGAACTATTGCAGCTATAAGTGTCTCTCTGGGCAAAAAGTTGTCCTGATGCTTGAAGTGCAATGAATATGACCATGTATTATATATGTTTGTGGATATGGTGGGATGAGGGGGTGAAGAGCAAAGAATAAATCAATACCTCAAATTCTTCTCCTTTAACCCATATTCTTTCTATTTTGATGTGAAGTTTCTACAGACAGAGTAGAATGGACTTATGCTCATTTAAGAAACATTTGGAATTCCAAAGTAGTGTGTTGAGTAGGAAGTACCTGAAGCCACTGAATTAGATAAATCAAAATGGAACATGAAACCAAGGAAGGCAGGAAAGGGAGTGCAACAGTTAGCTCCAAGGCAAGGAATAAGAGCAATTAAAAAAATGACTAAAAGTTGGGCATAGATCTGGATTGAATCCTAGCTCTGTTACTTACTAATTACATGGCATCTGGCCAACCACTTAACTCTATCAACCTTCAGCTTTCTGCTCTGTTTGATGGGGGAAATTCTACATATATTGCAAAGTTACTGAGATATAGCACTTGCCCAGCAGTAATTGCTCAAAAAATGATAGCTGCTATTATGTATAGCATATTCTTCCAGCTATCAACATAATCTACCTCTTTTTTCCCAGCAGTACACTTTTGTACTTTTATTTTTTGGTAACTGACGTATTCTTTCTTGTCTCCTCTGATGTGTTTTGGGGCTGGGACTCTGTCTTTTAAAGTAGTTCTGGAAGCTCTCAGCAAATTTATAAACTAGTTATGTCTAACTCTTAGCTCTGCATTCTGTAAAGCACATGTGTTTGCTAGGCTATTAATATTTATCTTTTGGGAAATCAGAATGCCTTTGGTGATGAGGCAAGAAGCCAAGTACTGGATACAGGCCTTTGAAATGAGGAAAGAATAAAGGTCAGATGCTGAGGATGTTGATCTGGAGTTAAATCCTTTTCAAAAATGACCTCTGTAAACACGTTTTGGCCAGTGGTCACCAACCTCTTCGGGATTTGACCTTGTGAGACTATTCCCCGGTCATGAGTTCATCAGATTGTGTATTCCCAGTTAGATAAGTCATAGAACAGACATATTTATTTACCACGCCTAAGTCTTTAAATAAGACCTAAATATCTGTGCTCAAATTAGTATCTTGACATCAACCAGTTTTAGTCAGAAAGAAAGAAAAAGTTTATACTAATCTAGTAATACTTTAGGAGCCTTTTATTTACAGGACTATGATTTGAGATTGTAAATTGTATTTAGTGAGGTCTGGCATTATACAACTAGGGCCAGGACTGTGCCTAAAAATTTACTTGTGCAGAATGAATTGAGGGACACACTATCTTCCTCCTAATAGAAAGTATCTGTTCTCCCTCCAGGTCTGGACCAATATGCCTTGTGGCCTCAAATGATTAGGGTCATTCCTTTTAGTGAATGGTTGGTTTTAGTGAAAACCAACAAGCATGTTTTAAAAAGCCATTACAATGTGCTTGGTACTTCACTGAGTGAGAATAATGAAAAAAATATAGCAAAGATTCAGCTCATATCTTCATGGAAGTTACAACTATGATTGAAGGCATTTTCTTGGTAGTAGTTTACATTGTTTTGGCTACAAGTGAATAAATCCAACTGTAACTTAGACCAAAAAAAACAAAAAACAAAAAAACAAAAAAAAACCCAAAACAATTTACTAATTTCATGAACAATGGGAAAGGCAATAGTTGCCATGGGGCTCAAAAGTTTCTCTCATCTATCTCTGTTTCCCTGAGTTGAAATCACTCCTGAATAGCTTCTTCTTATGTGTCCAGAACTGTGATCATCAACCACATACAGATTTATTACCAAAAAGGATACGACAATTTTTTAGTTCTAATTTTTAGAAGTCCTAGGACTCTGATGGACCTACCTTACCTTACGTAGTTGGTGGGAGTGTAAAAGCCTCTCACTGGAATTACTGAGTTGGGGTATAAGAGCACTTTCCCCAAACAAAGGGAGTGATGTTATCATCTAGGAACTGAAACACAGTAGATACCCACCAACCTTTTCTAAATCTAAATTATTGCTCTTTGTCAGGTGTTTAGAGAATCATAAGGCAGATGATTAGGCTAACAGAGAAAAATTGCAAAATAATATGAATTAGTCCTTAGCTCATTTTACTAGCTTGCAACATCATCAAAGCCAAGGTGTCTGAAAAGAAAGTTGTTTTCTCTACTAAGTTCCTTTAATAATTGAATTCTACATGGATGAGGTAGAGATTTTAAGGTCTGTTTCAATTTAAATACAAAATCATACCTGATAACAACGCACACAGTATCCTAGAGTGCCTGCCCACCTACAGCCTTTGTGAGTTAAAACAAACAAAAAACATGAACCCACACCATGATTCATTTCTAATAAGAAATATTTAAGGAAGTTGGTTTAAAATTATCTGAATATTATTCTTAACATAAATTGCTTTTATAATTTTAGGTAGTAATATGAAATGCCTATATAATGTGCCCCCTTTTAACAAAATTTACTTTCTGAATCCAACTAAAGTGTTGCTTGCATGCCATCTCCCCATCTGACCAAGGACACTGAGGATTAAAAAGCCATTACAATGTGCTTGGTAGGGAGAGGGAGACCAGATAGGACACCAGATAGGGAGCACAGTGGTAGAGCAACTGTCACTTGGCCCTGTCTCCTCCTCACTGAGGGTGGTATTTGACAAGCTTCTGACTTGTCTCTGCCTTAGTTTCCTCAGTTGTAAACCAACCATTTCTATGGAATGTTTTTAGCAAGGTCATGTGAAGTGTCTGAGGTGAAGAAAAATGCTCCTTTCTGGTTCCTTAGGAAGCAACAAATTCTTGTCTGTTTTTATTTTTTTCTAAAAAATTTTGGCAGTTGCTTTTCCCACCCTCCAAAAGATCTAAGATAAAGAATAGAAGTGAGAAATTGTTCTTCCCATCAGCTAGCTTAAGGCAGGGCAAAACACTGCTTCAGACGAAGGCCAGGAGCTGGCTTGTTTTTTGGCAAGGACTTGCCTGGCCAAAAGGCAGCTGTGGCTCATACAGAAATGATATCATCCAAAGGTGATCAGAACGATACTTAGTGCCTAATTTATTGTCTTTCAGGATGCCTTGAGATGGCCCTTGCTCAAAAGAGAAGTGGGTGTCTTGTGGTTAATATACAAAAAGCTTGGAGGAAGAGTATCATTCTTGCTGATACACCCATTCCATAATACCTGTGGTGTGAAATGCTGAGCTAAGTGCAATAGTGCATTAGATTTTGTCCTCAAGCCAACTGGCTATTTAATTGAGAAGACAAGAGATAAATTTTTAAAAACAAATAAGAGTAAATTAAGAATACAGGCGATGTACCAAGTCTGCATATGATTGTGTAAGATTTGAGTGGTTTAGATATTTAGTGAGTAAGAGGAAGAAATCACCATGAGTTGGTTAAATAATCACTCATATTTTGACAATGAAAAGAAAATTGGCCTTCATTTGCAAGTGAAATATAACATTGATAAAGAAATATAACATGCAAGTGAAATATAACATTGATAAAGAAATATAACATTGATAAAGTAATTATAGGAAATGAATAATAATTGTTGCTATTTATTGAGTATCTATTAGATGTTATGTACTTTTCATATACTAGCTCTAATTATATGGATAATTTCATCTTTCATTGGTGGAGCAGAGGGGTGATAGCTAACATTACTTGCCAACCAAAGCCCTAAGTACAATCATTATCATCATTACGAATTAATATTTTTAATAACATCATCTGTAAGATGAGATGGTATTTCGAAGACATAGATAAGTTAGGAAGATGTTTAAAAAGATAAACATGCCAAGTGTCAACTGTATGATAAAATGTGAAAAGTTGGGATGCCTGGGTGGCTCAGTTGGTTAAGTGTCTGCGTTCAGCTCAGGTCATGATCCCAGGGTCCTGGGATCGAGTCCTGCATCAGGCTCCCTGCTCAGTGAGGAGCCTCCTTCTCCCTCTGCCTGCCACTCCCCCTGCTTGTGCTCTCTCTCTTTCCCTGACAAATAAATAAATAAAATCTTTAAAAAAGTGTGAAAAGTCACTGTAGGATGCAGGAGGTATGGAAGGTTTTGCAAAGGAAGAGAGAGGTAATTTGGGCTTTAGATAAGCAGACAGAAACAAGAAAATCCTTCTAGGCAGAAAGAAACCTGCTAAGCAAATCTGTAGAAGCAGGAATGGTTATATACAGGTGGGAAAGGTAGGTGGGGGCTAGTTTGGTTGGAGGAGAAGTTTCTTTATATTGGCCTACAAGGCTCTATCTGGTCTGGCTTCCATCACCTCTCTGACCTCATTTCCTCCGAGTCTCCACCTCTCCATTCCCATGCCAGCCACACTAGCCTTTTTGCTATTTCTTGAACTTGCCAGATATTCATCAGCTTCAGGCCCTTTGCAGTTGCTGTTTCTAATGTTACAAATACCTTCCTTCTAAATATTCACATGACTTATGCCAATATGCCCATCAAGTCTTTACTCAGATGTTGTCTACTTCATGAGATCTGCCTTGATCACTCTATTTATAATTAGAGACTCCCTTGACACTCTTCATTTTTTTTTCTATAGCACTATTGCCTTCTAATATACTATATAATTTACTTATTTGTGTGTGTTTGGTTATTGTCTATTTCTTCCAACTAAGCAAAAGATGCATCAAAGTAGGGTGTTTTAAAATTTTGTGTATTGCAGACTTACAATACCTAGAATAGTGCTTGGGACATAGTGATTAATTGGAATGTGTCATTGTTGTTGATATAGATTATCAGTGGGAATTAAGACTAGAAGAGTATTTTGATGTGAGAATATGAATTCTAGGAAAACTCAGACAGAGGAAACCAGTAAAAGTGTTTGAGAGAATGAGTGACATGCATAAAGAGATGTTTTAAGGGAATTAATCTGGTAGTGGTAAATAGTTTGGGTTTTCAGGGGAGGAATTGTAGCAGTAGTGTAGTGATCTGGGCTTATACAAGAGTATTGGCAATAGAATTACAAAGGAAGGAATTGATTTATTTTTAAAGAGGATATCTAAAAAGGAAAATCAATCACACTCAGCAACTGATGAGACATTAATACTCTGTATGTGGAGGTGAAGCAAAGACACGAAAGGTTCTGATTTATCTCTCCTTCCCCCTTCTCTGCCTTGCTCTGTGTCACAGAAGGCTAACTCTTGAGCCTCATCCAAGCTCCCTTGTCATGTTGCTTCCAGTTGGGTTCATCCAATGGGAGGAACTAGAATAGACTGGTGGGTGGCAGTTTCAGGTCTCATTGAGCTTCTGTTCCCTGGGCCTTGACCCCTAAGGCTGCTAACAGCTTTCTGCTGTTGCTAGTCACTGGGCCTATCACTATCTTTTGTTTCTTTAATCTGTTTGTATCTCTAAAAGTAGTCCTTTCATTAGACTCTTAATTTGAACCATCTAGGGGTAAACTCTATTTCCTCCTGGGAATATGATTGATGCAGAGGGGAAGAAGTTAAGAATTGCTGCAAACTTGCAACCCTTTGGAACTGAAAAAAATAATGTCACCATTAAGAAAAATAGGAAAACATAAAAAAAGAGCTCAATTTTGAGGAAGGATGAAAACTTTACTTTGACATATATAGGGTTGGCCAAAATGGTAAATGTCTAAGTGGAATACTTACTGGCCATATATGAGGACTAGAGGGACCAGAATAAAAGTTGAAATTCATTCAACAATCAATTCCACATTCAATTATTGAACCCTATATTGAGTTAGATTCAGATTTGGGTTTCATTGAAGCCTAACTGAGATCTTTGAGCTAGGAATGGCAGTTTGTGTGTGAAAGGGAGTGTAGATTGAGAAACACAGAGGGCCCAGGACTGAACTGTTATGCTCTCATTTAGGAAATGGAAGGATAAAGTAGAAATGTTCAAGTGGCCAGAGAAGGAACTGAGGGAACTGGACAAGTAGAACATGAACAGTGTCAAGGATAAAGTAAAAATTCAAATATTATTAGGCAGTATGGCTATATGTCATGAAAAGAATGCAAATAATAATCAGAATATAAATTAATTTATAATGTAAATTTTAAGTGTCATTAGCAAAAGCCATCACTTGGTTTATCTATGAGAACAAAAAGGTTTATCTGTGAAGACAAAAAGCGTGGACTTAGTGGAAAGGAATTTAGATAGATACATCTACTGGAATCAGACAAAAGTAACCTGACACATTTATCTTATCTAAGGATGGTCTTGCAAATGGGAGCTATATTCCATTTTGTAATTAAATTTCTCTCTTCTCAAAGCTTGAGCAGATATTGCCAATATCTGCCCCTATGACTGTCTTCTCTAACTTCCATGGTTCTAACTCTTCTAACTGCCATTCAACAAATACATATTGGACAATTTTAGGGTCTGTTAGAGAATAAGACTCTAAGACCCCTGCTTTTATGTTGCATATAATATAGTTGGAGATACATATAACAATTCACTAAACAAAACATAAAAGGGGCTTTCATTTCACGATAAGGACAGTGAAGGAACTGCAACAGGAATATACAACTGAGAAGGAAGGTGCTAGAAGACAGTGGTAGATATGTTAGAAGAGGCCTCTTGAGAGGTAACACTTGAGCTGATGTCTGAATAGTAAACCAAGTTATAATCTTGGGGAGGACTATTTCAGGCAGACAATAAATAGGTATACCTTACCTGAGGCAGGAATGAGTTTGAAATGTTGGATGAATAGGGAGAAGGACTGAGGGCCTGAGCAGTGTTAATGAGAAGAGTGGTGAAGATGATACAGACAGGACAGATCATATAGGACCATGTAGGCAAAGTAAAGCAGTTTGGATTTTATTGTAAGTGCAAGGAGAAATTACTGTAGGGATGCAAATGTGGATAATTACTTTTTGTACTATATAAGGAGTAGATTATAGGATTTAAGTGTGAAACTGAAGAGAACAATTAGGAAGCTATTGCAGTAATCCAGGTGAATGATGGCTTTGACTTGGACTGCAAGGGTAATTAATGAGATGGAGAGAAACACATAGATTTAGGATATATTTTGGGGCTGGAACAATGAGAATTTGGTGATGGATTAAACGAATGGGATAAGAAAAAAGTACAATTCAAAGATGATTGCTAGATTCTTGGCGTGAGTGAGCGTGTGGATGTGATGGCAGTTACTAATATGGAAGAAGTGGAGGAGAAACAAGTTTCAGGGGAGTGTTGGCTGGTTCCCAAGACCATCCTCAGGTTCCATAACTCACTACAAGGACCCACAAAACTCAGAAAAGCTATTATATTTATAGTTGTGTTATTATAGTGAAAATATAGAGATTAAAGTCAGCAAAGGAAAAAGTCACCCTATGTGGGTGAAGTTTAGAAGAAACCAGGCACAAGCTTCCTCTTGTCCTCTCCCAGTGGAGTCACATAGTGGTGTTTAATTCTCCCAGCAGCAATGTGGGATAATATGTATGGAAGTCTTGCCAACCAAGGAAGCTCATCTTAGTCTTAGTGTCCAGGGCTTTTACTGGGGGGTCATTCACATAGGTATGGAATACCCACATGGCTGAGCTTAGGTAATTGATGTCCAACTTCCAAGTCCCCAAGTTTAAACTGATAGAGCATGGCTCAGTGCTCCAGGAGTACAAAGGCACTTTATTAGGCAGAATATTTAAAAGCCTCAAAGGTTATCTCCCAGAAGCCAATAAAGAGCCGGGCTCAAAGACCTTTGGAATGTGCAGAATTTGGGCAGTTTGAGCCTGCTGAATTAACTTTTTACTGCACAAGGGGGAAGCCAAACACAATTTTAAGTTTGAGGTGCTTCTTTGACATCCAAATGGAAATGTCAGGGGTTAGAGATATGATGATGGGAGTTTTCAGTGTACACAGCATATACAAGGTATTTAAAATCATGAGACTGGATGAGAATACCCAAAGAGAGAATCTATGTAGAAAAGAAGAGGGCTCAGGACTGAGATATTAGGCTCTCCAATACTTAGAGCTTAGAGTAGGACAATATGCCAGCACAGAAGATAGAAGTGAAATTAGGAGATTACATAGTCACCCAAGCCAAAAGAAGAAAGTGTCTTAAGACAGAGGAAGTCAGGAGCATTGACTGTTAATGAGATGTTTAAAGGTGAAAGATGGAAGATCATGTGTAATCAGGATGGATCTAGTGAAGAAGCTGACAGTGATGATGGTTGAACACTACATCAAAAACTAATGATGTACTATACGTTGGCTAATTGAACATAATAATAAAAAAATAATTTAGAAAAAGAAAAAGAAAAAATATAAAAATAAAAAAATAAAACCTGTTCTTTTTAAATAAATATTATTTATTTATTTGAGAGAGACAGAGCAAGAGCAAGGAGGAGAGGCAGAGGGAAAGGGAGAAGCAGGCTTCCCGCTGAGCAAGGAACCCGATGCGGGGCTTGATCCCAGGACCCTGAGATCATGACCTGAGCCGAAGGCAGATGCCCAACCAACTGAACCACCCAGGCGCCCCATAAGACCTGTTCTTAACAGAAAAAAAAAACAAAATAGAGATAATTATAGGCATTGAGTCCTTGCAAAGGCAAGTTGTGCCCTCCAGAGCACAACTCGAGATGTGCAATGCCTACATTGTGCAAGAGAGAAAGCAGTACACTGAGTTCAGGCCCATGTTTTTGAACATTTGGTTGGGAGAAAATGAAGGAGTTGCTGTCAAATTGCTTGTAATTTTCCAGTGAAGTAAACCCCATTTAAAATTTTCATTTTTTTCTTTATGTCTGGTCAACATAATTCTCTCAGCTTAAAGAGAATGGTTTGGAGGTTCCTCAAAAAGTTAAAAATAGAACTATGACCCTATGACCCAGCAATTGTATTACGAGGTTTTTAATCAAAGGATACAAAAATACTGATTTGAAGGGGCACATGTACCCCCGATGTTTATAGCAGCATTATCAACAATAGCCAAATTACAGAAAGAGCCCAAAAATCCACTGACTGATGAATGGATAAAGAAAATGTGTATATATATAATGGAATATTACTCAGGCATCAAAAAGAATGAAATGTTACCATTTGCAAAGATGGAGTTAGAGTGCATTATGCTAAGTAAAATAAATCAGTCAGAGAAAGACAAATACCATATGATTTCACTCATATGTAGAATTTAAGAAACAAAATAGATGGGGCATCTGGGTGGCTCAGTTGGTTAAGCATCTGCCTTTGGCTCAGGTCATGATCCCGAGGTCCAGGGATGGATCCCCATGTTGGCTCTCTGCTCAGTGGAGAGCCTGCTTCTCCCTCTCTTTCTGCCTGCCACTCTGCCTACTTCTGCTCTCTCTCTCTCTCAAATAAATAAAATCTTAAAAAACAAACAAACAGATGAACATAGGGGAAAGAAAAAAAAAAAGAGAGAGGGAGGCAAACCATAGGAGACTCTTTAACTATAGAGAACAAACTGAGGGTTGCTGGAGGGGAGGTGGGCAGGGGGATGGACTAAATGGGTGATGGGTATTAAGGAAGGCACTTGTGATGAGCACTGGGTGTTGTATGTAAGTATTGAATCACTAAATTCTACTCCTGAAACTAAGAATGCACTATATGTTAACTAATTAGAATTTAAATAAAAACTTGAAACTTAAAAAAAAATGAAGAGAATGGTGAGGGAAGAGAAAAATGGTTAATACACAAAATTAGAAGAATTCATGGACTGATGATCTTGATGATAGACAAGATCTGTTGGATTGAGTATAAAAGACAAAGCAAGCTGGAAGGATAAGAAGGTATAGTTTTAAAGGAGTTGCATGTATTATTTTAGTGGTGAAGTAGCTGCATATGAAAACAAAGCTCAAGATGCGACCATTGAAGTGAATGCCTGAAATAGAGCTGAGGAGAGGTCCTTAGGAATAAGGAGGTGATGAAACCTAAAGAGCTAAGATTTAGGATGGATCAGCTATGTGTCCCTGAGCACCCAAAGGAGGGGTGAAGAGTGAGATCAAACAGTGGGAGTTTGGACCATAGAAAATAAACCTTATAAAGAGGAAAGTAAGGAGAATACAGGAGTTCAAGAATTTAATTGGCAGTGACCAAGAAAACAGACCGAATTATCTGTGGACATTTCTGACTCTCAGGTCAGAATAAGAGCTGTTAAGGATAAGAGCTAATGTTACCCTTAAAGAATTAAGAGCTCAAGCATTCAGAGTTTAATTGCATTTAGGATGAGCCTAGAGAGGAATGTTTATCTAATGTTTTACTTGTGGTTACCGTTCAGATGATTGCATTCAGAAAAATTTTACTAAAATGGCAATTTGGTTATAGTATCTCCTTCGCTTAAACCCTTTCGATTCTTCTTAACCAAGCTACATAACCTTGTATACAGTAAGGAAGGAGATAGAAGGAGGAATAATTTTTGGATAAAGATGTTGAGAAATATGAAGGAAAAATATAGACACTTTGGTGAGTTCTAGGAAGATAGGGTATAGATGATGAAAAGAAGAAAAATTGGATAAATATATAAACATATTTCAAAGAAGAAAGGAGTTGTATGACATTTCTATTTTTAGAATATCAACAAGGAATCAAAGGAGCTAAACAAGTATTTTGTTTCTAGCAAGCCTACCCCTTTTTCTGGCTTTAAATATCATAATACAGGTGAGTGGAAAAGAGAGACAGAAAGCTATAATGAAGACCACAGGCATTTGAATCAGACAGATTAATCTGAATTTGAACATGGAATAATGCCATGTGTTTCCATCTTTCCTATTAATTTCCTATATAAAAATCAGGCCAACTAACCCATTGTTTTTACTCTTCTTGTCAATACCCAAATATTTGGGAACAGATTAGAAACATGGTCTTTGTGTTGCTGGTATGGAATAATGCACTCCAAGGATTCAAGTTAAGAGGGCAAGTGGTAGAGAAAAATAAATGACAAGAAAAGAGAGGTAAACAAAGGAGTTCAGTTGTCTTCTTTAGAAAAGCAGGAGGGGTCATCCAGCATAAAGCCTGGAGCTCCAAGAAACTCACCATTAACGAACTAAGATGTTGAAACACAAGCTTTTCATTAGTTTTGGCTGTCATATCTCATGTTTACCGTCCATGCATATTACATAGGTCATAGATAAGTGAAAGTTTGTATTTTTAAAATGGGAAGATTTCATGTAGTTTTTTTGCTTTTGGGGTGTGAATGTGAAGACAGACTTGGAATGCTTTCACAAAGCCCTATGTTTATGTTAACCATCCTCAACATGACAAATGGATAAGAAAGGGTCCTTGAGAAATCCCAGGAAAGGTAGGATGAGAGAAAGAAGTAGCAGATGACTTAACTCCTGAGAAACTGATATTATAACTAATCCTTCAGAATGGTAGATGGTGAAGACATCTTTTCCAGACACATAAAAAGCAGTAACCAATTATTACTTACAGCTTTGTGTTTTAAACCAACTATTATTTGGTTCTATCTCTTCCTTTTTCTGGCAAGTTCTTTCATGGGAAAACCCTAAGGTCTGTCTTGGCTTGGGTAAAGTTTTAGTTTCACAGAGAGGTGGTTGAAATCTTGGGTTTTTCCTTTTGGACTGGGCACTGGCTTTCATCTATACCAGGTGCTATCCATTTACTGATGGTTCACAGAGGGATATACCCAATTGGTCCTTTTCTCTTCCCCATTGGTTAGGAGCAAATGCTTTCTTCATGCTCCATCTCCACACAGGATGTCCAAATGTTCATCCTCCTGTTAAAGGGCTAGGAAGTTTCCAGAGCTGTTGAACTGTGGCTTGTCCTTAGGTGAATGACATGGAATGGTGCTGACTCTTGAGTACGTTTGGTCATTGTTGTCCCTTCTATTCTGCTTCCTGGTATTTGAGACAAAGGTATTCCTTCTTCTTCCCTCTTCAAAGACTACTGGTTTTTCTCTCTCATCTATCTTTGCTCTATCTTATATGTACTCTTTGCTTTTTGTCCTGCGCACCGCCCCCCCAATCCTGTAGTCTATTAAGAAATCTGGCTCTGTACGTGCAGATTTGAGAATCTTCCTCTCAGATTTAACTTTGTTTCTGCTTTGTTGTAGACTGGAGGAGGAAAACTAGCTCTTGAATAAGAATGAGTGAAAAGGGGGGAGTGAAATGTACAGGAAGTATGCTACTAATATTTTGAGCTAATACTGTACAGCATTCATGCAAATGATTAAGTTGGAGTAAATGTCTGCCTTTTCTCAAACAGGACGAGGTGGTCTGAGACAAGGAAGCATTTTTTGTTGTTGTTAGTTTGGTTTACTGGTGAGCTTTCTTTTGCTTGTAAGTGACATAAAGCAAATTTGAATTAGCCTTGGTTAGATAGGAATTTGATTGGAGAGATACGGCAATATATAATGAAATGAAAGGAAGAGAACAATACAGTTTTAAGAAGGGCAGGAATTCTCCTGGGCCTTAGAAACTGCAGCCTCAGGCTCTGCAATACCCTCAGGGCTCTTTTCTTTTTCCCATTGACTCTTTCCCTGTGTGTATAGACTAGCTTTCTCCATGTGTTAGAAAGCATGACCTCTCACTAACACCTAAATGTAACTCTGTAATTGGAAGAAAGAAACTATGTCCACCTTTTCTCTTAAGAAAAAGAAGGAGGTGCGGGAGAAGGAGGAGGGACAGGGGAGGGAGAGGGGAGGAGAAAAACAATCTGAATAGGATATTTCTTGGCCAAAAATTTATTTTGTGCAAATAGGGACAAAAGAAAAGAATTAGCACTGATCTGCACAGTAAGAATATTAAATATTTAATTGTGAGATTTCTTGCCTTACCGCTGGTAAGAAAAATATCTTCTGCCTTCTGACTTGATACTATGCTGTTTTATAACAATTGATATTTATACTTTGGAGGTCTATGTGTGTGTGTGTGTGTGTGCGCGTGTGTGTGTGTGTACTTCCTGGAAATAGGAAGAATAATAAGACAAGTTTTGTGACTAATACTGGTGCAGAGAATTTTAGAACCCATGGGCTGTTATTTCAGACTGAATAACTCTGACCGATAAAAAATATGCTGCAGGGAGAAGTCAGAGGCATCTTTTTTTTTTTTTTAAAGATTTTATTTATTTATTCGACACAGAGAGAGAGAGAGAGAGATCACAAGTGGGGGGGTGGGGGCAGAGGGAGAGGGAGAAGCAGGCTTCTGGCCGAGCAGGGAGCCCGACGAGGGGCTCGATCCCAGGACCCCGGGATCATGACCTGAGCCGAAGGCAGACGGTCAACCGACTGAGCCACCCAGGTGCCCCAAAGTCAGATGCATCTTAAAACAAAATAATTTCCTGTCATCATGGGCATACTTTCCCAAAGGCATATGGAACATTAAAGAAAGGGACAGACCTGAAGAGAAGGGCATTAGGTTAAGGATCACGGACATCCATTAGAAGCTAGTTTTGTGCATTTTTAACTTCTTGGTTGATTTTTTTTAAAGATAGTGTTCACAACAGATGGTAGTCAACAAATATATCATCATAGAAAGCTATTTAGTTTCAAGAATATCTGTCTAGAGAAGAAATAAGACAATGTGGCACCATCATGGGTACAGGGTACAGGGAAGATCCCCATATATTGCTTGGTCTCACAGAGATTCACAGGCCAGCAGACCCATATTTCATTAGATATATGGAGTGACTTGCCCAAAGCAGGTTTCTGCAAATCTGAGGAAGAACCCATCACCTTCCTTTGCCATTGTTTGTATTCCTTCCTTGTGTGTGACTCAGAGGCATATTAGTACTGACAATGTTCAATTTAACAAGACAAATTTAAACACATTTAATTAATAGGATACATGTTTGGCCAAAAAGAAGTCATCTGTAACATTATCAGGTTATTCATACTTTTGGATGGTCACCTTTGTATGGTTCATGGTCTGGACATCTTCTCCACATGAAGTTACAAAACACTGTGGTAGATGTTATACTAATTATTTAGTTTAATTTTATCCCTTTTATATTGTAAGTTACTTTAGTTACCTCAATCTTTCTGTAAAGACTGATACAGCTGTTCAACCTCATGTAATGATACTCTGTGGAATTGAAGAATGGGCAGTAAAGGGAATGTATCCTGAAACAAAGTAACCCTTTCATTTGTACTAGTACCAACGTTTATTGGCACAGACAGAAGTATATTATTGAGGTGACCGCATCCTGGCAGATAGGGGGTGACCAGCAGTAATGTAAAGTTTTCTTATGGAGAAACTAGAAATATTGTGGTAGAGCACAGTGAGGACTATGACATAATGGCTGTGTGGACAATATGGGAAGAGACATGAGAAAATCCATTTACACATAGACTTGAGATAGGTAACAAATTGGGAAGGATATTGACACTTGGAGTACGTAGTATGATCATATTCCAAGTCCCAGTTGCAAAATCCCAGGTTAGGGTCTCACTGGCTCAGCTTGAGTAAGATGCTAAGTTCCAAACCAACTCCCAATACCCCGTTAATGCAAAGGTTAAGCATTAATGTAGCTATTCCTGCAGACATATGGGTGGGGAAGAGGGAGCAGTTTTCCAAATGAGAGAGGGGTTGGATGGTCAATCCCACAATAATGTACTGGAGACTACTTCATCCACTATTAAGCATTAAGACTGAAGATATTCCTATTTTTGGCAAGCTGACTTTTCCTCAAACTCCTCCTGTTTATTATAAATATAGATTATAAAAGTCATAGAGAAAAGGTAATTAATTTATTACATGGTATAGTCTCTGTGTTTCATGCTTTTAGTGTTTAAGTATGAGGTCAGACTTGGAATACTCACCTCATTAATATAACAAATTAATAAAAACTTTCTGACAATTCTAGAAAGATCAGAAAGAAGACAGAAATGGAAGTTGGCTTTTTAATTCTGAAAAGACTGAAGTTTTTAATAAGTTATCTCATATAAGCTGATAGAAGAAAATTGAGAAAACAGTGAAATTGAAACCAAGAATCACCAACTAGAAACTTTGTCCACTGAAAATTAATAAACGACAACATAAACAACTTCTTTTTCCCCCAGGTTTGTTGAGGTGTAATGATAAATAAAAATTGTATATATTTAAGATGTACATGTGATGGTTTGATATATGTATACATCGTGAAATGATTAGCACTGTCAAGCTAATTAACACATCCATCACCTCACATGAGTACCATTTTGGGGGACGTGGTGAGAATATTTAAGATCTACTTTCTTTGCCAATTTCAAGTACAGAATAGAGTATTATTAACTATATTCACCATGCTGTACATTAGATTCCCAGAATTTATTCATCTTATAACTGAAAGTTTGTATCCTTTGACTGCATATCCCCATTTTCCCCCACCCCCTAGCCCCTGGCAGCCACTGTTCTACTGTCTGGTTCTGTGAGTTCAACATCTTAAATTCTACATATAAGTGAGATCACACAGTATGTATCTTTCTCTGTCTGGCTTATTTTACCTTGCATAACACCCTAAAGGTTTGTTCATGTTGTCTCAAATGGCAGGATTTTTCTTTCTTTCTTTCTTTCTTTCTTTCTTTCTTTCTTTCTTTCTTT
>NW_022589709.1:22363714-22513209 GCF_004348235.1 Phoca vitulina
TTTCTTTCTTTCTTTCTTTCTTTCTTTCTTTCTTTCTTTCTTTCTTTCTTTCTTTCTTTCTTTCTTCCCTTCCTTCCTTCCTTCCTTCCTTCCTTCCTTCCTTTCTTTCCTTCTTTCTTAAGATTTTATTTATTTATTTGAGAGAGAGTGAGCACAAGTGGGAGGGGGGACAGAGGGAGAGAGAAAAACAGATTCCCCGCTGAGCAGGGAGCCCAATGTGGGGCTCAATCCCAGGACCCTGAGATCAAGACGTGAGCCAAAGTCAGACGCTTAACCAACTGGGCCACTCAGGTGTCCCAGGATTTCTTTTTTTTTTTAATGTCTTAGTAATTTCCTTGTGTGTGCATGTGTATGTGTATGTGTGTATGTATACATTTAAATACACATACAAATTTATATACACATGTAAGTATACCACATTTTCTTTATCCATCTGTTGATGGACACTTAGGTCATTTCCATATTCTTGGCTGTTGTGAATAATGCTGCAGTGAACATGGCACTGCAGATATCTCTGAGATCCTGATTTCATTTTCTTTGGATATATATCGACTAATGGGACAGCTGGATCATATGGTAATTCTATTTTTGACTTTTTGAGTAAGTTCCATACTGTTTTCCATAACGGCTGTACCAATTTATATTCCCATCAGCAGTGCAAAGGGGTTCCCTTTTCTCCACATCCTTGCCAACACTTATTGATTATCTTTTTGATAATAACCATCCTAATGGTTATGAGGCGATATCTCATTGTTTTGATTTGCATTTCCCTGATGATTAATGATAGTGAACACCTTTACATGTACCTGTTGGCCATTTGTATGTCTTCTTTGAAAAAAAATCTTTTCATATCCTTTGTCCATGTTTTAGTTAGATTATGCTCTTTTGCTGTAGAGTTGTAAGAATTCCTTATATATTTTGAGTATTAACCCCTTATCAGATATATGGTTTATAAATGTTTTCTTTTATTCCATAGGTTGCCTTTTCATTTTGTTGATTGTTTACTTTGCTATACATAAGTATGTATGTATGTATGTATGTATTTTTTTAAGATGTATGTATGTATGTATGTATTTATATATCAGAGAGAGAGAGAGCACAAGTGGGTGGGGAGAGGCAGGCAGAAGGAGAAGCAGGCTCCCTGCCGAGCAAGGAGCCCACTGTGGTACTTGATCCTAGGACCCCAGAATCATGATCCAAGCTGAAGGCAGACGCTTAACCAATTGAGCCACCCAGGTACCCCTGTATGTATTTATTTTTAAGTAGGCTCCATGCCCAGCACAGAGCCCAACACAGGGCTTGAACTCACAACTGTGGGATCAGGATCTGAGCTGAGATCAAGAGTCCAATGCTCAACTGACTGAGCCACCCAGGCGCCCTTGTATGAAAAATGCCAATGGAATTTTGATAGGGATTGCATTGAATCTTTAGATAGTTTTGGGTAGTATGGACACTTTAACAATATTCTTCTAATCCAGGAATTTCTTTCCATTTATTTATGTCTTCTTTAGTTTGTTTTCTCAAAGTCTTACAATTTTCAGTGTACAGATTTTTCACTAAATCGGTTAAAGTTATTCTTTGTTTTGTTTTGTTTTTTAAGATTTATTTATTTGAGAGAGAGACAGAGAGAGAGAGAGAGCAGTGGGGAGGGGCAGAGGGCGAAAGAGTCCCAAGCAGACTCTGCACTAAGCACAGAGCCCAACATGGGGCTGGGGCTCATGACCCTAAGATCACGACCTGATCTGAAACCAAGAGTTGGTCACTTAACCTACTGTGCCACCCAGGCGCCTTGGTTAAACTAATTCTTAAAGATTTTATTCTTTTCGGTGATATTGTTGTTAGTGTATAGAAATGCAAGTGACTTCTGTACTTTGATTTTGTATCCTGTAACTTTACTGAATTCATTTATTAGTTTGAACAGTTTCTTGGTGGAATCTTTAGAGTTTCCTATATATAAGATCATGTCAGCTGGAAACAGAGACAATTTAACTTCTTTCTTTCCTACTTTTTTTTTTTTAGATTTTATTTCCTTTTCTTGTTCAATTTCTCTGGTCAGGACTGCCTGCTCTATGTTGAATAGAAGTGTTGAGAGCGGGCACTTTTGTCTTATTCCTGACCTTAGAAGTAAAAGTTTCAGCTTTTCACCATTGACAATGATAATAGCTGTGAACTTGTCATGTATGGTCTTTATTATGTTGAGATACATTCCTTCTATATGTAATTTGTTAGAATTTTTATCATGAATGATGTTGAATTTTGTCAAATGTATCTTCTGCATTTATTGAGCTGATCATATAATTTTTATCCTTCATTTTGTTTAAGTGTTGTGTTGCATTTATTGATTTGCGTATGTTGAATCATCCTTGCATCCCAGGAATAAATCCCAATTGGTCATTCTGTATACACCTTTCAATGTGTTTTTGAATTTGTCTTAATAGCTTTTTGTTGAGGATTTTGCATCAGGGATACTGACCTGTCATTTTTTTTTTTTTTTTTCTTGTAGAATCCTTATCTGGTTTTGGTGTAAGGGTAATGCTGGCCTTATAAAATAAGTTTGGAAATATTCCTTCCTCTTCAATTTTTGGGAGGAGTTTGAAAAGGATAAGCATTAATTCTTTAAATGTTTGGTAGCTTTCACTTGTGAAGCCATAATAATCCTTTGTTCATCTCTGCCAAAATGCTAGTTATTCAAATAAACAAGTCATACATACTCAACTACTCATTTGAAAAAAAAAAAAGATGGATTGCTGTGTCGTACACTGGGGATAACATAGGCATGCATGCAGAACAATTTGGGTTCAAATCCCACTTCTGCTCTCTACTAGTTATAAGCCTAGATAAATTATTTAACTACTCCCAGCCTCATTTTAGTGAGTAAAATAGTAAGAATTCTTTTTAAAGCATATGCAGACAAATACCAAAAAGGTAACTGTCATTTAAAAAGCCTTGGAATTAGATTCTACATGAGCTCATTATTCAATTTGGTCATTGTGGAAATTTCAAATGGAGAAAAGTGGGCGGAGCAGGAGAAATGCCATTGTTGGGGAGCAGGAATTCCTATCCCCTTCAAGGTCCTTCTAGCTGGACTAAGAATCAAATTGACATGAGACAGATTAACAGGAGAAAATCAAATTTAATGGCATATGTACAGGGAATCCACAAAGACTTGGAAATTCCAAAGACAATCAGGAAAATGAGGTATATATGTCATCCTGAACTAAGGAGAAGGGCGTAGGGGCTGGGAAATTGAAGGGAAGGAATGCAATTCACAGGACAGGAAGAAGAAGAGCAGATGTTTGGTAATTAGATTGTTGCCTTGCCATACAGATGCGTGATTCAGATAAAATTTATCTCTGGTAATAACCTTTATTCTGGAAAGATCCCTTATTTAGATTCTTCTGTGTATTTAAGGGAGAGGCAGAAGTTTCTCTTGAGCGCACTGGGTCTCAGTTGCCTTCAGCTCAAAATAATCTTTGTGCTTAGTGGTCCATCTTGGGGCAGCCTGCCCTTGGCCCTTACACCATCATTTTTGTGGAAGTATGCCAGCAGGTAACCAAGAGCCATGCCAGAATATTGTAGTTTTACCTTGGAGTTTACTCTCTTTTAGGACCTTTGGTTTTTTAGGCACAGACAATGAACTTCATATGAGCATCCCATGAAGAATAGGCTAAACCAGCTCACAGGAGACTGATCCATATTTCATAATATTTTTAAAAATTTATACTTGGTAATGCATATTCTTTTCCAGAGTCTAGAATGCTTACTTTAACTTATAAGGCATTTCTCTTAAGAGACTCAAAGTTTTAATGTTGGCATCAATTTCTTAATAGCAAGTACAGTGCTACATAATTCCTTCAAGGAATTTGTTCAATACCTCCAAAAACTGCAAGGGAAAAGCAACTGATGCAGCAGCATATGCCTGTACCTGCCTCCTCAGACCCACTTTAAACAGGTTGTTCTTTTCTCTATAATTTATACATGGCTTAGGTGAGTCCTCCTAGTTGCTTAAGACTTTGTCCAAACACATAACTATGAAAACTGGCACAAATCTTAATTCCTTAGATTTTTCTTTCACGGAGCCTAGAGCACTGCAGCTACTCATGGCATAGAATGGAGATGGGTACGGGGGAAGGGGGGCAGTGTTCATACACCTTGGTTTATTTAGGAGAACAGATGAGTGCCGTCCAAGGATCTGTATAGGAGAAAGCCAATTTCAGATGCATTTGCATTGTTGCATCATTACAAAACACTTTTCAAGCAGAGTCTCTTGATTCAGCATGAATATAAGAACTTGAAGTACAAATACTTCGTATATTAAACATTCCTGATTCAGATCCACATATTACCCAAATATCTTAACTATGTGTTTCTGGTGGACAATGTACTATTATGGGAAGTATAACCCTTTTAGATATAATGGTTTAAAATGGTTATTTCCTTGTATGTATAATTTTATGTAAAAATGATAATAGCTAATATCTCCAAGGACAAGTCTTTTTCAGATATTTATAGATGACTGTTCAAATTTAAGAATTCTTAATTCAAGTGGAGTCATGTACACTAATAGTCTTCATGTTTGATAGTAATTTTAAGTAGCAGTATAAGTAGGGTAAGTGGTGGAGAGAGTAGAAAAGCCAAGGGAAAATCAGATCTGAGACTCTAGTTTGAAAACAGCTGCTCCCGGGCAAGAGTTGAAGTTTCAAAAATTAAAAATTTATCTGATATGTAAATTCATCTGAAGATCCAGAATTAAATAAACAGAGGGCACTATCTAATTTTGAGCTTCCTTAAGTAGACTTTTGACTCTTTACTCAATCTGAGTAGATTGACCCCAGGGGCCCATATTGTAAGAAGATTAGGAAGGACGAGAGGGTAACGTATGTATTAAGGGGCTAATGATGCCAGCTCTTTTCCTCTTGTTTGTCTTAGCTCATGCACAGAGGGAAAAAGTGAATGCACAGGATGTGCAAGACCTGGAGACAAATACTAAATAAAACCACTGGGTATTATTAACTAACTGGTTCATGAAGTCTTTCTGAAAGTAGCCCATTCTAAGAGATGATTTTAATATGTGGCTGATGATACTAGGTTGTCTCTTACCTTTAATCTAAAAAAAACTATTGCCAAAAGGCTTAAAAAATGATCATAGCTACTTCAGTGGTGAACAATATACAGCAGAGCCCCAGAATTATGCAGGAGAGAACATCTCTAACTAATGCTTATTTTTTATGCCTCTTATCAGACATATTTTTGTGATGGAGCTGACTTTATGCCTTGTTATTCTATCCCATGATGATCCAATTCTTGCTTTGATTTAACAAGCAACCTAGGGAAGAAAATAAACTAACAGGCCAGCAAAACCTCCCAGGATTCTGCCATTTTATTTTTTGGTGTGACCGTCTAAATTCACATTCTAGCCTATCAAACATTCACTCACACCACAAATATCTACCAAAGGCCATCTAATAAGCCAGGAACTTTCCAGGTCTTAAAGATGGTAACCAAAGGTGAAAGACAGTATCTTTCTTTTAAGAAGCTCAAACTTCATCAGAAAGAGATCAAAATAAGTACTACACAAAATGATATGCTGTGGAGGGCCATGGGAACACAAAGAGCAAGAAAAAAAAGTGAATTCACTTTGAAAAGTGGTGAAAGATTCCATAGGAGGTGAAACCTAATTGGGTTTTGAAGGAAGGGTTAGTGTTTGCAAAGAGAGAAGAATGGGGAGAAAGGCATAGAGGAGAAGCCGGATGGTTTATATGGGGAATGGGTATGAGTTTTGTGTGGTCAAATAGGTGTGTTTGTGAACTACACAGGTTTGGCTGGAAGCATCAGTGAGTCATATGTGTGCTATGCTAAGGAGTTTGGGGATCTTCCCGATGGCAAACTAACATGAGTTTTGTTTTTTTTTAATTTGATTCTTTTATTTTTTATAAGATTTTATTTATTTATTTGACAGAGAGAGACACAAGCAGGGGGAGTGGGAGAGGGAGAAGCAGGCTTCCCGCCGAGCAGGGAGCCCAATGCGGGGCTCCATCCCAGGACCCTGGGATCATGAGTTGAGCCGAAGGCAGACGCTTAACGACTGAGCCACCCAGGTGCCCCTAGCATGAGTTTTTAATTGAGAGAGAAACATAATCAGATTTGGATTTTAAAAAGATTAAGTTTGGAGAATATGTAGACAGAGATTTTCAGTTAGAAGACACTTGCCTGAGGGAAACCAACTAGGAAATTATTTTAATAGTTTAGGTGAGAGATAATAAGGAGCTGAATCAAAGCAATAAGAATAGGGAAACAAAGGAGAATTAAGGCGTTTGGGTTTATGAGTCACTTCCCTAGAGCTCAATCACACACAAAAATTTGTAAAGTTGATAATAATCAAAATTGTTATTTGTGGTGATTCCCTCAGTGTATACATACAAACAACGTCCTGTTTAGCAGTTTGCATTCTCCACTGCGTGGTTAAATAAGAACAATGCTAAAACAGTCTTTTAAATTGAATCCTAGTTTATTTTCAAGCAAATCTGGCCATTATTCCTGTAAAGTGTTTTTGTTTCTTTGTTTTTCTGTTTAGTCTTGTAAAGCATGCTTGCTACTCTAGAGCTCTTGAGATTTAAGCTACTGGTAAAACTGGGTCCAAAAAAAGGCTGCAGCTATATGAGTGTTTGTAAAAAATGGTTAGCTGTACACAAAAGGGGATTTTTAGGGTAATGGAACTGAACAGTATGGTACTCTATGCATTTGCCATGTAGGGAAGGAAAACTTTTCCCTTTTTTTTTATGTAGGTGCTTTGGTTGGTCTAATAATTAAATTGACATAAGATTAATAGGAAAAATACTAATTTAATTCTGTACATATGGGAGCCTATAACAGGGTGAGACTTGAGGAAGTTTAACCAACACAAAGCAGGCAGCTTTTCTATCTTTAAGATAAGGAAACAACAAATTTGTGAAGAATTGGCAAGGCAAAGGGATTTGGGCTTGGGGTAGTAAATTAGTGAAGAGGCAACAAGTTTTGTTGGCCCTAAATCTCCTATCTCTGGTGGTAAGGATGCCTTCAACCCTCCTGGAACAGGGAGGGTACCTTTCACATGGGAGATTTATTTCCTGCTTTCGGGGGAACAAAGGAAGTCAGAGTGTGTTTTTTTCACTGGCTGTTTCTTAAGTAACTTTAATTCAAAATAATCAGTATGCCTAAGTGGCATATTTTGGGGTGGTGTATTCTGCTCCCCTTTAGTCCTACTTTTGAAACTTCAAGAAGTTTCACAATTTAGAAGCTGAGTTGGTAGGAGTGCCTGGCTAGCTCATTCAGTGGAGCTTGCAGCTCTTAGTCTCTGGGTTGTGAGTTCAAGCGTCACATCAGGTGTAGAGATTACTTAAATAAATAAACTTATTAAAACAAACAAACAAACAAAAATAACTGTTAAAAAAAAGAAGCTGAGTTGGTAGATTGATCCATTATTTCATTGATTTAATCTCTTAGTCATGAAAATGGGTCAGTTGGATTAAATAGTCATGTCTCATTTTAGGAAGTGGTGATGGACCTGGGATACCAAAGTTAGACCTATATTGTATGAGAAGTCGGGTATCTAATAAGGATAGTTCTATGAAAACAAAACAAAAATGATGGTTAATGATTGGAGCAAATTATAAACCAGTTTCTGAACCCCGGTGGCAACCAGTCAAGAAGATTTCTGGATATTAGGGTCAAAGCATCTTTTATAGTTTCAATGTCTCTAATGATGTCAGTGGGTGTTCAGGTAAACTTTCTGAGTAGCAACAGGCACAAAGATGATCTAAACACAAGTTATTGTGGTGATTTCTCTGAAGTTTATATGAAGTCATTCATACTCAGTTTGCAGGACTTCTGGGAAAAGGGCAGTTTTGTTCTTAGTGACTACAAGACAAAGTGGCAGAAAATTGGAAATGTTAGTTTGGAGAGTTGTAGCCAAATATTGGAGGAAACTAGAAGAAGTCAGGATCCAGTTAGTTTGCAGGTAGGAAATAAAAACTCAAAGACAATTAACAGCACTAGAATCTGAAATGAAGTGGGGGAATCAGAGGCGGAGATGAACCATGAGAGACTATGGACTCCAGGAAACAAACTGAGGGTTTTAGAGGGGAGAGGAGTGGGGGGATCGGTTAGCCCGGTGATGGGTATTAAGGAGGGCATGTATTGCATGGAGCACTGGGTCTTATATGCAAACAATGAATCATGGAACACTACATCAAAAACTAATGATGTACTGTATGGTGACCAACATAACATAATAATAATAAATTAAGGGTGTACTATAGTTTTCTATTGAGACATAAAATTTCTCTCTACATTCACCTCCATTTCTATCAGAGATAATCAAAGTAAGACTAATTTGTTTCCAAAATAAGTCTAGTCTTATTAAACTTGACCTGGTTATTTACATAGATACAGGAAGAATAGCAATTGATGATATAGACCCTTTTAAATCTACTTTGCTGGAATTTTTCATAAGGCATCTCAGGTTGAACTTTTAAAAGACACTTGAGGCTAGGAAGCCAAGCCAAGGACTCACCATGAGACTTTGCCTGCAATACCTATAGATTTGGGTAAATTTCTCTCTTCTTGAGATTCCCCAAATAGCTTGGGGTTACTGAGCTTGCCAGGAAATGATCTTCCTTGCTCACTTGGTAAGGTTGTCTGGAACCCTGTAAGCAAGGGGCTTTATTTGTTCCATAAAGTCAAACTTGGTTCCTTAAAGCTGTCTGGTTATATCTGATTCTTGCACATCATTGTCAAATATGACATTCCAGTCAAAGCCTTGGTAATATAACCAACGTTTCAATTGTGTACTGTTACAAGGAGAACAGATTCTTATTGAACTTATGAAAATAACTGTATTGCCATGAAGATAAGAATATTCACTAAGAGTTTCTGAATTCTGGAGGGATCAGGCAAGGACAAAAAGATAAATGTTTCTTCTTTGTTCACAAAAGTATATTTTGCCAAGTTTCTGACAGCTTAAGAGAATCTGGAAAAACAAAACATGAAAGAACCAATAATGTTTTAAATAAAAAATCATAAAAAATATTATCATCCTAGTCAGTTCATTTAGTACCATGTAAATAATTTTTGTTGATCTTTATTTTGTTAGAAGTTTTATGAAGCCATCAGTTTCTCCATTAGAGAAACTATAATTCTTACCCAGTTTAATGGTATGGTCTGGAAGTTACTAGAAACCTGTGCTTGTTAAGAGTCCTTTCCTTGAATCTCTCTAAAGATGAAATACTTTTGCAAAAGCATCAGAATAAAACAATAACTTGCATAAATTGCAAGAAAACTTAAAAATGGCCATGGTTAAAGATCTGATGAGAATTCATTATTAACAAAAAAATTTAGTAGTTTCTATGATACAAAATTTTAAGATAATAACTACAATTCCAACTGATAACATTTTACCAGGATATATCAGAATTTCAGGAATTTTATGCAATTACTAGAACATATATTAATAACATATATCCACACAAGTATAATCTAAGAAGGCTTATTATCACTTATTTGACAATGCTTCCCTTGTAATTTAACACATCAAATAAGCCTAATTAGTTTAATATAATATCTCTTTTTATACGGAAAGAACAGATCTTTTGAGATGTTCCAGAGATGCTCTGGAAAATCCAAAATTTCTTCCGTCAAAAAACTTCATTCAGAATTTGATTTTGGAAAGTTTGTCAAAAATATCAAAAAGTTTGGACACTTGAAAAAATAGGATCACAGATGATTGTAAACAATCCCTAATTATCTATTTAACTAAAGTGAAAAAAGATTTAATGACAAAAACAGAAGATTACATAATTTTAATCAAAGCTTAGTTCATACTGTTAAGACGGTTAAGTAATCAGAGACCTGACAGAGACAACATGAAGTACAGGAAATTATTATAGTGAAATATAAAATCTTTGCTTTTTAGGCAGATTACTTAAAAGGTGAAGAAAAACCTTTCATACTATTTTATTAAGAGCAGACCAATAGTCCAAGAAAACTTTTTCTTTTAGCAGATTATTTAGCAGAAAATTACATAAGATAACTATTAATATTAAAGCTTATTTTAAGAAATGCTTGTAGCAATTCAGTGTTTAGCCAACTTGACTACACAGGGTAAAATTGTCTTCTCTCTCTCTTTCCCTGTCTTCAAATTTGTACATTTAGTTTGTCCTTCATTTTCTTCCTTCCCATTCTGAAAAAAACAGTTTTACTTTAGGACAAATTTATTTTCTTTTCCTTAACAAAAGTGCATCTCCATACCTTTCTTTTTTAAACCTCAAAACACATCCTACTTTCCTTGCATACAGAGTTGCTTCTCATCTTATTTCTAGTAGTTTTAATTACATGTACTAGTTAGAATTTTTAAACTTTGGAAACCTTAATTTCTAGTGAAAACTAAGAAGTAAGCATTTGTGAACTGTTAGATTGGCAAATTTATGAATACAGCTCATAATTTCTGGAAATACAAGCTTCCTCATAGTGCAGCCTTTTGGTATAGCACAGGACATGTTTACCAACAGACCCAGATATATTTAGCTCTTGGTAATAGAAGGCCAGAGTAGATAAGCCTATGTTCAGTAATTAATGTTTCAGTATTTTATCTTATCAGGAAATGATCTAGATATTTAATAAATATCCACCATTTAACTTAACTTAGTTAAACTCTAAAGCTTCCAGTTACCAAAAATATTTGGGAAACATAATTATTGCTGAAAAGTTTATTTATAAACTTTTATTACACTTACATCTATCTAAGTCATTTGCTTGCAACAAATAATGTTTGGATTATGCATGAAAACTTCATGAGACATTGGAGAAAGTCAGCCACCATCCCAAGCTATTTTCATTGCTGACAAAAGAGATAGCATGAACTTACTTGACTAGTAAACCCAGGTAGAATAATCATTGTATGTCTGCATTATATTTAATGCTGCTAACTCTAAAGACATGCCTATTTTAATTAAACCAACAAACTTAAATCAGCTTTTATTTACTACAGATTATCCCAGATCACGTGAACTTGAAAACATTTGAGTTAGTTTCTGTATTTCTGAGTTTTAGGAATACCTCATTCATAAACACTTATTTTTAAGCCAATTATATAGAGTTCTTTTTGAAATTAATTTTGCCAATACCATCTGGAGGTAGAAAAATACCGTATCTGTAATGTACATACATAGACATACACAAACATACAGACAGACACAACCAGAGATCTTATAGCTCAAATTCTAAAATTTTAGCTGTGAATCAGGTACAATCATATAAAACTTACTAGTTTATAAATAGCAGTAAGGAGGGCACATGATGTGATGAGCACTGGGTGTTATACACAATTAATGAATCATTGAACATTACATCAAAAACTAATGATATATTATATGTTGGCTAAATGTATCATATGAACTCACTGATATGAGGAATTCTTAATCTCAGGAAACAAACTGAGGGTTGCTGGAGTGGTGGGGGGTGGGAGGGATGGGATGGCTGGGTGATAGACATTGGGGAGGGTATGTGCTATGGCGAGCACTGTGAATTGTGTAAGACTGTTGAATCACAGACCTGTACCTCTGAAACAAATAATACATTATATGTTGAAAAAAAAGAAGAAGAAGAAGAAGATAGCAGGAAGGGAAGAATGAAGGGGGGAAATCGGAGGGGGAGACGAACCATGAGAGACTATGGACTCTGAGAAACAAACTAAGGGTTCTAGAGGGGAGGGGGGTGGGGGGGAGGGGTTAGCCTGGTGATGGGTATTAAAGAGGGCACGTACCGAATGGAGCACTGGGTGTTATACGCAAACAATGAATCATGGAACACTACATCAAAAACTAATGATCTAACGTATGGTGATTAACATAACATAATAATAAAAAAAATCTGGAAAAAAAAAAGAATTTAAATTTAAAAAATAGCAGTTGAATTCAAATTGTATCCCTGTCACATAGAACAAGTTAAAAGATTCCCTGGTCAAATGGCTAAAGCTTTTTACTAATGTGGAGAAGATTTTTAAGATTTGTATTTGTCCTTGACAAGGAATCTTATGGAGGGTGTAGACTAGAGTTTGGGCAAGGCAACTTTAATAGACGTTGGTATTTTACAAGCCTCTTTTCTCTTTCTGTTTTCTTCAGTCTCAGGTGATTGTGGATTATGTTTTGTTATCTCCTGGGTGTTTACATTTTAAAGACCTGGTAAGATTTACATCATCAAGGGACAGAGAAAGAATGTAAGTTTTCTCCTAGAAGCTTTGGAATGTATTTGTCTGTTATTAGAAGTCTGGGCTAATTATTGTTTAAATTTTTGCTTCTTTTCCTTAAATGCGGGACAATTGTACTTCCAATGTTTTGATTTAAAAATAATAATAATATCTGCAAATGTCTGAAAGGCAAATAAGAAAGGGTCTGAGTGGACTTCAAGTTGCTTTCATTGTCATGCTTTTATTTCTCTAAAGATTCAAATTGCAAATCAGAATTGTTGATTTTTAATTCCTTTTTCTTGAATTCCTGCAGGCTGTCTTCCACGAATTGTGTAGCTGCTTCCATTATAATGCTTAGAGTTTGACTATCCAAACATGCTATTTTGAATCTGCCTTTTTAAATCAAGGAGAAAATTTCCCAGCAAGGCAGAAATTAAAAGATTTCTATGTTCTAGAGCTCCAAGGTTTAGTGTAGTATGCCTTTGAAAGGTCTCTATAAAGCATTCAACAAAGGCCTTCAGATGTTCTCCTTTCCAAGTGTACAGTTCAACCTTAGACCCGTTCACCTTAGTGCGGGAAGCCTATATATACTATTGCTTCTATTAGCTCTTGAACATCAGTCTCCAAGTTGATTCATTTCCTGATTATTTGGAGGAGGGCCTGGGAGAAATTCTGGTCATCTGTTTCATCTCTGAGGGGCGTTTTCCCTACGGAGTCATCTAGCTTGTCTACTAACTACAATATAATCATAGGTGGGAAGAACATCCCTCAGCAACCAATCAATGTCCTTGTGAGTGGAGTTGTAAATGGCTACTAATCTTTCTAATTCCTTTCTAAGTTTGGTAGGATCTTCTGAAAGTGGAGGTAAAAGAGCTTCACACTTCAAAAGATCCGTTGTTGTCCAAGGGACGTGAATTCTTTGCCAACACGGGCAGGCAAGGAGAGAAGGCAGGACATATCCACAAAGAATATTGCATTGGAAGGCCCGACACTGGTACAACCTGATTATAGAGCCCAGCAAAGTGAGCCTTACTGTTCATCCTGGGTGCTTCTGCTACGTTCACTTTCTGGCTTTCAGCATTTACATGAGCAACCTGTATACCCTGGGCCTAGGGAATAGGCTGAAGTGCTGTCTATAGATCATGTAGGGAAAGGGAGGCTAAAGCAGGCAGCTGGGTGTTTAAGGGATTTTCTGGGGAAGGTGGAGGAGTTTTTGGAGCTAAAGGAATTTGTTGAGGAGGTTGGGCCAGATTTTAAGGAGGGGGATTTATGTTGAATGTGGACTTTATTTTTTCTAAGTCTATTTTCTATCCTTTCATCTTTTAAAGGGAATCCCTAGGGCTAGCCATTATATTCCTTTGTATCCACTTTTTAATTTTGTCTTTCCATAGGTTGCAATAAGATAATTACTAATTATTTAAGAAGAGAGCTCCAATTTTTTCCCTAAGTAGAGAAGATTTTCCAATTCAAAGGATCCTTCTGGTCATTGATGAATAGGATTTTATGCTAATCTCAATAGTGACTCAAAGCAGTAAGCTCTTTTATGGCTTAACCAAGGATGCAAGAAGTGTTCCAAAAGAGGGTGTAAAAGATAAAGTCCTCACAAGATCCAGAAAGTTAGCCTAAGAAAACAAAGACCTAGAGTTAACCTAAGAAAGCAAAGACCTTCACTGTCACAGGTGGTAAGAATGTTGTAGAGAAAATGACCTCTCCACTGCCCATGGGACCATGAGATGCCTCCAGTCACAGGTGTGCTTTCAACTCCTCTCATAGCCCTGAGCAGTTTGGTATTCACGTCCAGCTTCCTGATGCTTGGGTCCACTAGCATCTACAGGAAGGCATTTTAAATAAGACCCAGCTCTAGGCATAACTCTAACCCAAATGCTAACACTGTGCTGTTGCTGTCTTCTGGGAGGCCCGCATAATACCATGGGAAACATTCCTTTGCTGCTGTTACAGTTATCTACTGCTGTATAACAAATTATGCCAAAATTTAGTGGCTTAAAACAACTATTTTATTATATCTCATAATTTTTTTATACCAGGAATTTGGGAAGGGCTCAACTGGGCATTTCTACTGCTTCATGTGGTATTGGTGGAAGTCAGTCAGTGGTATTTAGTAGAGGATGGACAGGTGTGGAATGTCCAAGACCTCAATGTTTGGTGCTTTGGTTGGGATTGGTTGGGAAGTTAGTGGTTGTCCAGAGGGGATACCTATGGCTTCTCTAGCATGGTGGTCTCCGAGTAGTCGAACTTATTACATGATACTTCAGGGTTTCCAGAAAGAATTTTCTAAAAGAGAGAAAGTGGACCAGAAATTGGCATTGAGAGTCATTTCCACTGTATTTTATTGTCAAAGCAGTCTCAGAGCTTATCAGAATTCAAGGGGTAGGAATATAGCTCCTACTTCTCTATGAAAGGTCTGTTAAAAAAATTATGATCATCTTTGGCCACTATAGCTCCTGAGAAATTCTGTGAGTACAGGCCAAACTTCAGGCTACTAGTTCCATTTTGCTGCCAGAGTGCTTTTTAGTTTTCTCTTCCAAGAGTCAGGCACCTGGATACTGTATCTCCCAGCTACACAAGATATATTTCAAAACTCTCTACATGACCCCACAGAAGCCCCCATCACAGAAGTTAAGGTAGGATTGGGGCTCTAAAAGCTGGCTCTGAAAAAAATCTCCTCACCAGTTTTCTCTCCCCACATTCTAGTGCTTCCTGATATCCTTGATCCAGTCAAGGGTTACAGGAGTTGTGCAATGATTCTGATACATTTCCTTTGCAAAGTTTGCATGTGGAGATCTGTCTCATACTGACTTTGAATTATGATATAGAATGTGTCAGCACCTTGGTTGAAACCAGGCAGGTAGAATTCTATTCTAACATCCTGTCCTACCATTTAAAAGTCAGGAGCAGACAAAGAGGAGTTAGGTGACCAGAAGAGTTTCTGTTTTGGATGGTCACCTAGACAGAAAGGGATGTTGGTCCAGGTTGCTGCAAGAATGCCGAGAGAAGCCCTATGGTCCCCAGGACATGGAGGAGGGAAGAACTTGAACCTCCCTCTCCTGTGTCACCTATGGCTTGAAAGTAGGGTGGTGGAGACATCCTATAGTCCACAGGACAGGGTGGCAGTGGAGTTGATCACTCCCTTGAAATGAGAGGTGGATTGAGGCTGGAAAGGCAGCAGTTCTGTGAGATGTGAAGAGTGGAGGTGGGGTGTTGGGGTAGGGATGGGCAGGCTGCTAGGAAGAATTCATATGGGTGCCTCAGCCAAGCGAACTTGGAGTCAGTATACAAGGGTGTTTGACCATCCCTGGAACCAAAGCATAACTGGAGAGGTGAGAAAGGATGGAGAGAAAATGGATCTATCTGAAGTCCTCAGGGAGAACAGTGCTTATGGTGGAAAGTGATATTTCATAATTCGTTTAAGAGTGAGACCCCCAACAGCCTGCTCAAGTCACAACAGATGTTTGCTAAGGTGACTTTTAAGTCTTGTGGGCTTAACCTACTGCAGGGTTTTGTTTTGTTTTGTTTTGTTTTGTTTTGTTTTGTTTTTTTATTACTGAATGAAGTACCCAAATAGGCATCAGAGCTGAACTGAGGAAAGTGTTTCTTCTCTAACAAATCACATAGTGACTCCCTTCCAAAGAGTAAAATATGAAAAAAGGGAGAAAGAGTAATTTTACAGTGAAGAAACCTGACAAATACTATCTCAGCCAGGTGATCATTGATGATGTCATGTCGACAGTGTGTATCTTTGATACGATGTGGTAAGAATGGCATTTCATCGTGCCATTCTGTGATCTTCCTTCCAAGAACCCATAATCCAGTCTAGTCATGAGAAAAACATAAGAGAAACCCCAAGGGATATTTTACAAAATACTTGGCCAAATTGTTAAGGTCATTAAAAATAACTAGTCTGAGAAAATGTCACAGCCTAAGGATACATGATGACTAAATGTAGTGTGGTATTCTGGACCCTAGAACAGAAAAAGACATTAGGTAAAGATAAGGAAATATGAATACAGTATGGACTTCAGCTAATAACAACATATCAATATTAATTTATTTGTTATAACAAATGTACCTTAGTGATATTAGATATTAATAGGGGAAACTGGGTGCAGGTATATGGAATCTCTCTGTACTATTTTTGAAATTTTTCTATAAGTCTAAAAGTGTTTTAAAAAATAAAGTCTATTAAAAATGTGTGTAGGTGTACCACTGCAAATATAAGTATTAAACAGATATTAAAAGAGACCCAAATCATTAGCCTCCCTCTCACTTGCCTGCATTCCTTTTTTTTCCTTCCTTCTTTCCCCTTATGCAGGCCCTGAGTATTTTTCCTGAACTGCTGTCGTCCCCTTCCGATTAAACTCTTTACCTCAGTTTCTTCTCCCTCCTGATCTTAAACCCAAGGGTCACTTCATAATTCAGTTTTTCTCGAGTAGTCAGTTTCCTTGTTTCCCTAGAGAGCACACCATTGCTCTCTGTATAAATGACATTCTCCTGGGCACTTAATGTCTCCCAGGATCTGGCCTGAGAGTTCTTCTGAGCACATTTCTTTCATTCCATACATTAACCAATCAATGTGCTAGTTCAGTGATTTTCAGACTTTAAAATATTTTTAGTGAATAAAACCTTGATTTCCCCAAATAAAATTGTATGTGGAAATCCAAGTTACAAATCAGATAAAGATAATACCATGGGAGGGATTAGGTTGAGAGATAACCTTTACAGCCCACCTTCCTCAAGATCTGTTGGAGATCATCTGAATACCCCATTTCTGGATCAGTGGACTCTTACTGGTCCTAGGGCATTGAACACCCCCAACTTCTTGCCTGATTTTATGTCCAGTGGCACAGTCCCAAATACCCTTCCTCTGTTTGGTCTTCCAGTTTGGTCCTGTTAAAATCATTCTCCTTATTTAAATACTACCTCTTCCACTGTGACTTCTTGGCTTGTCCAGCCAGAAGTTCTGTCTCACTCCCATGGGTTCTTGGCCCTTGACTTCAACTTCTGTTATGACATTTAATGCATACTAATCTGTGTCAGAATTATTTGATTATACTATCTTCTTCATTAGTCCATAAGCCCCTTGAGGGCAGGACCTGTGGTTTTCATATCTGCGTATTCCCCACAGCAGGTAGCAAGGTACCTGTGCCTAGTAGACTTTTGGTTAATGGTAACTGAAATAGACAGGTGGATAGAATGAATGCTGTAGATTTACTTTGGCTCAGACTCATAGTTTTGCTTTTGACCCTTAGCCTGCCTCTGAACCTTGATATGTGTTTGCTCTTTTTACACTCTTACTTCTTTTTCCACTCATGGCTGCTTATCGGACAACTAAATTTTCCAGCCCGTTGTGACTTAGACCTATGGAGAATGGATATTGAGAATTCTTAGATTGTGTCCCTCCACTCCTTGTCCCATGTTCTTCACCCAAGCCTAGTCCAGTGCCTGGGACATCATTCAACATATGTTTGTTGAATTATTGAATACATGAAAATGATTTAGAAAAAGAACAATTATTTTTTAAAGTCAAAGCTGACTGGGTTCTTAGCCTGTTTTGCTATAGAGAATCAGCTGCAGCAACTTCACAGCTATCCATGGAATGAGATGTCAATGATTCTGAAAATGATCTATGACATTTCAATTCAGATCTGGGGCTGCCTGCTTGGCTTTACAACTCAGCACTGGTATCTGTACAAACCTCTGTTTATACTGTGTTATTTAGCTTGGTTTTCCCCTTGAATGCGATTCTTGAAAATGATTTACAAATATTTAGTCTCAATAAAAATATTGGAGTAGAGTACAGAGTATGACTTTTTCCAGACCCTGCAATCCTCTACAGATGGCCCTAAATATAGCCATAGTGCAGATAATAGCAGGTGGCTCAGTGAGTGGTGGATTTTTTAATGGTGATGGCTTGAGGGTAAGGAAGGTTAAGGTAACATTTTTGGCTTGAGCAGCTACCTTAAGATCATATGAAATTATAGCCTGAATTTCCAAACTTTTTTGACCACTTTTTCCTGCCACAACTTGAAGAACAAAATGCACTATCACACACACACAAACTAAGGCATTGAAAATACTAATTTCTTGGTTTAAAATTACATAAATACACTAACTATAAAATATTCAAATATTTGAACAGTATACAAAATATACTGAACAAAATGAGAGCATTTACCTACCTTTATTTGTACTGTCATGCTTAATTTTTCTCTCAGGAGGTAGCCAAACTTTTAAGTTTGCTGGTCATTTTTCAATTCATTTTTAGTAAGTCCCTGAGCTTTTGATCGAGTTTTAGAGTATAGAAGTTTGGAGACTACTATTCCAAAGCTTAAGGTTGTTTTAATCAGGTTGGGCTGCCATAACAAAATACCATAGACTGGGTGGCTTAAACAACAGAACTTTTTGTCCTCACAGTTTTAGAGGCTGGAAGTTTGAGATCAGGGTGCCAACATTGGGGGATTGTAGTAAGAACTCTCTGCTAAAGGCTCTCTTCTTGGTTTGTAAATGGCCACCTTCTTGCTGTCTTCACCTGGTGGTGGTGGATGGAGGGAGCTCTCTAGTGTCTCTTCTTATGAGGGCACTAATCCCATCATGATGGCCCTACCAGCATGACTTCATCTAACCTTAATTCCCTCCCAAAGGCTCCACCTCCAAATACCACCACATTTGGGGCTAGGGCTTAATATATGAATTTTGGGGACACACAAACATTCAGTCCATAACAGAGGTCATTCTTAATTACTTCTTAGTCTTCAGCTAGATTCTGAAATTTTACTTGTAGATCGAAAGTTGCTATTATAGAATAGGAAGAGTAGTAGGGAGAAAGTTTACTTAAACTCCACCTCAGTTTTTAAGCAGATTGCTTATATTCAGATGAAAATACAATTGCTAAATGCTCTTGAGTAGGTCAGTTTTCTCATAGCACTGAATGTCTTCTCCCTCATTCCACCTATTTATTTTTTTACTGTCTCTAAGCCAGTTTTATATTTGTTAAATAGGAAAAACAATATATACTCTTCAACAAATGTAATTTAAAAGTAAAATGAGAAAATGGATATAAAGACGTTTTATTAACTGCAAAGCATTCCACAATAAAGTAACCACAATAAGGGCACCTGGCTGGCTCAGTCGGTAGAGCATGTGACTCTTGATCTCAGGGTTGTGAGTTCGAGCCCCACTGTGGGTGTAGAGAGTACTTGAAAAAATACATAAAATCTTAAAAAAAATACACTGGAAGGGTGCCTGGGTGGCTCAGTTGGTTGAGTGTCTGCATTTGGCTCAGGTCATGATCCCGGGGTCCTGGGATTGAGCTTCCTTCTCCCTCTCCCTCTGCCCTTCCCTGGACCCCTCCCCACTCCCCCCCCCAGCTCACACTCACTCTCTCTCATGTGCTCTCTGTCTCTCTCTCTCAAATAAATAAATAAGATCTTTAAAAAAATACTTGGGGTGCCTGGGTGGCTCAGTTGGTTAAGCGTCCGATGATCTCAGCTCAGATCTTGATCTCTGGGTCATGAGTTCAAGCCTCATGTTGGGCTCCATGCTGAGCATGGAGCCTACTTAAAAATAAATAAATAAATAAATAAATAAATAAATAAATAAAGTGACCACAATAAAGTAAAATAAAGTAATTTTATTATAATCTACACTTATTTGCTACAATGACAATTAAAATGCAGAAAAGCTAACCAAATATCTTCTTTTGAGATTTTCCTAAGCAAACCACATTTCCTACATTCACTGTGTGTGTTTTAACTGTCTTGCCAAAGTTTACATAGAAAGGATTCCTGATGTTGGAGACATGTTTATCTTGGGAAGCTTGTGCCCGCAGAAGGATTGACACAGAATGCACCTGGCATCATTTCCACTTCTGCACACTGTCCGTCCAACTTGGGGCTTAATCACAGCAAGAAATTGTGGGTCTCACAAGAAGCACTTAAAAAGCAATAAGGAAAGCAAAAATCTGCTACTTCTGTATACATACATTGTTAATGCCAAATTCCTGCTTTTGATACTATAATTATGAATGATGGAAACAGTGGGAAAACTGGGTAAAGGTTACATTGCAACTACTTGTGGATCTATAATTATTTCAAAATAAAAGGGTAAAATAAAGTTCTGTTACCTCAAAAAGGAAAGAGGCTAGAGCAGAAAGAACAAGAATTGGGAAACAGATCATTTGTAAGTAGTGTTAAAGTAGAGGCAAGGAGGTAATTGGCTGCTCCATTTTTAAAGGACTTGCACTGCCATCAGGGTAAACTGGTAGCACCAGAGAGAGGTGCTAAGAGATGAGCTGTGGTTTGCAAAGCCAGTGGCTTTCACTCACATATGGGTTTCAAGGGCATACTACCAAGCGGACTCTTTAAGAGAGAGTAGGCAAATGCCACAGATAGGCTGGGCAAAATCACAGGGTAACTGATGTCAATACCGTTCTCTCTGGAAAGGGCAAGAAAGGTTGATTCTCTTGAGTTGTGCCTTTTCTTGTTTCCATCTGACTGTTTTCCTCTCTGTTCCTGTAATCATGCTGAAGCCAATGAAGAAGACAAGAGGGGGCAATTAAACTAGCTAGATGGAAAACCATCTCCACAGGTCATTACTATTGATTTAGAAAGGGCAGGTTCATGTTGATGAAATTCTTAGTATCACAGGCTGGAAGTAGCTTTTCTTTTATATTCCCATTGCACCAACTTTCTTTCTGTTTTATGGCCGGCAGAATATTTTGTCTTCCATTCTGGTTCTTCTCTATTCTCTCCCCAAGTAAATTACAAACTCTTTAAAGGACTTTTTTTTTTTTTTTTTGCAAGACAGTTAGAATGCTTTCATCTTTCTGGTTAACACCATTTGTATCAGTAATTAAACAGTGTTATTTTTGGCATCTCACATTAACTAGTCAGTAAGACTTTATTTCTTAAAGGGTAGGAGTGAGAATAGAAGGACTGGAGACACAAGAATATTAGGTTTCACATTTGTGTTAAAAGCTCAAAAGTCAAAACTGTTTGCCTCTCCACAGCAAACCTGTAGCACAAGCTTCAATGTTTTAGCTTTAATCCCATGTCTATCATGATCATACCAGATGGGGAGTTTGTGAAGAAGAAAATTCTGTATGTTCAAAGTGCTTTTGCCTTGATAATTATTTTGAATATTAACTGATGCAAACATGTTTCCTCTTATACTGTCACTGAAGCCAGGACATATGTGCTAAAGGCATTTCTTCCAACTATGCAGGAGCATTCTGCTTGAGCATCTAATAGTACTCTTACTAGCGACTAAGCTAAAGGTTATCTGATTGAGCAAAAAAAGGAAAATGCTCTGCCAGTGTTCCTGCAATGACCAATACACCAAATTCAATGAACACTTTCATCAATAGTAGAAGGAATATGAAAACTGATAACATTAATGATATTTTCAATATCCAGCTCTCTGGCAGTTAAAGTAGTTAAAAGGACTGGACACTTTCCCAGTGAAAATCCCCAAGAGCTTTCTTTCTCTCTCTCTCTCTCTCTGTTCCAGATCACCATCAGTACTTGAAGTTGCGATTTTTTTTCTAGAAAAAGAAGAGTTGCAATAAAATCTGCTTTTTTCTTAGCTTCAACAAAGACTATAGTTCTTTCATCACCTATGTTTCACAGAATTTCTACAAGTTTGCCTCCTTTTGAGTACTAGTCAAGTTGGAGAATAGTCTGCTGATCATCTCTGTGTGCTCCACCCAACTTGTCCAACAGCCACAGATAATTCAACTTTCAAAACTCCCCAGCCAAACTTTGAATTTCCTCTGGAAAAAATTGCACTGAGCATAAGGGTTTGATGTTCCTTTAATGGCGTCCCAAGGCAGAAGTTTGGCTTCTTCGTTTCTGGTCCAAAATTCATATCTATCATGCAGACAGCTTCATCTAAAATTAAATATTTCCATTATCTGATACCAATTTTTTCTTTATCTATGTTATCCATTAGTCTCCCAGGAGTAGCATATAATACATCATAGCCTTGTAGCGTCTGAAAGAAAGGAAGGGGATGGCATTCTTGTTTGGGCACTCTGTTAGGCAACTGATACTGTTCTTTTTTTTTTTTTTTTTTTTTAGGTATTTTACTTATTTATTTGAGAGAGAGGGAGAGAGGGATAGAGGGAGAGAGACCACAAGTGGGGGCAGGGGGAGAGGGAGAGGGATAAGCAGACTCCCCACTGAGCAGGGAGCCTGATGCAGGGCTTGATCTCAGGACCCCAAGAGCCGAAGACAGATGCCTAACCAACTGAGCCTCCCAGGTGCCCCGATACAGTTCTTTGGTTTTATCTTTATACATTGATAGAGATAGGGATTATTATTTTCACTTTATGTACAATGAAACAGAGGCTCAGAGTGGTTACAAAACTTATAAATGGTAGAAGAGGCAGGGATCCAACTAAGCTCTGTCTGATTTAAAAGTTCATATTCCTTCCATTACACTGAGTGCTCTCTTCGTTCTATGGCATTATCAGGCACTTCATTAGCCTGCCACAAGTATTTGTGGGCTCAACGGAGAGATGAATGGATGATTGAAAGAAACCATCTGAGGCTTTATGAACAATGCTAATCTGAGAAATAGAAATGTTAATAGAAATCTTTGTAAAATTGCTCTGCATTTCTAAGTGGCCCCACCTCTTCCGTCAAAGAGAGGCTGCTTCAACCTTCCTATGAAGTGAAAAGGAAACCACTGTGTTCCAGTATACCTGCAATTAGGACAGACTCCAGCCAAAATTGGAAGGCGGGTGAAGTGAGACTTAGGTGCTCTTCTTTCTCTGCACCTTGGTGGCTCCCGCTTAGCACTATCGATATAGTCACTCCCGGACCTGAGTCTGGGCAAACCTCCAGAATTAACTCCAATTCACTTAGTTCTGCAGTCTTGGCTGCTAGTGGAGCTAAGGGGAGTCAGCTTAGAGGAGAATTCACATAGGGGAGTTTAGCTCATAGAATTTGGAACCAAATAGATTAGCTTAAAAAAAAACAAAAACGTATGTCCTCCACTTATTAGTTCTGTCACTTTGGGTAAGCCACTTAACCAATCAATCCAAAACTTTGGAATATAGAAATTTCCTCATGTGGTTGGCATCAGGATTAATTGTGTAGATAAAGAGTGAGGCTCACAGTAGATACCTATTAAGATATAGCTACTTTTCATAGTTTTTAGATGAATTTTTGGTAACTATAAGGCCTATACTTTTTGAACCAAAAACAAAGAAAACTTTTGAGTTTTGTGATTTTATTTATATCATAAACCTTACAAAACTAAAAAATATAGTTAAATAATTTACAGTCACTTCTGTTAAAGAGAAAAAAATATGTATATTTAGAACTATCCTAGAATTTGGGCTTACCTTACTTACTTTGGATTTTCACCTTGGTTTACTCCTCTTTGGAGATTTTCTATTCTGAAACATACAGCAGATGCCCATTTTATGGGCACTTGGGTCCTACTGGGAATAGGACACTGTCCAATGTGCATCCTCCTTCCCTACCACCAACTTGGAAACAAAGGGGAAGCTCCCATGAAAGTGTAGGGATACAGTTCTCCATGAGACTCTCAGGTTTCTGCAAAATATGCAAGCATAACTAATTGCTCTTTCATTCTACTTTACCTTTATACAGATATTTGTAGAGTAAAAGCTTTAGCCTCTCCTTGCAGAGCCAAGTGCAGGTTTGTTGTTTGTCCAGTATAATAAAGATGCTTCCCTTTGGGGCAAACACTGGCAGGTTTGTTCCCAGCTCATTAACAGATTCAGGTTCTCTAAGCTCAGGGTTCCACTGCATGCTCTTCATCCACCCAGGCCCCCTCTCCCTCCACACCATGGGACTTGGGAAGAAAGGAAAACCAACTCATGCTGCTTGCTGTGCTGTGATTAACAAAGTCTGTTGTCTCTAGTACAGGATTCTCTTGTCTTTTGCCAGCATGAAAATGTGACAGACTAACCTGTCAGCTTGAGAGTAGATAAAAATTCACATCGTTTACAGTTCTTGACAAAAAGCGTGTGAAAACATGGAAATGTGGTATTGTTAGCCTAGAGGGCTCAGAAATCTCTTCTGATTGGGAAGTGCAGGTGGCTGAAGGAAATTGTCCCACCTGAAGGAAAGTGCAGGTGGCTGAAGGAAATTGCAGATGGCTGAAAGAAATTGTCCCATAAGTAATACCTGATGTAAGTTTTGAAAGATGAGCAGAAGGTGACTGAGTGAAGAAGACTAAGAGATGTGACGAATTCCAGGCAAAAGAAATGAGATACAGATGTGCATATGTTTGTGGGAAATTGGAATGTTAGAGTTTGGATTGCAAGGGGTTTGGCTTGGCAGGGGGATCTAAAAAGCAGTTTGGGAATATACTGAGAAAAGAAAGAAGAAAAACTGATTTCTAGATTTTCTGCTCTACTAACAGTCTCATGTGAATAGTCTTATTTTACTAAGATCACAACTTTCTTGGGTAGGTATTACTAACCTTTATAAAGAAATTAAGACTCTGAGAATTTGAATAATTTCTGTAAGATTAAAAAGCAAATAAATACTAGAACAATGGTATAAAACCAATGTTCTTTCCATACCATCTTCAATCACTTGGTGAGGATTTAAAAATTTTTATTCTGTAGGTAATGTCAGGAACCATCTGTCTTTTTACATTTTTTTTTGTTGTTATTATTTTCTTGTATCCTTAATGTCAAGATGTCCTGATTAAGTCCATGGTAGATGGGCAGTTTGGAAGCAGCATGAGTTATTGGATAAGGGTTGTCTGGTAAGTATGAGAATAGTTATGAGATCATTGTAGTGATCCATTTGAGTGTCTTTAAGGAGACTGAATTGGGTAATGAAAATCATGATGGAGAAGAGAGAATAATTCATAGAGTTTAGAAGTATAGTATATCATAAAGGTGAAATGATTAAAAAGAGTAGCGCACAGTTTTATAACTTGGATGCCTAGATGATTTCAATTAGCTGAAATGGGTGATTCTGGTGGAGGAACTTTGAGGGACAACATTGTGAATTAAATTTATAAAATAAATAAGATGGGAAAAAATGAACTTCTGATGGTGAAATTTCAGGCAATTTTTGCTTTGTGGAAGATAAATTTTGAAATTAGAGATGTTCAGTTTTTCATGGAGTTGACAAATTATTTTTTTATTGGTAATTACAACATAATAATTAAAGATTTTAAATTGTACAGATATTAGATAGCATTTAGCAGAAATATTTTCTGGTAAGAAACACGAACACACACAAAAGAATATATGAGTATTAACAAACTATAGAAATGATCCCTGAACAGAAACAATGAATACCCACCATTTGCATCGACATGGATGGTACTAAAGGGGATTATGCTAAGTGAAGTAAGTCAAGCAGAGAAAGACAATTATCATATGGTTTCATTCATATGTGGAACATACGGAATAGCATGGAGGACCATAGGGTAAGGGAGGGAAATCTGAAGGGGGTAAATCAGAGAGGGAGATGAACTATGGGAGACTATGGACCCTGGGAAACAAACTGACGGTTTCAGAGTGGAGGGAAGTGGGAGGAGGGGGTAACAGGGTGATGGGTATTAAGGAGGGCTCGTGCTGTGATGAGCACTGGGTGTTATACGTAACTAATGAATTATTGAACACTACATCAAAAACTAATGATGTACTATATAGTGGCTAACTGAACATAATTAAAAAAAATGAGTATTAGTATGTTAATTTGCCCACTCTATTTTTTACTGTACTTCATTAAAAGTCTTGTTAGTAATATGGGGCCCCTGGGTGGCTCAGTCAGTTAAATATTCAACGCTTGATATTGGCTAAGGTCATGATCTCAGGGTTGTGAGATCAAGCCCGGCATTGGGCTCTGCACTGGGAGTGAAAACCTCCTTAGGATTCTCTCTCTCCCTCTGCCGCTCCCCTGCTCATGCTCTCTCTCTGACAACAACAAAAAAAGTCTTATTAGTAGTATTATTTCAGATTTTTACTGAAAGAACAATTCCCCTCCCTGACTAAATAATTTTGTCTCAAAACAGTTGGCAGATTCCTCCTTTTCTATACCTTCTAATCAGCTCTCTGTGAAACCCCCTCCAAAAATTGAGTCCTTAAAAAGATTTGAAGAAGGGTGGCTCATGCCCAGAAAAAAGGCCAAGATTTCTCTAACTTTGGCAATTGACTTTACTTATTCTTTAACACTAGCTTGTAAAAAGAAAGCCTGAATGATTCATACCATCTGTGGATTTAAATGGGTTTCTCCTACTACTCAAAAAGATGTAGCTTTCTTTTGAAAATGAAAAAAAATGTTTCTTTTGCAAAACTTTTTGTTGAGTAAAAAGATTGTGTATATGCACTAGTGAGTTTCAGATCACTGTTTAGTCAGAGCTCCAGTTAACTTGCTGATTCACCACCACCACCAATGCCAGGATCATTTTTCTCACTTAACGATGGGGCAACTGGCTGGACGTAAACCGATGTTCATTCATCCGGTATGTTGCCTAACAACCGATTCATTCTTAAGTTTTCATGAGGAAGCACACACACACACACACACACACACACACACACACACACAAAGAAACAAACCAAAGAGGAGGAGGGTAATAGTAAAATGGGAGCTGTTACATGATGGAAATAAACACTTGAAGGGGGGATTCTTTATTACCTTGCAAATGCAGTTTGCCCCTCAAATTCCTGTACAGAAAGATTTTTTTTTTAAAGATTTTATTTATTTATTTGACAGAGAGAGACACAGTGAGAGAGGGGACACAAGCAGGGAGGAGTGGGAGAGGGAGAAGCAGGCTTCCCCCTGAGCAGGGAGCCCTACGCAGGGCTCGATCCCAGGACCCTGGGATCATGACCTGAGCCGAAGGCAGACGCTTAACGACCGAGCCACCCAGGCGCCCCAGAAAGATTTTCAACAGTAGACAGTTTGAATGTTTGAATATGAAAGTCAGGGCATTTCTTTTTACATTATAAGTAAGGCCTCTGCAGCCCTTAGACCTGCTGCTTTCTGAAGAACCTGCTGACAAATGTATTGTAGTCTGGTTCTGGTCAAGTAAAATTCACTTTTAACACCAGTTCCTCATACCATGCTCCTGCCGTCACCCAGCATGTGCCCTATTTTAAGGTCACCACCATTATCAATGGGGAGTTCAAAGACCTAAGCCTTGGTGACTTTAAGAGGAAATACTTGGTGCTTTTCTTCCATCCTTTGGACTGCACCTTTGTGTGTCCTACAGAAATTGGTGCTTTTAGTGACAAAGCCAACGAATTTCATGATGTGAACTGTGAAGTTGTGGTTTCAGTGGATTCCCACTTCATCTGTCTTGCCTGGATCAACACAGTAAGGAAGAATGGTCGTTTGGGCCACATGAACATCGCACTCTTGTCAGATTTGACTAAACAGATTTCCTGAGACTATGGCGTGCTGTTAGAAGACCTGGGTGTTGCTCTAAGAGGTCTCTTCATCATTGACCCCAGTGGAATCATCAAGCATTTGAGTGTCAATGATCTCCCCGTGGGCCTAAGTGTGGAAGAGACCCCCAGCCTGGTGAAGGTGTTCCACTTTGTGGAAACCCATGGAGAAGTCTGCCCAGCAAACTGGACCCCAGATTCTCCTACAATCAAGCCACATCCAACTGCTTCCAAAGAATACTTTGAGAAGGTAAATCAGTAGATCATCCCATGTGTACCCATAGCTTCTCACATCAGGAAAGAGCCACAGGTGGAACTCACTTTTAGCATTTCAAAGATGATTATTTATAGAAGACAAAACACCAATTATGCTTGTATTCATAAATAATACTCTAAATGTTTTCTTTTTGTAACATTGGCTAAGGCTTTTAAATGTACTCACACACATAAAGTGTCCTTTATTGATAACTCTTGATGGCTAGCTAGTTTGTAGAATGCTAGTTCACATATTCTTTGGATTGTGTCTTCAATGGGAAGAGGAACCATTCTTCTTTCTTGGCCTTTCTTGAACTTTAATGTACACCAGAGTAGTACAGCAAAATACCGAAGCTTCTGATCAAGGGTCCTGAAAGTTTCTTCTAGAATTTCTTTGCACTAAACTGAATTTTCTTTTAAGGGAACAAAGATCATAATCTTACATAGTTTTAAGGTGTTAACCTCAGTGGTCTAATTCAACTCTTGCAATGGTTGTATATGTACTTGAAACAAATGTGAATCATGTTTTTAAAAAAATGGGGTGGCAAAGTGACTTAAGTGATCATGCATGTTTCTCATCCCTGAGATAATATGGTTATTTTACTTGTTAGCTGACATAGTGTCTACATACAATTGTAGATATTGATTGGTTGTAGTTATAAAGGATATTTATTGAATCCAGAAATTGCATTTTGAAATCATTGTAATAATTTTCTTTTCTGAAGTGCTCAATGCAAAGTACATAATAAACATTTTTAAAAATATACATCAAAAGAAATGTTCGACTATATATTCAGTTAGAATAAAGTCAGTAAGAAAGTATGTGACTTCTAGTTTGATGTATTCAAAGCTTCATTTCATAGTAAACCCAAGATATTTATTTGCTAAAAATGCTATCACAGTAATCAGGGCCTTCAAAATTTGATCTGCAAACAGAAAGACTAGAAGTTGAAGTGAATTATCCTCTTTGCAAATATTTTTTTTTTTTTTTTTTTTGCAAATATTTTTTGCTGAAAAATATTTTCAGCTTTGAGGGCCTTACTGTCTGGTCTCAGTCATAGCTACTCAACTCTGCTATTGTAGTGTGAAAGCAGCCATAGACAACACATAAATGACTTAGTGTGGCTATGTTTCAATAACACTTTATTTATAAAATCAGGTTACAGGCTGGATTTGGCCAGTGAACTATAGATTTCCAACCCCTGGTTTAAATTATTCTTATATTTGGATGTGAGGGCGATCTGGCTGTGACATCTGTCACCCCATTGATCGCCAGGTTGATTTGGCTGATCTGGCTGGCTAGGCGGGTGTCTCCTTTCTCCCTCATTGCTCCATGTGCGTCCCTCCCGAAGCTGCATGCTCGGTCGAAGCGCCCGACCTTCCCCGATAGAGGAGGACCGTTCTTCGGTCAAGCGTATACGAGTAGCTGCGCTCTCCTGCTAGAACCTCCAAACAAGCTCTCAAGGTCCATTTGTAGGAGAACGTAGGGTAGTCAAGCTTCCAAGACTCCAGACACATCCAAATGAGGCGCTGCATGTGGCAGTCTGCCTTTCTTTAAAAAAAAAAAAAATAATAATAAATAATAAATAAATTATTCTTATATTTGCATCCAAGCCCCAAATTTCCAGTGCTTAGTACAATGCTTGAAAGGGACATAATTAAGTTTTGTTGAATGAATAAATGAATTATTAAAATAGAGTAATAGAAAAACTGTGTGAATTCATTCACAAATTCAACATGTATATATTCAGTATCAGATACAGGACACAATTCTAGACTCTGGAGCTACGAGAGTAGGCTAATTGGCCAAAAATAAAATCCCTGCCCTTATAGACATTACATTCTTGAGGGACAGCAAACAATACTTGAGATAAATAACACAAGATGTAGTATGTTAAATGGAAATAGTAGGTAATTAAGAAATAAGGCATGTAAGGATAGGGCTTGTGAGGAGCATCGGCCATTTTAGATTAGGTAGCCAAGGAAGGCTTTATATAAAGGTTACATTTGAGTAAAAACCAGAAGAAAGTGGGAACAACATGTTCTAGGCATAAGAAACAACAAATGCAAAAGATCTTAAAGAGGTGTATTAGTGTTTTAAAGGTGTCAATTCTTTTTCTATTTTCTTTATATTTTAAAGCACTTTTTCAAATAAGATATTATTTACGTGTAATGAAATACACCCATTTTAAATGTAATGAATGTAGTTTATGATGTCATGTGTTCCATAAGTTCTTGAATGTTTGACACCCCCCTCAAATATAGATATTATCTTAAAATAGCCAAAGAAACTATTCAGAAAAAAAGCATCATCAAAATAAATGAAAGTTTCTCATACACATATTATACTGGGTAAGTATTTAGTGAGAACATCAATTTAATACAAAAGCTCAACAACTAGGTAAAAATATTACATGTCCAATTTCCATTTTTTAGATCTTCTAGTGTTTGTTTTTATAATTGTCATAATATGTTTAATCCTTGATTTCCTGAGGTAATCTTTCAGACAGTTATATGGTTATGTGTACAGTAAACAGCCACTAGCCACAGGTAGCTGGTAAGCATTTGAAATGTGTCTAGTGATGTGCTCTAAGTGCAAAATTCACATTTGATTTCAGAGTTTCAGAAGAAATGTGAAATAACTCATTCATAGTTTTTATATTGATCATATGGTCTGAAATGATAATATTTTGGATATATTGGGCTAAATAAAATATATCACTAAAATTAATTTCACCAGTTTCTTTTTAATGTGACTACTAGAAAATCTAAAATTACACCTGTGGCTCACATACTTCTGTTGGCATTGCTACTTTAGATGTAACAGCTGACTCCTCCTCTACCTGACTTCTCAGTTACATATACTTTTTACATTTTCATGATTTAAAACATTCACGTTTCTTCGATTTCTTCTTGCATTTGATTTTTGAGATCTATGAGGTCATTTAAAATTTTTTCTTTTCGGGGCACCTGAGTGGCTCAGTTGGTTAAGCGACTGCCTTCGGCTCAGGTCATGGTCCTGAAGTCCCTGGATCGAGTCCCGCATCGGGCTCCCTGCTCGGCAGGGAGTCTGCTTCTCCCTCTGACGCTAACCTCTCTCATGTGCTCTCTCTTATTCTCTCTCTCTCAAATAAATAAATAAAATCTTTAAAAAAAAAAATTAAAAAAAATAAAATTTTTCTTTGCTTTTTATTTTATGTTTAAATATTATCACAAGTATATTGGTGGCCTATGTCAACCAACAGGTTACAGGAGTCTAAGGCACTAACATCTCTAGAAACAGACATTTTCTAAAACTGTGACGGTTTTAGACAGCTCTCACCTGCAGGCAACAGGTGAAGATTTACTTCACTGTGGCTTTCAGATTTGCGAAGCGTACCCATAGAGATAATGTTTTCATCCATTTAGCTTTTTTTTTTAATTTGAAACATACTTGTGGTGGGCATAGCATAATTTATAGAGAAGTTGAATCACTATGTTGTACACCTGAAACTAATGTAACATTGTGTATCAACAATACTCAAATTAAAAAACTTAAAATAGAATTCTATGTTGCCTTAGAAATGCTTAAGAGCACATAAGTATGAAAAGATACCCAAAGGAACAAGTAAACTGTGAAGTGCCTGAGCAAGTTGCAAGGAAGCTCAGCACATTAGTTACCAATATGTCAAAGTAGCAAGGCTGTCAGTGGATTTTTAATCCCCTTCCATTACCTATCAGTTTTTTTCTAAGCCCGCGTATCTCTCCTCTTCATAGATTAAAGAGAACAACACATTTTCTTTAAGTTCTTTGATTCCAGAAAGATCTTTTGGGTCAAGAATTTGACTCTTTTGTTGCACAATCTTTCTAATGTTTATTTGAGAATAAATTATGAACATATGACAAAGTGTATAAACGCAGAAGCTAATATATTTAGCAAATGTACAGCTAATGCTTAAATTAACTGTTAATATTTTGACATATTTGCTTCAGATTTCTTTCTAATAAATTAAATGTTAACAATACATGTTCTCCTTTGCTGTGCCTCACAACTTTATTACCATCCTGATATCATAGTTCATGGCTTTGCATATTTTTGAACAATAACTGTAAATATTTGTCTTTGGAAACAAGGCAAAGAAATTATTTTTTGAATCAAGAATTTTAAAAATGGTATTATACTGCTTATTTCAGCAATTTGACTTTTAAAATCAAAATTACTTTGAGAGAGCTACTGATGGTGATACATGTAGAATCATTTAATATATTTAAACTACTGCATAGTTTTCCACTATAAAAAAAAAGTTTATTCTGTACCCTATGGAAGGACAAAGAGGATTTATCGATTTTTTTTGGCTATTATGAACAGTGTTGCTATGAATATCCTAGTAAATATTTTCTTTGTGAGGATTTTTCTAAGTTCAGATACATAGTAGCAGAATTGCTAGATCATAGGGTACGCACATACCAACTTTAATAAGTATAACCAAATAATTCTCCAAAGGGTTTATACCAACTTACATTTCTTTTTTTTTCTTTTTTAAAGATTTTATTTATTTATTTGAGAGAGAGAGAGAAAGCATGAGCAGGGGGAAAGGCAGGGGGAGAAGCAGGCTTCCTGCTGAGCAGGGAGCCCGATGTGGGACTTGATCCCAGGACTCTGGGATCATGACCTGAGCTGAAGGCAGACGCTTAACCAGGTGCCCCACCAACTTATATTTCTGTCATCAGGATATGGGAATCTGTTTCTTCACATACTTAACTGATATTTGTTATTAGATTTATTCGTTTTTGTCAATTCTGATTGATGTGGAATAGAACTTCAGTGTGGTTGTGATTTTTATGACTGTGTTTGAAAATCTTCATTGGCCATTTGGCTTTTGTTTATTGTGAATTACATTTCACATATTTTGATCATTTTCTTAGATTGCTTGCTTTTCATTATTTTTTCTAAAAAAATGTACTTTAATACTAATTCATTGGCAGTTACATATTTTTAAATATCTTGTTCTAGTCAGTGGCTTGCTTCTTTTTTTTTTTTTTAGAAACTGAGAGACGGAGAGAGGGGTGGGGATGGTCAGAGAGACAGAAAGGAAATCTTAAGCAGGCTCCATGCCCAGCACAGAGCTCGACATGGGACTTGATCTCACAACCCTGAGATCATGACCTGAGCTGAAATCAAGAGTTGGCCGCTTAACCAACTGAGCCATCCAGGCATCCCATGGCTTGCTTTTTTGTTTTGTTTATGGTATTGTTTGTCATATAGAAGTTTCAAATTTTACTGATCTTTTTTATGATTTGGAGATTTTTAAAAAATGGATATATAATTGACATAACATTGTGTAAGTTTAAGGTGTACAGCATGTTTTTTGCTACATTTATATATTGCAATATGATTACCACCATACTCTTAGCTAATACCTCCATGACCTCACATAGTTATTATTTCTTTTTTCGTGGTGAAAACATTTAAGATCTAGTCTTTTAGAAACTTTATTTTTTTAAAAAAGATTTTATTTATTTGACAGAGAGGGAGAGAGAGAGCACAAGCAGGGGGAGTGGCACGCAGAGGGAGAAGCCAGCCTTCCACTGAGCAGATCCCAGGACTCTGGGATCATGAACTGAGCCGAAGGCAGATGCTTAACTGATTGAGCCACCCAGGCATCCCATGAAGCCTCTATTTTGATGGTGAAATATTTTGGGGGATTCAATGTAAATACATGGTCATTTCCACTACCTACTAATGTATAATACTCTTGCCTCCACACATATAATTTACTTTTTATAAATTTGAAATATGTGAATATTAAGAAGTTTGGAGATAAGATGTTAATCTAGTAAAGAGAAAAAATCCTTAGATTGCATGGCTATAATCATTTTTTAAAAATTTCTATTTGCTGAGAGTTTCTCTGATAGGAGATATTTATTCTTTACTTATATTAACTTAAAAAGCTTTTAAAAGACTCAAAGTTTTAGGGGCTTCTGGGTGGTGCAGTTGGTTAAGCGTCCAACTCTTGGTTTTGGCTCAGGTCGTGATCTCAGGGTGGTGAGATTGAGTCCCATGTGGGGCTCCATGTCCTGTGTTGGGGTCCTCACTCAGTGAGAAGTCTGCTTAAGACTCTCTCTCACCCTCTCCATCTGCCCCTTCCCCCCTGCTCTTTCTCTCTCTTTCTATCTCTGAAATAAATCTTTGAAATAAAGATTCAAACTTTATATTTAGCAACATTTCCATTAACTGGCTCAAGTAAATAATCTATTTTGAAGATTTCCATAGACTTAAACTTTAATTCCTTATTTAAACCTTATGTTGAAAGCCATTAGCTTACAGTCATCTTGACTCTGGGGCAGATTGGGATAGATCTAAACTTGACCCAGCTATTCAAAATAGTTAATGAACCAGAAATTCTATCACAATTTCCTTGATATTACTTTTATTATTCCTATGCCTGTATGGAGCCTTCTTTATTGATAAATAGAAGGGCCACAGTGAGATAATATATTATTCAATACTCTGTGTAGCTATTGTATTTATTATGATCTTTTACATTAGTTCCTCAAATTACAGGAAAAACAGGCACTCTTATTAACAAGCCTAGAGCTGACTATATATCCTTATTTCTCTCTTATACACCCTCTTATAAATGCATACAACCTAACTCTACCCTAATCTTGTCCATGGATTTTAATACCCAATCTTGAATCATTGTCATTATTTTCCTCTATCAGCAGAAAGTCTTGAAATGTTTTTGTTCTGTATTGTTTTCCATCCTCTTATAGAATCAGTCCTAATTTTATCCACTTGCCTCTTTTCCAGAATTTCTCCTATATCCTGCTCTCTTCTATTTTTTTTAAAGTATATGGCTCTTTTTATATGCTTCCTTTTTTAAATGATTTTATTTAAAGTCCAGTTAGTTAACCTACAGTGTAATATCAGTTTCAGGTATACAATTTAGTGATTCAACACTTGCATGCAACACCTGGTGCTCAACACACTAAGTGCCCTCCTTAATACCATCACCTATTTAACCCATCTCCGCAACCCCCCCCCCCCCGCCCACCTGTAACTATCAGTTTGTTTTCTATAGTTAAAAGTCTTATTTGGTTTGCCTCTCTTCTTTTCCCCTATGATCATTTGTTTTGTTTTTGTTTTATGTGGAAGCTCAAGTATTATGCAGCCCTGAATGAAATCGTTGGGTTTGGGAAAAGATTCGGGTATGGTGTGAGGTAGGACTAGGTCCTCTTGTAACCTTGGGCATGTGACATCCTTAGATATTCAGGGACTTCATAACATTTGTAACCTTGGAAGTCCTTGTGCTCCCTAGTCTCCTTTACCTTGAGTAAAATTCAATTTTTCCTTTCATACAGGTCTATCCTTACCTGGCAGCCAGCCCCTGCAGGAGATTATAGTGGCAGCTTATAATTATTGTGACGTTTAGTAGGTGTCAAGAACTCTTGCTAAGTGCTGTATGTGTGTTTTCTCACTAGGGGAACACAGTGAAATCTATAACATAAGTGAAGATTTTATTTTCATTTTGCCAGTTAAGAAGTTAGAGCTCAAAGAGGTGAAATAACATGGATAGTAAACAATAGATTTTAAACATCTACCCATTTCAGTCAGCCTAAAAACTACAACATTTAACCACTATACTATTTTGCTTTAATATGAGGGGAAGATACTGAAGGCAAGGTGACGAAGAAAGCTCTTTTTTCTCAGTGCTCATGAAAACATACCTCAGGCATGTTACTGATCATTAAGGTGAAGTACCTGATATAATAATTCAAAAAAATACATGTTCTTACATCATTATTATCTGTTGAATATGTTTATATCATTATACACTCTCCTCAGTGTGCTATCACCTGCGTACTCCTATTGTTGAAGGTAGCAGTAAATTGTCGATGGTTCAAATAAGCACTTGGCAGGAAATGAGAAGTGCACAACATAAACCATCACAGATACTGTAATTGTGAGTAAAAACTTAAAAACAAAACATTCATTTTAATATTTTTTCTGACTCAATTACTGTAGAACAATTATGTAAAATCTGTATCACTCACTATACACTAAGATAAAATTGCTGTGTTTCCAGTTTTTCCTTCCTTTTTAGTGCCTTCTGATCTTTATTTTTTTAAAAATTTTCCTGCCCTACTCATAGTGATGAGTAAGATAACATTACCATATGTCAAGTTACTGCTTCCTTTTTGTCATTTTTGATCTGTTTTGCTTTTCTTCACATACTTATGTGTATGAGTAAGCTGACACTGCCGTTTTTTAAGCTGCTGCCATTTTGTCCTTTTTATCTTCTTTTCTTTTCAGTTAAAATTCACAGAAATACAGGGGAAAGCAATAATAATTTGGAAGATATTGTGAAACAAGGAAATGTGATTATGTACTTTATTCCACTTTATTCCATTATAGATTTAAGATGACTCTCAGAAATACATGAGGAATACCAACAATAGCAAAACAACAACAGAGTCAGAAGACACTATGGAAAATGCAGTAATGAGAGAAAAAAAGATAGAAAATAGGAGAGGGAGAGCAAAAAACATAGAATATAAAATATAAAGATCTAATATATATTTAATTGAAGTCCAAGAGGTATAGGAGAAATTGTATGGGGAAGAGGCAATATTTAAAGAAATAATGGCTGTTGAATTCCTAATAATGATGGAAGATATCAGTATGCAAATTCGAGGCCAAAAATAAAGAGCAAAGCAAATAAAAAGAAATCCACACCTAGAAATATAACGTGGAATTGCTGAAAACAAAACAAAACAAAAAAATAAAAAGAAAAAATCTCATAATCAGCCAGAGAAGTAAGATGGGGTTCCCTTCAGATGAGTAATGTAACATTAAAGGTAAGTTTCGCTGTTGACTCAGGTGATCTGCTTTAGAGTGACAGGGAACATGGTAAGACAAATAAGTTCCCTTAGCATGGGCTGATTGCCATATTTCAGTTGCTGAAATATGAGTTCCATGGTTAGAAGGAATTCTGTGTGGAACAGTAGACATTCTGTAGAACTGTGGATGGTGGTTTTGGGAGAAATAATGTGGTCAGGGAAGGCAAATATTTCCCAGAGTAAATATTCACTCCAGTGAGAGCAAAGTACTGCCCCCCCTTTATATGATGACAATGGTCTAATGTAATTAATCTGCCACTGGTAACTGACTGGTTACTGACTGGTTCCCATGATGAATGATGCCATGTTGATCTCTGGTATTGGCAGCCAGTCAATGTGGCTCTAACCAGACAGGCTTAGTGAGTGGAAAATCATTTGATGAGTCTGTGCATAACTCCTAACCCTGCTTGCATGGCCAATTTATTTATGAGCTCACTTATCAAGTATAGGGATGGCTTGAGAATGAGCCTGATTTATGTATACAAAACAGACCATCTTGTCCATCTTGTCCATCTTGTCAGATTATTAAGATTCATCTTTGCTAAAGTGAGTATTTGGTGAGCATTTGCATGGGACAAATATGTTTACAATCTGTACTTATTTGGAAGAGTTCTTCCACATGCCATAACTGTCCACGTCAGGAAAAGCCAGCATATAATCCAGAACCATCTATAACCTGTCTTGAAGTTTTTTTTCTCAGATCACAGAGCTCCTCATGAAGCTATAGGTGTGGATATAGAGAGGGGAGACAAGTAGCAAGAGTAGAATCTGGAAATATAAAGTCCTGAGAATATAATTTTCTTTTTTCAAGTTCTCACAAGCATTTAGAAATCATCAACCAACCCTACTGTATTTCTTATATCCATTAAAATATCTGATGGGGGGCGCCTGGGTGGCTCAGTCAGTTGAGTGTTTGACTATTGGTTTTGGCTCAGGTCATGATCGCGGGGTCCTGAGATCAAGCTCCATGTCAGGCTCTGTGCTAAGCTCAGAGTCTGCTTGAGATTCTCTCCATCTCTCTCTGCCTCCGCACCACTCTGTCTCTCTCTCAATAAAAATAAAAAAAATACCCGATGGGAACAATAATTCAGCCACCCGAAGCTGCAATCGATAGTCATTTGATCATGGGCAAATGTAGGTAATAATTTAAGTCACTATTTTACTACTGCATGCAATGGACTATTAGTATTCCATTTGCCACTGGCAGCAGGATCATTAATGCCTATAAATCCAGGTGGTAACATTTCCTATAATTTCTTTCCATATATGGCTTTGAGTTAGAGTTGGCCATCTGAGAATTTTGCACAAAATTTGGAAGACAGAAGTGAAGCAGCAACCATTACTTTCTGAGGGTCATCAGATCTGGCAGCTAGAAGTTCCTGACTCCCTAAATTCTCTTGCCAGCTCCAAATTGTCTAATTATGACAGTTCTTCAGGAGGGTGGACTCAGCTGCTTAATGAGCTTTCTCCGACCCATCAATAGACCTTTTGGGACTCTTATTTTTCTAATCTCCTATGATTGCCTTGGGGAATAAGTCACTTATTCTATAATATTCATAGTGGTTTTGTTTTGTGATTGAAACTTCACTAACACAGAGAAAAGGTAAAAATAAGAAATATGAATGAATAAAAGGATATCATTGCAGAAATTTAAAATATAAATATTTGAAAACTAAGATGAATTAGACATATTTCTTGAGAAACAACTACCAAAACTGACACAATAGGAAATATATAATTTAAATAGCTATATACCAATTTTTAAAAAATTGAATTCAGTGGAGAAAAAAGAAAGGAATTGAATTCAAAACCAATAACCTTACTCAGAAGTAACTTCCAGGCTCAGATAGTTTTACTGGTGAATTCTATCACATAATAAGAATTTTATACAAATATTAAGGAAAAAAGAATAAGCTTACACAAATATTAAGGGAGAAATAACAATTTAAACAAACTCTCAGAAGATAAGGCTGCAAGACATGCATATTTGATTTTAATATCAATTATTAATAGTTAATATCAATATATACACACATGTATATGTACATGTGTATAACTATCAATCTACCTGTATATATGAAACAATTACAACTTTACAGAATAGAAAAGAGAAAAAAAGAATTTTTTTCCCTGAATTATTTCAGAGTAAGATGCAGACCCAATGCCTCAATGACACTTCAGGGCCAACCAAGAATTTTGGCAGTTAAAGGAGACCCCATGCAAGCAGAGGCAATTGACACTGAAATATTGAAGTAGAAGTGCTTTTACACAATGAGAACAGGGAAGAATATGTTTTGCGGCTAGATAATCCACCTGAATTCCTCTTCATACTCTCTTGCCCAATTTTGATGGTAAATGGACAGGTGCAGTAGCCATAGCCTGAGAAGGGTATTAAGACCAGAAACTAAGATACCTCAATTAATAAGATGGATAAGGTGAACAGAAACTTTTTCAGATAACTGAAAGAAAGACCATTTGAAATGTAAATGAGATAGATTTTGACTAATTAAAGTAAGTGCTATTTGTCTCAAATAATAAGCAAATGGAAATACTGATCCAAGAATTCTTACAGACAGAAAATATCCATCAACTAAAATGTCTTGATAAATTTAGGAACAGAGGACCCATCTTCTTAAAAGAATTAAGGATACACCTCATTAAAAATCATCATTGGACAGCCACATGTAGAAGAATGAAACTGGACCATTTTCTTACACCATGCACAAAGTTAAACTCAAAATGGATGAAAGACCTAAATGTGAGACGGGAAAATCTTAGATGAGAACACAGGCAGTAACCTCTTCGACCTTGGCAGCAGCAACTTCTTGCTAGACATGTCCCAAAGGCAAAGGAAACAAAAGCAAAAATGAACTATTGGTACTTCATTAAGATAAAAAGCTTCTACACAGCAAAGGAAACTACTGGGTATTTACCCCAAAGACACAAGGATACAAAGGATACAAAGATACTCCTTTCTTCCTACTCTCTGATAGCCTATATTTAATCAATATGTTTCTCCATTTCCTCCTGTAAACTCTCTACCCCTCCCTTTCTATCCTATCCAAAGCCTTTAAAATATCATGTTTTTGATAAGATTTTTATTCTTAGACTCCATGTCTTCAATTTCTTGCTTGTGCAGTTAACCAAATGAATTATCTTAGAGTTTATTTCATGTTATTATTCACTTGTTTGAACACCTCTGACTTACCTGTAAATTTGTCTGTAATATTAGACCCAGAATCTCAGTATCTGCTCATCACCTCACCCCTATAACATCCCAGACTTCTCCTAGGCTTCACTCAGATCTTTTGCCTATTCTGGTCTCAAGACCTCAAATTCCATCTCCAGGTGCGCCTGGGTGGCTCAGTCATTAAGCGTCTGCCTTCGGCTCAGGTCATGATTCCAGGGTCCTGGGATGGAGCCCTGCGTCGGGCTCCCTGCTCAGTGGGAAGCCTGCTTCTCCCTCTCCCACTCTCCCTGCTTGTGTTCCTTCTCTCACTGTGTCTCTCTCTGTCAAATAAATTAAAAAAAAATCTTAAAAACAATTCCATCTCCATATCTCTACAAGTATCTAAATCTTACCCATCCTCTAGAGCACAACTCAAGATTCATTCCTCATCTTTTCTGGCCTTAGCAGTAGATATTTATTTTGCCTTTCTGTGAATCTATACCACTTAGATTATTGCTCTGTGTCTGGGAAGTCATTTAAATGGAGTACCTAATACTTATTAAATGAGTAATACCCAGTCTCTGAACACAAGTAGCTTATAGTCTGTAAGTTTTTAAGTAAAGCACCAATTTTCCATCATTCCCAGATAAGTCTGGATTTCAATTTATGTCCGCTTTTAGAGATATAACTTGAAAGAATATTAAAACTCAGAGTGAGATTAATATGATTCACAGATTCAACTTATTTATATGAAATTGAAATATTGAGCTTTGAACTTCTTAAATAATCCAACAAACCCACCTTATCTTAAATTTCACTTTTCTTTCCCACAGTGTGTTGTTTGCTGTTCTTTTTCTCATTCTGCCCAAACTGAAGTGGCAGCCAAATGGCCAAATAAGGAGGCACTTAAGGGGAATAAACAACAACAACAACAACTAATATTTCTCAGCCTGGATTATGATCAATGCAATGAATTGTCAGTGGCAATATACATAGTACCCATAGTCCATCCTGGAATTTATGAGCTTTTGTATCACAATCATCAACTTTTCCCCCAACACTTGAATATCAGTTAAATTCAAAAAAGATATCAAAATTTCTAAGACTTTATTAATACTAAACATTTAGAACTGTAGTACTTAGTGGGTTGAAAACTGAGTATCACCATCATCATCATCATAAGCTAGTATTTACTATGTATTCACCATATTCCAGGCATTGCTTTAAGTGATTACTTTTATTACCTCATATGATCATCTCAATAGATTTATGACTTAGGTATCATCATCATCATCACCATCATCATCATCATTATCATCTTCATCCCCATTTTATTTATTTATTTATTTTTAAATTTTTATTGTTATGTTAATCACCATACATTACATCATTAGTTTTTGACGTAGTGTTCCCTGGTTCATTGCTTGTGCATAACACACAGTGCTCCATGCAGAACGTGCCCTCTTTAATACCCATCACCAGGCTAACCCATTCTCCCACCCCCCTCCCCTCTAGAACCCTCAGTTTGTTTTTCAGAGTCCATTGTCTCTCATGGTTCGTCTCCCCGTCCGATTCCCCCCCTTCATTCTTCCCCTCCTCTATCTTCTTCTTTTTTTTTTTCTTAGCATATAATGTATTATTTGTTTCAGAGGTACAGATCTGTGATTCAACAGTCTTGCACAATTCATAGCACTCACCATAGCACATACCCTCCCCAGTGTCTATCACCCAGCCATCCCATCCCTCCCACCCCAACCCCCACTCCAGCAATCCTCAGTTTGTTTCCTGAGATTAAGAATTCCTCATATCAGTGAGGTCATATGACACATGTCTTTCTCCGATTGACTTATTTTGCTCAGCATAACACCCTCCAGTTCCATCCACGTCGTTGCAAATGGCAAGATCTCATTCCTTTTGATGGCTGCATAATATTCCATTGTATATATATACCACATCTTCTTTATCCATTCATCTGTCGATGGACATTTTGGCTCTTTCCACAGTTTGGCTATTGTGAACATTGCTGCTATAAACATCGGGGTGCACGTACCCCTTCGGATCCCTACATTTGTATCTTTGGGGTAAATACCCAGTAGTGCAATTGCTGGATCATATGGTAGCTCTATCTTCAACTTTTTGAGGAACCTCCATACTGTTTTCCAGAGTGGTTGCACCAGCTTGCATTCCCACCAACAGTGTAGGAGGGTTCCCCTTTCTCCGCATCCCCGCCAACATCTGTCGTTTCCTGACTTGTTAATTTTAGCCATTCTGACTGGTGTGAGGTGGTATCTCATTGAGGTTTTGATTTGGATTTCCCTGATGCCGAGCGATGTTGAGCACTTTTTCATGTGTCTGTTGGCCATTTGGATGTCTTCTTTGGAAAAATGTCTGTTCATGTCTTCTGCCCATTTCTTGATTGGATTCTTTGTTCTTTGGGTGTTGACTTTGATAAGTTCTTTATAGATTTTGGATACTAGCCCTTTATCTGATATGTCATTTGCAAATATCTTCTCCCATTCTGCCAGTTGTCTTTGGTTTTGTTGACTGTTTCTTTTGCTGTGCAAAAGCTTTTTATCTTGATGAAGTCCCAATAGTTCATTTTTGCCCTTGCTTCCCTTGCCTTTGGCGATGTTTCTAGGAAGAAGTTGCTGCGGCTGAGGTCGAAGAGGTTGCTGCCTGTGTTCTCCTTTAGGATTTTGATGGACTCCTGTCTCACATTGAGGTCTTTCAACCATTTGGAGTCTATTTTTGTGTGTGGTGTAAGGAAATGGTCCAGTTTCATTCTTCTGCATGTGGCTGTCCAATTTTCCCAACACCATTTGTTGAAGAGACTGTCTTTTTCCCATTGGACATTCTTTCCTGCTTTGTCAAAGATTAGTTGACCGTAGAGTTGAGGGTCCATTTCTGGGCTCTCTATTCTGTTCCATTGATCTATGTGTCTGTTTTTATGCCAGTACCATACTGTCTTGATGATGACAGCTTTGTAATAGAGCTGGAAGTCTGGAATTGTGGTGCCACCAGCTTTGCTTTTCTTTTTCAACATTCCTCTGGCTATTCGGGGTCTCTTCTGGTTCCATACAAATTTTAGGATTATTTGTTCCATTCCTTTGAAAAAAGTGGATGGTATTTTGATGGGAATTGCATTGAATGTGTAGATTGCTCTAGGTAGCATTGACATCTTCACAATATTTGTTCTTCCAATCCATGAGCATGGAACGTTTTTCCATTTCTTTGTGTCTTCCTCAATTTCTTTCATAAGTATTTTATAGTTTTCTGAGTACAGATCCTTTGCCTCTTTGGTTAGATTTATTCCCAGGTATCTTATGGTTTTGGGTGCAATTGTAAATGGGATCAACTCCTTAATTTCTCTTTCTTCTGTCTTGTTGTTGGTGTATAGGAATGCCACTGATTTCTGTGCATTGATTTTATATCCTGCCACTTTACTGAATTCCTGTATGAGTTCTAGCAGTTTTGGGGTGGAGTCTTTTGGGTTTTCCACATAAAGTATCATATCATCTGCAAAGAGTGAGAGTTTGACTTCTTTGCCAATTTGGATACCTTTTATTTCTTTTTGTTGTCTGATTGCTGTGGCTAGGACTTCTAATACTATGTTGAATAGCAGTGGTGATAGTGGACATCCCTGCCGCGTTCCTGACCTTAGGGGGAAAGCTCTCAGTTTTTCCCCATTGAGAATGATACTCGCTGTAGGTTTTTCATAGATGGCTTTTATGATATTGAGGTATGTACCCTCGATCCCTATACTCTGAAGAGTTTTAATCAAGAAAGGATGCTGTATTTTGTCAAATGCTTTTTCTGCATCTATTGGTAGGATCATATGGTTCTTGTTCTTTCTTTTGTTAATGTATTGTATCACGTTGATTGATTTGCGGATGTTGAACCAACCTTGCAGCCCAGGGATAAATCCCACTTGGTTGTGGTGAATAATCCTTTTAATGGACTGTTGGATCCTATTGGCTAGTATTTTGGTGAGAATTTTTGCATCCATGTTCATCAAGGATATTGGTCTGTAATTCTCCTTTTTGATGGGGTCTTTGTCTGGTTTTGGGATCAAGGTAATGGTGGCCTCATAAAACGAGTTTGGAAGTTTTCCTTCCATTTCTATTTTTTGGAGCAGTTTCAGGGGAATAGGTATTAATTCTTCTTTAAATGTTTGTTAGAATTCCCCTGGGAAGCCATCTGGCCCTGGGCACTTGTTTGTTGGGAGATTTTTGATGACTGCTTCAATTTCCTTAGTGGTTATGGGTCTGTTCAGGTTTTCTGTTTCTTCCTGGTTCAGTTTTGGTAGTTTATACATCTCTAGGAATGCATCCATTTCTTCCAGATTATCTAATTTGCTGGCATATAGTTGCTCATAATATGTTCTTATAATTGTTTGTATTTCTTTGGTGTTGGTTGTGATCTCTCCTCTTTCATTCATGATTTTATTTATTTGGGTCCTTTCTCTTTTCTTTTTGGTAAGTCTGGCCAGGGGTTTATCAATCTTATTAATTCTTTCAAAGCACCAGCTCCTAGTTTCGTTGATCTGTTCTACTGTTCTTTTGGTTTCTATTTCATTGATTTCTGCTCTGATCTTTATTATTTCTCTTCTCCTGCTGGGTTTAGGCTTTATTTGCTCTTCTTTCTCCAGCTCCTTTAGGTGTAGGGTTAGGTTGTGTATTTGAGACCCTTCTTGTTTCTTGAGAAAGGCTTGTACTGCTATATACTTTCCTCTTAGGACTGCCTTTGCTGCGTCCCAAAGATTTTTGAACAGTTGTGTTTTCATTTTCATTTGTTGCCATGAATTTTTTAAATTCTTCTTTAATTTCCTGGTTGACCCATTCATTCTTTAGTAGGATGCTCTTTAGCCTCCATGTATTTGAGTTCTTTCTGACTTTCCTCTTGTGATTGAGTTCTAGTTTCAAAGCATTGTGGTCTGAAAATAGGCAGGGAATGATCCCAATCTTTTGGTACCAGTTGAGACCTGATTTATGACCTAGGATGTGATCTATCCTGGAGAATGTTCCATGGGCACTAGAGAAGAATGTGTATTCCGTTGCTTTGGCATGGAATGTTCTGAATATGTCTGTGAAGTCCATTTGGTCTAGTGTGTCATTTAAAGTCTTTATTTCCTTGTTGATCTTTTGCTTAGATGATCTGTCCATTTCAGTGAGGGGGGTGTTAAAGTCCCCCACTATTATTGTATTGTTGTCAATGTGTTTCTTTGCTTTTGTTATTAATTGCCTTATATAATTGGCTGCTCCCATGTTAGGGGCATAGATAGTTACAATTGTTAGATCTTCTTGTTGGATAGACCCTTTAAGTAGGATATAGTGTCCTTCCTCATCTCTTATTACAGTCTTTGGTTTAAAATCTAATTTGTCTGATATAAGGATTGCCACCCCAGCTTTCTTTTGGTGTCCATTAGCATGGTAAATGGTTTTCCACCCCCTCACTTTCAATCTGGGGGTGTCTTTGGGTCTAAAATGAGTCTCTTGCAGACAGCATATCGATGGCTCTTGTTTCTTAATCCAATCTGATAGTCTGTGTCTTTTGATTGGGGCATTTAGCCCATTTACATTCAGGGTAACTATTGAAAGATAGGAATTTAGTGCCATTGTATTGCCTGTAAGGTGACTGTTACTGTATATTGTCTGTGTTCCTTTCTGGTCTATGTTGCTTTTAGGCTCTCTCTTTGCTTAGAGGACCCCTTTCAATATTTTTTGTAGGGCTGGTTTCGTGTTTGCAAATTCCTTTAGTTTTTGTTTGTCCTGGAAGCTTTTTATCTCTCCTATTTTCAATGACAGCCTAGCTGGATATAGTATTCTTGACTGCATATTTTTCTCGTTTAGTGCTCTGAATATATCATGCCAGTCCTTTCTGGCTTGCCAGGTCTCTGTGGATAGGTCTGTTGCCAATCTAATGTTTCTACCATTGTAGGTTACATATCTCTTCTCCCGAGCTGCTTTCAGGATTTTCTCTTTGTCTCTGAGACTTGTAAGTTTTACTATTAGATGTTGGGGTGTTGACCTATTTTTATTGATTTTGAGAGGGGTTCTTTGTGCCTCCTGGATTTTGATGGCTGTTTCCTTCCCCAAATTAGGGATGTTCTCTGCTATAATTTGCTCCAATATACCTTCTGCCCCCCTCTCTCTTTCTTCTTCTTCTGGGATCCCAATTATTCTAATGTTGTTTTGTCTTATGGTATCGCTTAGCTCTCGAATTCTGCCCTCGTGATCCAGTAGTTGTTTATCTCTCTTTTTCTCAGCTTCTTTATTTTCCAGCATTTGGTCTTCTATATCACTGATTCTTTCTTCTGCCTCATTTATCCTAGCAGTTAGCACCCCATTTTTGATTGCACCTCATTAATAGCCTTTTTGATTTCGACTTGGTTAGATTTTAGTTCTTTTATTTCTCCAGAAAGCGTTTCTCTAATAACTTCCATGCTTTTTTTCAAGCCCAGCTAGTATCTTTAAAGTGATGATTCTGAACTCTAGATCCGACATCGTACTAATGTCTGTATTGAGTAGGTCCCTGACAGTCGGTACTACCTCTTGTTCTTTTTTTTGAGGTGATTTTTTCCGTCTTGTCATTTTGTCCAGAGGAGAATAGATTAATGAGAGAACAAAATGCTAACAGGGTAACAACATCCCCAGAAAATATACTCTAAACAAATCAGTAAAGACCTGAAGCTGGGGGAAAAAGAAAGGGAAAGAAATAAAATAGAAAAAGCAAAAAAAAAAAGAAAAAGATAAAAACAGAAAAAAAAAAACAGAACAAAACAAAACAAAAAAAAACAGAATATGACCAAATATGATCAGGCTGGTACATAGATCAGTGCCACACACTAGATTTTGGGTGTATTTTGGTCTGTTAGAAGATAGTGCCTCCAAAAATTTTAAAGAAAGAAAAACTTATATATGTACAAAAATAAGGGTTGATATGATAAAGGGATGGAATATGACTGTAAAGATGAAAATTATTAAAAAATTTTATAAAAGGAATTGATAAGAAGTTGTTTGAAAAAAGAAAAGAGGATTTAAAAAAAAAGAAAGAAAAAAAAGGGAGAGGATGTGATCAGGCAGGAGAGTAGAACAAAACCATACACTAGAGAGTTAGGGTATATTTTGATCTGTTAGAAGAAACTATCTCAAAATTTTGAAGAGAGAACAACTTATATATATATGCCAAAAATAAGGGTAGGGAGGGGGTTGGGAGGATGGGTTAGCCTGGTGATGGGTATTGAGGAGGGCACGTTCTGCATGGAGCACTGGGTGTTATGCACAAACAATGAATCATGGAACACTATATCTAAAACTAATGATGTAATGTATGGGGATTAACATAACAATAAAAAAATTAAAAAAAAAATAAGGGTAACTACTATGAAGGGATAGAATATGACTCTAAAAATGAAAAATAAAAATATTTTTTAAAAAAGGGATTGATAAGATGTTGGTTGAAAAAGGGAAAAAGAAAAATTCAAAAAAAAAAAAAGACAGTTAAAAAAAAATTAACTTTGAAAGACTAAAGAATCATGATAAAAAAGCCATGGATACTATGTGCATTATTCCCCTAGCACTGGAGTTCTGCCGTTCTCATTGATCGGTAAACTTGGTCTTGGCTGGCTGTTCTTGCTGATCTTCTGGGGGAGGGGCCTGTTGCCGTGGTTCCCAAATGTCTTTGCTGGAGGCGGAATTGCCCCGCCCTTGCTTGTCCGGGCTAAGTAATCTGCTCGGGTTTGCTCTCGGGAGCTTTTGTTTCCTGCAAGCTTTCCGTACAGCTTTGGAGGCCGAGAGTGAAAATGGCGGCCTCCCAATCTCCGCCCCGGGGGAGCTGAGACTCGGGGCCCCGCTCCTCAGCGTGCCCCCAGAGAAAAGCAATCAGTCACTCTCATCTCCCTGGTCTCTGGCCACACTCCATGCTCACCTGGCCTGTGACCGAGCGTTTTTATCTCTGGCACCCGACTCGGTGTGGAGTCTCCAAACCCAGCAGATCCCTGCGGTGCACTCCCGCACTGCTCCTCCCGGGGAAGGAAGGTGAGTCTCCCCGGATCTGCCACTTGTTGGGTCCCTGCTTCCAGAAAGTGGTCGCTTTTCTGTTCAGAGAGTTGTTGCTATTCTTTTCTTCGATCTCCTGTTGAGTTTGTAGGTGTTCAGAATGTTTTGATCCCTATCCAGCTGAATTCCTGAGACCAGACGAAATCCAGGTCTCCTACTCCTCCACCATCTTGCTCTGCCCCCTTCATCCCCATTTTAAAGATGAGGGTACTGAGGTCAGAGATGTTAAGTAATTTGCCTAAGGACTCACAGCTAGTAATAGCAAAGTTGGAATTCAAAATCAGACATTTTATATATTTGCAAATGACATATCTGATAAAGGGCTTGTATCCAAAATATGTAAAGAACTTATAAAACTCAACAGCCAAAAAACAAATAACCCAATTTAAAAATGGGCAGAAGACATGACCAGACATTTCTCCAAAGAAGACATACAGATGGCCAATAGACACATGAAAAGATGCTTATCATCACTCATCATCAGGGGAATACAAATCAAAACTACAATGAGATATCACCTCACACCTGTCAGAATGATTAATGACATCAAAAACACAAGAAACAACATGTATTGGCAAGGATGTGGAGAAAAAGGAATCTTCTTGCACTGTTAGTGGGAATGCAAGCTGGTGCAGCCACTCTGGAAAACAGTATGGAGGTTCCTCTAAAAGTTAAAAATAGAACTACCCTATGACCCAGTAATAGCACTATTGAGTATTTACCTAAAGCATTTACAATAGCCAAGATATGGAAGCAACCCAAGTGTCCATCGATTAATGAATGGATAAAGAAGATATATATATAATGGAGTATTATTTGGTCATAAAAAAGAATGAAATCTTGCCATTTGCAACAACATGGATGGATCCAGAGGGTATAATGTTAGGTGAAATAAGTCAGAGAAAGACAAATATCATATGATTTTACTCATGTAGAATTATAAGAAACAAAACAAACAAAGAAAAAAGGAGAGAGAGAGAGACAAACCAAGAAAGAGACTCTTTTTTTTTTTTTAGATTGGTTTATTTATTTGAGAGAGAGAGAGTGAGTAAGTGGGGTGAGGGGCAGAGGGAGAGGGAGAGGGAACCAGACTCCCCGCTGAGTGTGCAACCTAATGCTGGCTCCATGTTAGGACCATGAGATCTTGACCTGAGCTGAAACCAAAAGTCAGTTGCTTAACTGACTGAGCCACCCAGGTGCCCCAACAGACTCTTAACTATAGAGAAAGCACTAATGGTTACCAAAGAGGAGGTGGCTGGGGGTGGGGTGGGTTAAATAGTTGATGGGAATTAAGAAGTGCACTTGTGATGAGCACAGGGTGATGTATGGAGGTGTTGAATCACTATATTGTACACCTGAAACTAATATTACACTGTATGTTAACTGGAATTTAAATAAAAATTTAAAGAAAACAAAGTGAAAAAAACACCAAAATCGGACATTTTAGTATATGGATTCAGGAGCTTTAATAACTCTAGCAGAACTCATGATAAATATTGCTTTAGTAAAAATCTTCATTTTTTAAAATTCTTTTATATTCATTATTACTTGTCATAGTGTTTGCCTCTTAATTTTAGTTTTTGCCTTTGTCTTCATTGGGGAAAAGTTGGAGCCAGACACTTGTCTTCTTACATGGCAAATTGAATTGCCCAACGGCTTAAAGATATTATATTTTTGTTGGGGGATAGAGCTGTAATTAATGTTTAAAATTAGGTTGATTAAAGGAGAAGGACAGTAATAATCATTTATAGAACTTTTATGTTATCTTGGACAAATAAGAATTAAAATTTCTGAGACTTCAGAGATATGGACTGAATTTCATAACTTAGATCAAAATTTATCTAATGATGTTACTTCATTCCTGTATTACAGATTAATTTTAAGTTCCTTACAGCTCTTTGAAAGGGCCCAAATAACTGAAAGATCAATCAATAATTTCAACAAATTTCAGTCAGATTTATTTGGCTGGCATTAAAAAAAGTCCAAATGACTTCTCTTCCATAAACAGGTAAAGGAATGCATTTTATATTGCATCCTGTTAAGCAATCATACATTCAATTTTGGCTCAATTCTATACTCCTACTGGTTGCATACAGAGGACAGTGAAGGTCTCTGGGATGATAGAGCCACAAGACTGAAAGGCCCCCCCCAGCCATGATTGGAGAAAAATCGCCTCACATTTGAATGTTATAAGCAAAAAAATTAACTTTTAGGGTCTCCTGGGTGGCTCAGTTGGTTAAACGGCTGCCCTCGGCTTGGGTCATGATCCCAGGGTCCTGGGATAGAGCCCCACATCGGGGTCCCAGCTCAGCGGGGAGTCTGCTCTTCCCTCTCCCTCTGCCCCTCCCCCCTGCTTCTGCTCTCTCGCTTGTGCTCTCTCTCAAATAAATAAAATCTTAAAAAAAAATTAACTTCTAATTTACCATACCACTGAATAAAATAATAATTTAAAAAATAGGGAGTAGAGAAAATTAAGTGAAAAACAGTATAAATGAACTAAAATATTCCATCATTCCCAAGGAAAAGTCAATAGATACTGTTAAAAATTATTAAATCAAGTAATGGAGGCATACATATATAAGGTAGAAATTTGATGGCAATCACCCGAAAAACAAACAAACAAACTAGAAACAAATGTCCTTGCAACAATTGCACTATCTCCACGATCTGAATTTCAACACCTGACTTTCTAACTGCCACATTCTAACTCTGCAGCTCACTTCCTTCCAGTAGCTTCACTCCAGTGATTCTTTGACAATCCCTATATTAATCAGATGTAAGAAAATAGAGAGTTTTGTAATGATTCTATGCATATGATGTATGCAGCAATTAGAATGAGTCATTCAGGAGTGGTGTTATTTTCTCTGTGTCAAGTTTGTTTGAAATTTCTGGAAATTGCCACAGTGTTCTACCTTCCTTTCTCTCTCTCTCTGTTAGTCTAACTTAAAAAAAAAAAAAAAAAAGTAGAGTTGTTAAGCGCCTGTAGGCAAAGTGTTATAAAGCAGATATAAAATATATTAATAAATTTGGTTCAACTTATGGATAAAGGTATTACATACATATACAGACACACAATTTACTGCTGGATTTTTATTGTTTTCATCAGACCTTAAATGATTTCATCTATGTTCTTTCAAAATACAGGTATTTCAGATGTTTATCACATGTTTTTATTTTAAGAAAATATCTGAAGCCATGTCATTCCATTCCTGAAATGATTAAAATTGGGTACCTCTTGAAAGCAGGACTGAGGACTAATAATGTGGCAGGAGATGAAAGAGAGATTTTTTTTAGTAAGTTTTGTGTCCAACTACACTTCTGTCATTTACTACATGTGTGATCATAGACAAATTATTTAATATCTCTTAACTATAGTTTCCTTTGTATAATATTGATAATATAGTAACTGCCTCATAGTTCTCCAAAATATTATGTTTTAGGCACATGGGGAATAAAATAAACCCATTCAGGTTAGAAAAATATGTACTTCAAAAGCCTAAGCAGAACAGTAATGGCCAATATGATGAATCACATTTTATAGTCCTATAATATACATGTGAAAAAAATCATTGATATATATGTACAAATTTACATATAATCATAAAACATCATCTATATTCATATACTTCTACATATTTTTCAATGCTCTTTAGTAATCTTACTCTATTTCAAAACCACTTTGCCTATAGGTAGAGGAAGTCTTTTAATTCCTATTTTAAAAAATTGAATCTTTAAAGGGGAAGCTAACTACTTTCCTAAAGTCATGTTTTAATTATGAATAATAGAAAAAAGATTTGAACCATGATTTCTTGACTCTAATTCAGCACTTTTTATAAAGTTTGTTTTTTATTAGTAGTAGTAGTAATTATGATTTCAGTTTGGCTTTTGCCCAAAAAATAAATACCACTATGGTGTCATAATTGAAATCATGATAGTGTATGAAACTACCCAGGGGAATATATTAAATGTACAAAAAAGAAGGCTTGAATCATGATCCTCAGGAAGACCAGCATTTAAAGAAAAAGCAGAACAGCATGCAAATGGAGAAGAAATGGCCAAAGAAAGAGGAAGCAAACCAAGGAAGTGAATGTAATGTCATAGAGGACAAAATATAGGAATCCTTTTTTTTTTTTTTTTTTTTTGAGAAAGAGCATGAGCACAGGGAATTGGGATTGGGGCAGGAAGGGACTGGACAGGGGGAGACAGAAAGAGAGAATCTTAAGCAGGCTCGGCTCCCAGCACAGAACTTGACACGGGGCTCAATCTCACAACCTGAGATCATGACAGCCGAAATCAAGAGTTGGATACTTAATTGACTGGGCCACACAGGCACCCCAGGAATCTTTCATTAAAAAAATAAAGTGGTCTAGGGCGCCTGGGTGGCTCAGTCGTTAAGCGTCTGCCTTCGGCTCAGGTCATGATCCCAGGGTCCTGGGATCGAGTCCCACATCGGGCTCCCTGCTCAGCAGGAAGCCTGCTTCTCCCTCTCCCACTCCCCCTGCTTGTGTTCCTGCTCTCGCTGTCTCTCTCTCTCTGTCAAATAAATAAATAAAATCTTAAAAAAAATAAAATAAAATAAAGTGGTCTAAAGGGTTCAATCACATTAAAAGAAAATGTGCATTGGATTTAGGAACAAAGAAATCACTGGTATTTTGGGCAAGAGAAATTTTAATGGGATGGCAGGAGCAGAAGATAAACTGTCATGAACTGAAGAGTGATTTGAAGGAGAGGTGGAATCATTGTTGATAAGAATTTCGTTTTCCAGGGCACCTGGGTGGCTCAGTTGGTTGGGCATCTGCCTTCGGCTCAGGTCATGATCCAGGAGTCCCAGGATTGAGCCTCGCATTGGGCTCCCTGCTCAACAGGGAGCCTGCTTCTCCCTCTCCCCCTGCTTGTGCGCGCTCTCTCTCTCTGTCAAATAAATAAATAAATAAAGTCTTTAAAAAAAAAGAATTTCATTTGTGAAGAAAGAATGTTGGGGAAGTAGCTAGGGAAGCATATAGGGCCATGGAGAAATTTGTTTTTGTGTTTTGTTTTAAATGGTAGAAACGTAAACAAATTTAAATGTAAATGAGAAAAAATCAATGAAGAGGAAAGGTCTGAAGATACAGGAAAACAAAATAACAGTGTAGAGGGAGGTGTCTAAGTCAGGGGGCATCCAGAATATAGTTGTCAGAGTATATCTTGTATAGATAGGTGATACCATTTCCACAAGCAGGAGAGAAGAAGAAAGGATGGTATGGATGCAAGTGTGTAGATTTTGTGGGGGAAGGAGTTTGCATAAGATGGATTTTATTAATTTTGAGAAATATTTGGGAAATGTAGAGGGATTAAAAATTTGAATCAAATGGAGACCACAGAAAATAGAAACAACAACAACAACCATAATTAATAATTGAGAAACCTAGAAGGATTCTCAGGTAGTATCAAGAATTGAATTATAATTGGAAGAATATAATATTAATTTCAGGGCCATTTAAAACTTCATAGTTTTGTAATTTTCTCCAGCAGCAATGAACAAATGAGTAGTTGGTATAGGAACAAAATCTTAAAAAAAAGAAAAAGAAAAGAAAAAGAAAAAGTACAAACTGACTGCCTATTGACATGTGCAAACACAATAAATTGGAAGGCTTTCAAAAATACCTCTATAACTCCTGATATTGAAAGTTCATCTAAGCAGCAGTTTTACTCATGTTAGACATGCTCCAAGCTATCAGAATTTCATTTATATAACCATTCTGAACAACTGAACGGGAAACTTAAATCTATAGTAACCAAATTGGTTCCAAGATCACATGAAAACCTATGAAAAGATAACCTGTCTTTTCTTCATAATAAGATATGAATTCTGTAAGTGCCCTAATAAAATTCCAACAGCATACTTTGCTTTGCAAATAGGGAAGTTGCTAAGGCCATGAGCCACACTGATTACCTGGTGTTACTCCTTAATGCTTTAAATATTTCAGGTTCTTCACATATGCTAGAACGTTTTGAAAATTTGACTTAAAGCAAACATGAATGCTGTTTTCAAAATTTAACACAGCATTTGGCAGCATTTTAGCATTTTCAAGTTTTAACACAGTTGATCACTCCCTTTTTGCACCTTGTTCTTTCACTTGCCTTCTCAGGTAATAACCTGTCCTGGATTTCCCCCTTAATTCCTGCTCTTTCTCCTTCCTGTTTGATTCTGCTTATCTACCTGTCTTCTAAATCCTGAGATTCTTCTCTACTTTTAATCCCTAGGTGAACTCACCCAATCTTATGTCTATAAATACTGTCTATTTGTTGATTAATCCCCAATCTATGCCATTAGCCTAGACTTTTCTTTTGAGCTCCAGATTTATATATCCAGTTATCTACTTGACATCTTTATGTATATTATCTAATAGACACCTAAAACTTAACCAAAACTAGCTCTTGATTCCTTCCTTCTACCACCACCACTCAAAGTAGCTTTAACCACAGATTTCCTCCTCTTAGTAAATGGCAACTTTATTCTTCCAGGTTTCTTGGGCCAAAGGTTCTTGAGACCTTCAAGACTCTGTGCTTTGTCTCCTACCCTTATCTCATCAGTCAACACATCCTGTTAACTAGGCCTATCTCATATTCATTCACTTCTCACCACCTCCACTGATACCACTCAAGCTCAAATCAAAGAAGTTCTTTCCAGTTTTTGTTGTTACAAAGAAAGCTACAATCAGATATTCTTTGAGAAGTCTCTGTCTACATTATGCTGATGTTTCTCTAGGGTGGATAACTAGTAGGGCAAATACTTAACGCTTAGTCATAAGGAATGGGTGTTTTATTTAGTAGATGTGGTATGATTGTCATTTGGAATATTTGTACCAATTTACACATCCTCCAGGGGAATGTTGAAATCACTTCCTGTGTCTTTTGGGATGGGTGAAAGCAGAATAGGGGTTGGGAAGGATGTCAGACTAGAAGAATTGGTAGGAGAGGAACAGAAACCTGGTATTATTATCAGGTCAAAGACAATTGTTCTTCAGTAAGTAAAAAGTCCTGATTATAAAAAATAAAGTTTCTGTTGTCAGAAATGGAGAAAGGATCTGTTTCCAGGTTGTTTCAATCAGAGGTATCTCTAGGATCTACTTAAATTTTGGAAGTACTTGGATATACATTGTATATTTTTTCACCTATGTCAGATATTGTGGATTAAAAAGATACTCCAGAAATCATGTGCTCCTTCACTTATCTTTCTTTATACAGTTAAGTTTCATGGTCAAATTGAATGTGAAAGTTTTTTCTGTGTATAAATTTAAAAATATTGACAGTACATTGCCAAGCTATCTATAAGTAAGGGAAAAAGAGGGTGTTAGAAATAATTTAGTATAGAATAAATGACATAATCAATAGTCATCCTCCTGACCATAAATGTATAACTTCCTTATTTTAATTGTTCCCTCACAGAGGTAATATTGCCAATCATCCTGACCCCTAAGGCATTTATTTAGTATTATAAGGGACTTAATGTAGTAGGTAATTATATGTAGGAATATATTCTGAAAAGTTCTGGCTCAGAAGTAAGGATGTATTCATGTAGTGAACATATTCATGCTAGTAAGGGGAAATGTTTATGGTGAATATAGAATACCTTAGATATTCCTGTCCGGAAAACATTATTAATCAGGGAATAAGCCTCATCAGAAGTGGGGAAATCAAGGTATCAAAGGCTTCTATCAGATTGAAATAAAGATGACTGCAGGGACAGGGCCCATGCTCTAAGCTGAGAGTCAAACCAGGCCATCACACCATTAACACAATATATTCCTCTCTTCCTTCAGATTCAATGAGTAGAAATTTTCTGAACAGGTCCAAAATGAGTAGAGGGGAGAAAATGAGAGATGGCCAGGAAGTGGGTGTGGGGTGTGGGTGGAAATAAAAAGAACAGTTTGGGTTTTTCCAAGTTTCATATATTCCAAATACTACATTATATTATTATATTATATCATATTATATTATATTATATTATATCACATCATATCCAATATTACATTATATGTTGTAGGTGTGGATTTCCATTTGGATCAAATACGAAGGCTGCAAAGAACAGACTATAGGTTGCCCAAGGAGAAGTAACTAGACCACCTCAATTAGTTCTGCACTAGCCTGGGACTTAGCTATGATAAAATAACTTAGAAACTATGGCAAGTTTGAGCCAGACTGAAAGCTAGTGGCAGAAAGGGAACCATGTACTCCTGTATACAACTGTCTTCAGGTACATGAGTTCCAAACCAGTCCTGGGCCGTTTTATGAAGTATGATGTCCCAGATAAATCAAAACAAGACTCACCTGAATCTAGCCAAATGTAGGTGATTCTGCAGTAGTCTTGTGGTCCTGAAGTTAGGGAGTCCTCATTGCTTCATAAGCCTATTCTTATAGCAATACAGATACCTAGCCATGATTCACTGGATTAACCCAGGGAAATTCAAACAGGATAGTGCCAAAGGTCTTCCAGAAGAGAAAGAGTGAATACATAAGAGTATAAAGTATTCATTGCTTCTGGTAGCAAAATGGACACCATTTCAAGTACTGCCTCACAGAGTATCTGGAATACTACACCAAATGAACAACTGCCATTTGCCTGTTCCTATCATTGCCAGTATTCTCTTTATACACCAGCTTCCCTTTCTACAGTACAGCTTTCACTTTAGTTTTTAGTTTTTCACTTTAGCTTCCTCATGGAGACTAGTTTTTTCTCCTAGCACCAGTGGGAATCACTAAAGAGAGAACCCTGGAAGGGGTATGAATCAATCTGTTAGAACTGACTTGAAAAACTAGACGGCCAAAGTAATATTAATAGTGGTTGATTTCTCTGGACAAGTGGACTTCATTCAGAGATATCATATTCCAGGCCTTTGACAAGGATGATGAATTTTACCCACCTTTGTGTTTCCACAGCAACTATTCACCGTCGTCGGTATGCCATTTTTCTAATCCACTTTATTTCCTCCTTTTAATTTTTTTACCTGAGTCTTTCTCTCTAAAAATTATAAGCCATGCCTGATTCATCTTTGAATCCAATATAGAACTGATATTGAGTCTTTCCCAGAGATAATTGCAGCAACCACACAACTGGGCATTCAGATATCCTGGGGTTTGTCCTGGTCCTTTCTCTAACAAGCCAGGCATTGTCGGGCAGATATCTGCACTGTTTCATACCACATATTCTTTTTACCTGTAAGATGAAGAGGTTGGACTACATAATTTAAAATTTTTCTTCCAACTTTACATTCTAAGATTTAATTCTTGAAAAATAAGTGTTTTGGACCAATTTGTGCTTTACTATGCATTAGCTAACAGTAATTTGTCTGCATTCATATGTGATATTATCCTTTCTTCTCCTTCAACTTAACAGAAAATGCTAGTTAAAAATAGAAAGAGAGATATCATTTAAATAAGTATGGATCATAAAACATTTCTTTAGAAAAAAAAAAGCTGAGACCTTGAAGAAGACATAGAGAAAATCTCATCTAATGTCTTCATGCTACAGATGTGGAAACTGAGCCAAGGGGAAGAATGTAAAGTGTCTGAGATTATGCCCCAAGAGAACTCAGCAGAACCTACTCTCCACCTACTACTTGTTTAATCATCCCATATTTGTGGCATATATTTGTAGGCAGCAGTGTCTTTAAGGAATTTGGAAGCAAAGAGTAGCCTATCAAGAGTTGCTCTTTTCTTTTGTCTTACTAGACTTGACTGCTCCTGCTAAGTAAACCGTAAACTGTTAATGTCCCTCTTATTGTTTCTCACTAGTTCGTGGTATACACTTGGTTAGAGATGTGGTTAGTTTAGCAGTAGCCTGGATGCCAATAATTTGGCTGCCAGCAGAGCATTTGTAACAACCTCTGTGAAGAGAGTCTAGTTCTTTCTTCTCTGGAATCAGGAAGGAGCATGACTTCTTGGCAGGAGAATTAACTCAGGTGTGGTGCAGCAAGCGGAAGCCTGGTCTGCTCTGGGCCCATTTGGAACTCTGTCTTGGTGAGAAAAGGCTTCAATACAGCATTGGGGAATGCTCAGGGTCAGATGCATCACCTTGCTCTCCACTTCACTCCCTACCTGCTGTAGAATGCCATGATTAGTACATTGGCAGGTTGGAAAGAACCTGGAGGACAACGATGGAGGAGCTGCTGTATCCCCCCCTTGGTGGGACTGGATATATGATGATGTGTGGCTCTGATCTTTTGTTCAAAGTGGATTTGGAAGGCACATTTGGCCATGAGAACTCAGAAGTTATAATGAAAATGCTTTTAAACTGAAAAGCTATGTGTGTGTGTGTGTGTGTGTGTGTGTGTGTACATATATATGTATATATGTATATAAAATAACTTTCTGGCATTTTACATTTATTATTTCTTCTAATCATAACAAGTCTTATTATCATGGCACTTCTGTACCCTCATGGTGGTAGGGAATTGAAAGAAACCTAGGTATGTCCATTTTTAGGGAAATGGCTAAGTAATATGTGGTAGACACATACCATAGGAGAAAAAATGAACTTGACACATACAAAATTCCATAGGGAGATCCCCAAAACAAAGTAAACAAAAAAGAGAGAATAAGTTTACAGCACAGTATCACCTGCATAAAATAAACACTGTGATTACAAATACTATATCCAAAGACACATGCATATTGAAAACCAAATATCAAATCCATTAGAGGGGATGCCTAAAGGGAGGAGTGGCTGGCGTGAGAAGTGGAATTGAAAGTAACAAAATAATAATAAAGAGAAAAGCCTTGTATGGAATGATAATGATAGTTTACAATAAGCTGAGGGCTAAATTGACTCAATTCTCTGCAAATTCAAAAATCATTTTAAAATGCCGTGGGCCATAATTAAAATAATACATGGGGTACAGATAAAGTTGTACATAAAAAGAATTTACAGCCTTAAATTTTATGGTAGAAAATAACTCTTAAAATTAATAATATCCTGCACAAGAAGTTAGAAAATAAAAAAGAAAATATACCAAAAGAATAAAAAGAATGAAAATAAGCAGCATAAATTAATTAGAGTATATATAGACTAGACTGTAAACAAAGCCAAAAGCTGGTTCTTTGATAAAGACTAGTAAAATTGACACATTTTTCGCTCTATGGACCAAGAAAAATTTAAGAAAAAAGCACAAATAAATAATAATAGACATGAAAATGGAATATAACTACAGATTTAGCAGATTTTTATTTTTTGTTTTTTTTTTTAAAGATTTCATTCACTTATTTGTCAGAGAGAGAGAGAAAGAGCGAGAGGGAGAGAGAGAAGCAGACACCCCACGGAGCAGGGAGCCTGACGTGGGGCTCAATCCCAGGACCCTGGGATCATGACCTGAGCCGAAGGCAGACGCTTAATGACTGAGCCACCCAGGTGCCCCAATTTAGCAGATTTTAAAAAATAAATAGAGGATAGGGGCACCTGGGTGGCTCAGTTGTTAAGCCTCTGCTTTCGGCTCAGGTCATGATCCCAGGGTCCTGGGATCAAGCCCTGCATGGGGCTCCTTGCTCGGTGGGAAGCCTGCTTCTCCCTTTCCCACTCCCGCTGCTTGTGTTCCCTCTCTTGCTGTGTCTGTCAAATAAATTAAAAAAAAAAATCTTTAAAAATAAATAAATAAACAAAAAAATAGAGGATAATATGAAAATACTCTGCATGTGTTTTCCTCCATGCCTGCCCCACAGCCCTTTTTCCTTTCCTCCAGCTGCTGATGCTTTGCGAGGCCTCTGATCTTTAGAGAGGTTAGGCTAAAGTAAAGAGTAATACAGAATCTTGAAGGCATAGACAAATTGATTCAACTATTTTGTTTGAATATTTAGTTTAAATCTTATGAAGTAGAAAGGACAAAGTATTTTAAATTAACAAGACTAGGTGGTGAGTACACAGGTGTTAATTATATTATTTTCTTTATTCTAGGAGTTGTAAAGGTACCTAAGTGTGATTTTTTTTTTTTTAAAGATTTTTTATTTATTTATTTGACAGAGAGAGACACAGCGAGAGAGGGAACACAAGCAGGGGGAGTGGGAGAGGGAGAAGCAGGCTTCCCGTGAGCAGGGAGCCCGATGTGGGGCTCGATCCCAGGACCCTGGGATCATGACCAGAGCCGAAGGCAGACGCTTAACCATCTGAGCCACCCAGGCGCCCCTAAGTGTGATTTTTTTAAAAATAAGTTTCTTCTACTAGAAATGTTTTTTTTTTAATTGACTATGCATTAGCTGATTCCTTCCCTGTACTTATGTTCTCTGAAATTTCCTTTCTTTCTATAAAGACAGTTAAATTCTCTTAAATTTCACATATTTATTCCTCTGAATAAATCCTTTCTTTTCCTGAGTAAGAGTTGTTGTTGTTGTTGTTGTTGTTTTATGTATGTATTAGAAATAAGCACTGCTGTATCTTGAGGAGGATCATGCAGTATTGCTGTGCTATTCCACCCAGTTCCCCTTTTGGACTAAAGGACTTCTTCTCCAAGCTTCTAGGAATGTTGTCAAATGACATCTCTTGGTCTTCTGCCCTCATTAGGAATTGCTTCTGCTAAAGAAAGCTGCCTTGCCCAAGTTCAGATCCCCTTCTGGGGGAAGACTGCATTTAATGACTTAACGATAGATGAGTATGAAGGCTCAGGCCCCATACCACAGCTCAGACAAGTCCAGTGGACCATTCTAGCTTCACAGTTCCCTGCAAGGTCATCTGAGGCATTATTGTGACTGCACCACAACCCAGCTTCTTGACTCTTCCCAATCCTGCTTCATTCACCCCTCACAGATGGTAACTCCAAGAGCTTTCTTTAATAAAATTCTCTTTGCTAATCTACATCATGCACTGTGCCTCCCATGGAAACCACTATGACCAGGGACAGTGTAGCATGTTGGAATGGGAACAGATATCGAAATCAGACATGTGCTTGTTTTAATTCTAGTTCTGCACCAATTCTGCTACTTGGATTGCCTGGGTCTTAAAATGTGTAAAAGGGTAATACTTTCCTCATTGAATTTTTTGAGAATATGTTTAAATTCTCAATAGTTATAGCAATGATGATGTTGATAATAATGATTTTAATTATTATTGCCATTAATGAAATCAGGAAATATCAAGAATTCAACAAGAGCAGAAATTCTCCCAATTTTTTTTTTTGTTTGTTTTGTTTTGTTTTTTTTTGGGGGGTGACTTCCTTCCTTCCTTCCTTCCTTCCTTCCTTCCTTCCTTCCTTCCTTCCTTCCTTCCTTCCTTCCTTCCTTCCTTCCTTCCTTTCTTTTTTAGCTAAAGTCATATGGGGGCCCTAATACTTAACCTTTAAAGTACATCTGTCAGGTGAAACAGAAAGAGCCTCAAAAAAGGGAACTCTGAAAAGGTGAGTCCCAAAAGTCTCTGTGACCATAAAGCCTTTTTCTGAGAGCAAAATTGCTGTGAATGCACACAAGACTCCATAAAGTCTAGCAGAAAATGGCTAATGTTTCGGCAGAGAGCTGAAAGTCGTGCAGCGCTGGTAAAACCTGAATATTTCACAGTCAGAGCAGAGAGACCTCACTAAGTTCACTAAGCACTCAGATGAGACCTTATTAATCTGCTTGGGCTGCCATAACAAAATATTACAGGCTGGATGGCTTAATCAACATAAACTGACTCTCTCACAGTTCTGGAAGCTGGAAGTCTAATCTCAGTGTGCCTGTGGGGTTGGTTTCTGGTGAAAACTCTCTTTCCAACTTGTAGATGATGGACTACTTTGCTGTATCTTCACAAGGTCTTTCTTCTGTGTGCATACAACCCTGGTGTCTCTTCCTCTTCTTATAATAACACTAGTCCTATTAGATTAGGGCCTCACCTTAATGACCTCATCTAACCTTAATACCTTCTTAAAGTCTCTATCTCCAAATACAGTCATATTAGGGGTTGAGGCTTTAAGATGTAAATTTTGGGGAGGACACCATTCAGTCCATAACAAGACCCCAAAATAGTTGTGCTACAAGAGAAAGAACTACATGCCAAAAGTCAAGCTTGATAGAAGCAAGATGACTTGCCAATAATTATACCACTTGCCACATCTAAACCAATTCTGTTTATGGAAGAAATCAATCCACACTCCCTATGATGTATCCTTACATTATCTGTAATACAATATAAAATTACTGTACATGGCAAGTACCAGGAAAATGGATCCCATAACCAAGTTTAAAAGCAGGAAGTAGATGCATTTAAGATGACTTTAATGCTGAAATTAGCACACAGAAATTTCAAAAAAAATATTATTAATGCCTTTAAGAATCTAAAGGATGAAGTTATGGAATCCTAAAAAAGAAATTATAACAATAAAAAATAACTGAAAATTCTAGAAACAAGAAATATAATATCTAAAATGAAGAGGTCACTGGGTAAACTTAAAAGAAGATTACATAATATAGATAAGGATCAGTGAACTTTAAGATAAGTCAAGAGAAATTATCTAACCCAAACAGCAAAGAGAAAAAAATTAGCAGAGCCTCAATGACCTTTTGGGACAATATCAAAATATTTATATAGGTGTAATTTGAGTTCCATAAAAAGAAGAGATAGATAATAAGGCCAAAAATTCTCAAATATGTTGACAAACACCAACTTAAGAATCCAAGAAACAGCAAATACCAACCAGAATAAATGCACTACACTAAAAATTACAAAACACTATGGAGATAAATGAAAGAGGTCCTAAATAAATGGAAAGTTATACCATGTTCATGGAAAGTTCAAGTTTGTGAAGATGTCAGCTCTTCAAAATTTAACAATCAGTTGAACACAATCCCAACTGAAATCCTAGCAATCACATTTTTGTGGAAGTTGACAAGCTGTTTTTAAAATGTGTATGGAAATGCATAGGAACTAGAATAGTCAAATTGATCTTGTGAAAGAATAAGAAATTTTGAAGACTCACATTATCTACAATCAAGAGTTACTATGAAGTTTCAGTAATCACGACACTGTGATTTTGGCAAAAGAAAGGTAAAGAGATCAATGGAACAGAATTCAGATATATAGAGTTAATTGACCTTTGGCAGAGATGCCAATGACATTTGGTATGGAAAGGAAATCTTTTCAGCACATCATGCTGGAACAATTGGATGAATCTATTAAAAATTATTTTAAAAATTAATATTGACCTCTATTTTATAACATATTTAAACATTTATTTTGGAAGCATCATGGACCTAAGTGTAAAAGCAAAAAGTGTAGAACTTCTAGCAAAAATAAGAGAATGTTTTCACAACTTTAGAACTTTAGGGGTTCCCAGGTGGCTTGAGCAACCAACTCTTGGTTTCAGCTCAGGTCATGATCTCATGGGTCATGGGATCGAGCCCTGTGTCAGGCTCCACACTCAGAAGGGAGTCTGCTTGAGGATTCTCTCCCTCTGTCTCCCCCTACTCTTTCTCTCTTTCTCTCAAATAAATAAATGAATCTTTAAAAAAAAAGAAAGAAAAGAAAAATAGGTATAATTGGGCTTCTTCACATTAAAAAAAAGTATTTCTCATCAAAAGACACTCCTAAGCAAGTGAAAAATCCTGGGAGAAGGTATTCATAATACACATATTTGATGAGGGTCTTTTATTCAAACTGCATAAGCAACTGTTACAATTTAAAAAAATAAGACAAACAGCTCAATTAAAAAATGAGCAAAATTCTTGAACAGGTATTTCATAAAATTGATATTTGAAAAGCCTATAAGTACTTGAAAAGGTTCTTAATAGTCATCAAGGATATGAAAATTAAAACCACAATGAGATGCCATTGCATACCCACTAGAATGGCTACTTAAAAACAAAAAACAAACAACAAAAAAACTTGATCAAACTAAATGTTGATAAGAATATAGATTCCCCAGGGGTGCCTGGGGGCTCAGTCAGTTAAGCAGCTGCCTTCAGATCAGGTCATGATCCCAGGGTCCCTGCTCAGTGGGGAGTCTCTTTCTCCCCCTCCTCTGCCCCTCCCCCTGTTTGTGCTCTCTCTCTCTCAAATAAATAAACAAATAAAATCACTAATAAATATATATCCCTAAAATCCTTATATTATTAGAACCAAGCAATTCTTCCTAGGTATGAACTCAAAATAAATAAAATATATGTTTTAAAATATTTGTACAAAGATGTTCATAGCAACTTTATTCAAAAAGCCCTCACTTGGAGAATGGATAAACTAATCGCAGTATATTCATTGTAATAGCATATTCTTCAGCAATGAAAAGAATGAACTACTCATGCACACAATATGGAAGAATGATAAAAATGCTATGTTGAGGGAAACATGGAGGTACAAAAGAGGACAAACTGAGTGGTTCAATCTATGTGATGCTTACAAACAAGTAAAACCTATGGTGATAAAATAATACACTGGTTTCCTTTGTAAATTGGGGAATTTGACTAGAAGAGGGCATGAGAAAACTGCGTGGAATGAAGGAAATGTTTTATGCCTTTACTAGCATGTTGGTCACTCAGGTGTATATATTTGTTAAAATTCATTGGATTGTAAAATTATGATTATTTCAATGTATATAAATTTTATCTTAATGAAAATAAAATTACAGGGGCTGTTGCCCATCTCAAAGTTTTGAAAGTATGGATAATAGGAAAATCTCTTAGTTAATGTTATTTTGATATCATCAGTCCCCAGTGAATAATGTCTTAAGACACCTGTCTTTCCCAGTCATGTTTTTCTAGTCACTGTACCATTTATGTCACTGTTTCTGCTTAGTTCAGTCAAATCATGAGTGATTCCCAGTGATTCATATATTTTTATTTTTATTACTACTAGATTTTCCTGATGTACAGCTTGACTGAGATGAGACAACTATTATAATATAAAAAACTATTATAATAATATAACAATAAAAGTGACCTCAACTTGCTTTACTGTTTGATAGATGCTAAGAACATCTTTTCAAGTCAAGACATATAGATCAATCCCATTCTTTTTACTGAGTACAGAGTATGTCACAGTTTGGATGTATCAAAGTTAATTTAACACTTTCCTTATTGACGGTCATTTAATTTGTTGAATTTGTTGCTATATTTTGTTTTGTTTTGTGTTTTGATACTACAGCTAGTTTTGCAATGAACATTATATTTGGTTTTATGAATTTACACTTTTATTTCTATAGATTCCAGACTAATTGCAATATTTTACTTACTTTCCATATTCTCAATACTAGTAAAACTCCATGAAGGCTGGGGCACCTGGGTGGCTCAGTCAGTTAAGCATATGACTTCAGCTCAGGTCATGATTTCAGGGTCCTGGGATGGAGCCCTAGGTTAGGCTCCCCACCCAGCTGGGAGTCTGCTTGCCTTTCTCCCTCTCCTTCTGCTCCCTGCCTCCGCTTGTGCTTTCTCTCTCTATCTCAAATCAAATACACAAATAAAATCCTAAAAAAAAAAAAAACAAAAAAACCCTCCATGAAGGCTGACACATGTCTGTTAGTAAACTATTGAAACCCTAGAGATTAGCACCATACAAGGTACCTAGTAGGTTCTCATTAAGTGTTTGCTGAATGAATTAATAAGTGCATAGATCATGTATTTGTGTATTTATTTGGTCACAAGGTTTAAATAGCAGCTGATTAGCTAGCTAGTCCAGTCCATTTAACTTCAACACTCAGCTATGAAAATTCTTTGAGGAAAGGCAACCCAAGTATCTAAACGATTACTGAGAAGAAAGCCTCAAATCAACATGACAAATTTATTTACAAAATGAAAAGTGACAGAATGAAATAATTAAGTACAGAAACCCGAGGAAAAGCTGTTAAACTGAAACAGAAGCTAAGCTTTGACTTTGTTGATTAGTGACTTAAGTGAATTCCAATCACGTTAAAATGAGGAATTATTTATTTCAGTTTAATTCAGTTTAATTCAGTTTTAAAAGGAAGCATTTGAATTCTTGAACAGGGTAGCTTGTACAAACAAGGATGTGTTTCTTTGTTATGTGTAGCTCAACCAGAAATGACAAGGAAGAGATGACTCCCGAGATGTGACAAAGGGATAAACCTAGGAGGTGTGCTTAATTCAAGGTACCTTCAGTAGAAGTCCCGACTTTCTTGTGAATGTATTTGATTTTCCCTGGAACTTTGAAATCATGAACATGCACACATGCACAATGCCTTCTCTTACTCTGTCAGTAACACTAGCAAAGTAGTGCACACAATTAATATTTTGTTAAATTAAACAATCCATAAGCTGGAGATGGGGGAGGTGGAAAAACCACAAATGCTGGCATGGAAGCTCCTGAAGAGAGAGGCAGTAGAGACTATGCTCCTCTCAACTCAGGGAATCTTGAATAACTAAAATGAATAAACAGGGACAACCTGCTTGTTGGTAAAGATTTAAGACTCAGAATCCAGATCTGTTGAATGCTAACAAAGGATATGAGCTTTCAAATTTTAAATGATTGAGCCTTATGAATTAGGACTGCAAGTTTGATTATTATACTATACACCAACATATACTTTTGTATTCAATACATTTTTAAACAATAAAGGGCAACAAAGACTAATTCTATGAGTTAAGAGTAGGAGGATGAATATCGATTTGCTTTTCTATTCCCTCATCTTCCTTAGGGCAAAAAAATTAGTACCTGCCCTTTAGCACATGACCATCTGCTTGTGTCATAAATGTGGGCTCAGGGCCATTTAGGTAACTTTTCCTGATGATCTTGCCTCACCAGAATGATGCTGTCCTTAGAGTTATTTTGTTCAACGTTTTTCTTCTGAGTTTTATTTTTTTATTTTTATTTTTTATTATGTTATGTTGGTCACCATACAGTACATCATTAGTTCTTGATGTAGTGTTCCATGATTCATTGTTTGCATATAACACCCAGTGCTCCATGCAGTACATGCCCTCTTTAATACCCATCACCGGGCTAACCCATTCCCCCATCCCCCTCCCCTCTAAAACCCTGAGTTTGTTTCTTGGAGTCCATAGTCTCTTATGGCTCATCTCCCACTCTGATTCCCTCCCCTTCATTTTTCCCTTCCTTCTCCTAATGTCCTCCATGCTATTCCTTATGTTCCACAAATAGGTGAAACCATATGATAATTGACTTTCTCTGCTTGACTTATTTCACTTAGCATAATCTCCTCCAGTCCCATCCGTGTTGATGTAAAAGTTGGATATTCATCCTTTCTGATGGCTGAGTAATATTCCATTGTATATATGGACCACATCTTCTTTATCCCCATTCATCTGCTGAAGGGCAACTCGGCTCATTCCACAGTTTGGCTATTGCAGACATTGCTGCTATGAACACTGGGGTGTGTATGGCCCTTCTTTACACTACCTCTGTGTCTTTGGGGTAAATACCCAGGAGTGCAATTGCTGGGTCATAGGGTAGCTCTATTTTTAATTTTTTGAGGCACCTCCACACTGTTTTCCAAAGTGGCTGTACCAACTTGCATTCCCACCAACAGTGTAAGAGGGTTCCCCTTTCTCCACAACCTCTCCAACATTTGTTGTTTCTTTCCCTGTCCATTTTTGCCATTCTAACTGGTGTAAGGTGGTATCTTAATGTGGTTTTGATTTGGATTTCCCTGATGGCTAATGATGATGAACATTTTTTCATGTGTCTGTTAGCCATTTGTATGTCTTGTTTGGAGAAGTGTCTGTTCATGTCTTCTGCCCATTTTTTGACTTGATTATTTGTTTTTTGGGTGTTGAGTTTGAGAAGTTCTTTATAAATCTTGGATATCAGCCCTTTGTCTGTAGTGTCATTTGCAACTATCTTCTCCCATTCCGTGGGTTGCCTCTTTGTTTTGTTGACTGTTTCCTTTGCTGTGCAGAAGCTTTTTATCTTGATAAAGTCCCAAAAGTTCATTTTTGCTTTTGTTTCACTAGCTTTTGGAGATGTGTCTTGAAAGAAGTTGCTGTGGGCGATGTCAAAGAGGTTACTGCCTATGTTCTCCTCTAGGATTTTGATGGATTCCTGTCTCACATTGAGGTCTTTCATCCATTTTGAGTTTATCTTTGTGAATGGTGTTAGAGAATGGTCGAGTTTCATTCTTCTGCATGTGGCTGTCCAATTTTCCCAGCACCATTTATTGAAGAGACTGTCTTTTTTCCATTGCATGTTTTTTCCTGCTTTGTCAAAGATTATTTGACCATAGAGTTGCGGGTCCATATCTAGGCTCTCTATTCTGTTCCATTGGTCTATATGTCTGTTTTTGTGCCTGTACCATGCTGTCTTGGTGATCACGGCTTTGTAATATAGCTTGAAATCGGGCAACATGATGCCCCCAGCTTTGTTTTTCTTTTTCAATGTTTGCTTGGCAATTTCAGGTCTTTTCTAATTCCATACAAATTTTAGGATTGCTTGTTCCAGCACTTTGAAAAATGCTGTTGGTATTTTGATTGGGATGGCATTGAAAGTATAGATTGCTCTAGGCAGCATAGACATTTTAACAATGTTTATTCTTCCGATCCATGAGCATGGAATGTTTTTCCATCTTTTTGTGTCTTCTTCAATTTCTTTCATGAGTGTTCTGTAGTTCCTAGAGTATAGATCCTTTACCTCTTTGGTTAGGTTTATTCCAAGGTATCTTATGGTTTTTGGTGCTATTGTAAATGGAATCCATTCCCTAATTTCTCTTTCTACAGTTACATTGTTAGTGTATAAGAAAGCAACTGATTTCTGTGCATTGATTTTGTATCCTGCCACATTACTGAATTGCTGGATGAGTTCTAGTAATTTGAGGGTGGAGACTTTTGGGTTTTCCTTATAAAGTATCATGTCATCTGTGAAGAGAGAGAGTTTGACTTCTTCTTTGCCGATTTGAATACCTTTTATTTCTTTTTGTTGTCTGATTGCTGTTGCTAGGACTTCTAGTACTATGTTGAACATAGTACTAGAGGGGGAAATACATAGCCCTCCAAGCCTTACTCAAAAAAACCCAGAAAAATCCTGAATACACAAACTCTCTTTACACCTTAAAGAACTGGAGAATCAACAACAAATTAACACACGCACGAGAAGGAAAAATAATTAAGATTAGAGCAGAGACCAATGAATTAGAAACTAGAAATACAGTAGAACACATGAACAAAACTAGAAGCTGGTTTTTTGAAAGAATTAATAAGATTGATAAACCACTGGCCAGACTTATCCAAAAGAAAAGAGAAGGACCCAAATTAATAAGATTATGAATGAAAGAGGAGGGCATCCTTGTCATGTTCCTGATCTTAAGGGAAAGGCTCTCAGCTTTTCCCCATTGAGAATGATATTCACTGTGGGCTTTCATAGATGGATTTTATGAAATTGAGGAATGTTCCCTCTATCCCTATACTCTGAAGAATTTTAATCAGGAAAGGATGCTGTATTTTGTCAAATGCTTTTTCTGCATCAATTGAGAGGACCATATGGTTCTCTCTCCTCTTATTAATGTGTTCTATCATATTGATTGATTTGCGGATGTTGGACCACCCTTGCATCCAAGGGATAAATCCCACTTGGTCATGGTGGATGATTCTTTTAATGTACTGTTGGATCCTATTAGCTAGGATTTTGTTGAGGATTTTGGAATCCATATTCATCAGGGATATCAGTCTGAAATTCTCCTTTTTGATGGGGTCTTTGCCTGGTTTGGGGATCAAGGTAAAGCTGGCTTCATAGAATGAGTCTGGAAGCTTTCCTTCTATTTTTTGAAACCGCTTCAGAAGAATAGGTATTATTTCTTCTTTGAATGTTTGGTAGAATTCCCGCTTCAGAAGAATAGGTATTATTTCTTCTTTGAATGTTTGGTAGAATTCCCCAGGGAATCCATCAGGTCCTGGACTCTTGTTTTTTGGGAGGTTTTTGAACACTGCTTCAATCTTGTTACTGGTTATTGGTCTACTCGTGTTATCGATTTCTTCCTGTTTCAGTCTTGGTAGTTTCTATGTTTATAAATGCATCCATTTCTTCCAAGTTGCTTAATTTATTAGCATATAGTTTTTGATAATTTCTGATAATTGTTTCTATTTCCTTGATGTTAGTAGTGATCTCTCCTCTTTCATTCATAATGATATTTCATTCATAGATATTTACAATTGTTAGATCTTCTTGTTGGATAGACCCTTTAAGAATGATATAGTGTCCTTCTGTATCTCTAACTACAATCTTTAGCTTAAAATCTAATTTGTCTGATATGAGAATTGCTACCCCAGCTTTCTTTTGAGGTCTGTTGGCATGAAAGTTGGTTCTCCATCCCTTCACTTTCAGTCTGGATGTATCTTTAGGTTCAAAATGAGTCTCTTGTAGACAGCATATGGATGGGTCTTATCTTTTTATCCCATTTGCAACCCTATGCCATTTTATGGGAGCATTAGGCCATTCACGTTGAGAGTGATTATTGAAAGATACGATTTTATTGTCATCATGTTGCCTGTGAAGTCCTTGTTTCTATAGATCATCTCTGTAAATTTCTGTTCTATATAACTCTTGGGGTCTTTCTCCTTTTATAGAATCCCCCGTAATATTTCTTGCAGGGCCAGGTTAGTGGTCACATATTCTTTCAGTTTCTGCTGGTCCTGGAAGCTCTGTATCTCTCCATCCTTTCTAAATGACAGCCTTGCCGGATAAAGTATCCTTGGCTGCATGTTCTTCTCATTTAGTACCCTGAATATGTCTTGCCAGGCCTTTCTGGCTTGCCAGGTCTCTGTGGATAGGTCTGACATTATTCTGATGTTCCTCCCTCTGTACATATGGAATCTCTTCCCCCTAACTGCCCTTAAGATGGTTTCCTTGATTCTAAGATTTGTGAGTTTTACTATTATATGCTGGGGCATTGGTCTATTCTCCTTGATCTTGGGATGGGTCCTCTCTGCCTCTAGGACATGAATGGTTGTTCCATTCCCCAGATTAGGGAAGTTCTCAGCTACGATTTGCTCAAATATATCTTCTAGTCCTTTCTCTCTTTCTCCACCCCCTCAGGGATCCCAATAATTCTGGCATTGGAACGTTTCATGGCATCATTTATTTCTCTAATTCTGTTTTCATGGATTTTAAGATGTTTGTTCCAGGACTCCTCTTATTCCTTCTTTTCTATCAGTTTGTCTTCTAGATCACTAATTTGTTCTTCTGCCTTGTTTACCCTAGCTGTTAGAGAATCTAGTTTACACTATATCTCATTTATATCATTTTTAAGTTCGGCCTGACTAGCTCTCATTTCTGCCCTTAGAGACTCTATGTTGCCGTTAATGTTTTTCTCCAGCCTAGCTATTGTTTTTATAATGTTTTTCTGAAGTCTATTTCTGACATCTTGCTTATATCCCTATCAATTAGGTCTGTGGGAGAGGCCATTGTCTCTGGGTCTTTTCTTTGTTGGGAGCTCCTCCTCCTAGTCATCGTTTTGAGTTGTGGTTGAGGGGATGTACAGTCAAAAATATCAACCACAATCCAGGCAAGGTGCACCCTGGGAAAGTTTGGAGCAATCAGAAGCCACCACCAAAAAAAAAAAAAAAAAAACCCCAGCCAAAATGAAACCCAAGAATAAGAGCTATAAAGTACAAAAATAAAAACAACAAACAAAACCCACTATCCCCCCCCCCAAAAAAAACCAACAAAAAAAGGCGGGGTGCAGGGAAGGTGGCTATAATCCCTCTATGTGGGTGAGGTAGAATGTTTCAAGTTCTTCTTGGGTGTATTTTGTTCTCTTTGTTAGAGAACAGCACTTCCTTGAGATACAGGGAAATTAAAACAGGTATATATGTAAAGGTAGTATTGAGTAGGGAAAAAAGGACTACAGTGAAGCTTATATCTATATACATAAAAAAGAAAAAGAAAAAAGTATATGTGTGGTATAAGACCTGATATAATGCAGGTCTTTACTATAGTCTTGGTGAGGACTGGCTCACTGTGGACCATGTTGATAGTCTTCTTAGTGTAAGTATAGAAAAACCAGCCAAATTCAGCCTCAGAGTTGATATTTCCTTTGTTCCTTTAATGTGGTTTGGGATGGTGAGGGGCAAGGAGGGGAGATGATACTAAAGCTGGAGTAAGCTAATGAGTGTTTCAGTCTGTACTTTTGTGCTATGATACAACTTCTTATCGTTGATCTTATAGTTTTTGGTGTTTTTCAAAAGATGTTTGAAAACATGTTTGATGTTGGGTGCTCATTGGAATAAAATCCAGATACATTTTTTCTTTAAAACTACTTACCTAACAATCAGATCTTTTACTTGTTCCATCTTTCTGTATTTTGCCTATCTTTTTTTTTTTTAAGAGTTATTTATTTATGTCAGAGAGAGAGCATCAGTGGGGGGATGGGGGTTGGGGTTGGGGTGGGGCAGAGGGAGAGAGGGAAGTTCAAGAAGACTCCACTGAGCAAGGAGCCTGAGGTGGGGTTTGATCTCATGATCCTGAGATCATGACCTGAGCTGAAATTGAGTCGGATGCCTAACTGACTGAGCCACTCAGGCACCCCTATTTTGCCTACCTTTTAAAACTTCCTTAATGATGAAGGAACATAGATGTGACTTGAGTCATTTTCTTGACCAGAACAAGTCTAACACCAGGTTCTGAGATAAGCTTCAAGAGATACAGTATGTCTGCTTATCGTCAGGGAAGAAAGAAGCCTAAGATATTTATAAACTTTCTTTGTTTAATTTTGTCTCCTCTTCTTGAAACCATCAAGGGAGCAATGTAAAACATTCTTGTCTAAATGGAATTCCTTCTTGTATGAAGTTGTTTTCTTTAGTTAGCCCTCCAACTCTGCCACACTATCCCTGAAGATAATGTTCATTCTTTTTTTTTTTAAGATTTTATTTATTTTTTTGACAGAGAGAGACACAGTGAGAGAGGGAACACAAGCAGGTGGAGTGGGAGAGGGAGAACAGGCTTCCCGCAGAGCAGGGAGCCAGATGTGGGTCTCGATCCCAGGACCCTGGGATCATGACCTGAGCGGAAGCAGACGCTTAACAAGTGAGCCACCCAGGTGCTCCAATAATGTTCATTCTTAATAGAAATGCAAGTGGAGCTTTTCTTTGTCAATAAGTAGACTGTTCTGAAAGCAAAATTCTAGATCATGTAAGAACAACAACACAGTGCCCATAAGTGTTACAGAACATTTGGAAGGGGAGAGATTAACAGTGAATATCAATTAAGGCAATATTTTGTAGAGGATGTTTGGCTTAAATATACTTTAGAGGATTTGGGTAAATTAAGATATAAGGGGGGAGTTCCCCCAAAAGTCTGGTTGCAACAAAGAATGAGATATGCATATATTATTTCTCTTTAATTTTATTCAGTTAATGCTTGAACTTTGTGGTTTCTCATCTTTTATTTTGAGTACTTTACCCCTTTCAGAGCATGGTCTATGGAGCCAGCTCCTAGTTCTAGTCCTCCCTCTAGCACTGTAAAGTGGAACTGACAACCACATGCCCGGTGCAGTTGTTATGAGAGTGAAAAGAGTTAATGTGTAGTGTTTAGACAATAGCCTGACAATATAATAATTATATTATTAATATTATTACTTGATAACTCACAAGAATTAGTTTTTTTTTTTTAGTCCTTTCTCTAATAATCTAGTTAACCACTTTTGTACATCTAAATCTCATATGACAAAAAAGTAAATGACTTTGTTACTTTCCTTCACTCTGCATTTTTTTGTTTTATTCTGGCAAGGTTACCTTGTTTTGTATTTTGTTCATTTTGTCCTCAAGTCTAGTAGCTTCTATATCATCCTTGTGCCTATTATAATATATGCCTGCATTGCAAGTGGCTGAGAGATATTTATTCTCAGGTTTGGACTGGCAAATTTACTCCTATTTCTTTCTTAAAAAAAAAAAGATTTTATTTATTTATTTGACAGAGAGAGACACAGCAAGAGAAGAAACACAAGCAAGGGGAGTATGAGAGGGAGAAGCAGGTTTCCTGCTGAGCAGGGAGCCCGATGCGGGACTTGATCCCAGGACCCTGGGATCATAACCTGAGCCGAAGGTAGACGCCTAACGACTGAGCCACCCAGGTGCCCCAAATTTACTCCTATTTCAACTTTATTAGAGATGATTTCCAAATTTCTAATAATTTCTGCATGTATATGTGTGTGTGCATGTGTGTGTGTTTGCTTTTTTCATATCTGAATAAGACTAGAGCAACATCTATTTATCACTAATAATTTCTTACCTGAGATTATACAAAAGATACTTGAAAGAGTAATTGTCTCTTCTGGACCTTGTTTCAAATTATATGCTCAGTGATTTTTAATAATAATTTGACATGACTAATTGATCTTACATGTAGATACTTATAGCCTCAAAAGTTAATTTATAACAACAAATATAATTTGTAATGCTTTTAGTAACTGAATTCTCATGTCATTGTTAGCACAGTAACATCATTTCCCAAGTGCAATGAGTCACATGTAAACTTTATGTAAAAAGAGAAATTTAAATTTTATGTATACATTTTTAACTTAAAACACTTTGGAATGAAAGTGTTCAAGACCTCCATACAGAAAATTATAAAATATTGCTGAGAGAGGTTCAAGAAACCCAAATAACTGGAGAATTCTGTCATGACCATGAATTAGATGATTAATATTAGGATGTCAGTTTTCCTCAAAATCATCTACAAAAACAATGCAATCTCAAAAAATAATCTCAAGGGCTTTTTTTCTTGGTGGAAATTGATGGACTAATTCTAAATTCAATATGGAAATGCAAAGGACCAAGAATCCAAAAATATCTGAAAGAATAAGAGTAAAATTGAGGACTTAACTGGCAGATGTCAAATTTTACCATAAATTCACAGCATTTAAGACATATTGATATAGGAATAAACATAATATTAAAGAAAGTAAAGTGTCTAAAAACAGAAAGGAAAGACATGCTGGCTGAGGTATGAAAGATAGATTGGAGGAAAGTAACACCATGAGCAAGGAGGACATCAGTATTTATACTTTGGCAAATATCTAGTCTTAATGAGAAATGGTGATGGTCTAAATAAGGAAAGTGGAAAAGATAGAAAGCAGTGAACAGATTATGTAGAGGAGTCTCTGAGTATATCATTTCTGGATTAGTGAGGATATTTTCTTGGTTTCTAGCATGAGCAAATAACTGAATTTATGTTAGAAGGCTCTGGGGAGGAGTAATTTTGCATAAGATGACAAGAATCATTTATTTATTTATTTATTTATTTTTGTACATTGAGTTTTATGTGCTTGTAGGAAATCCAGAAATATTGAGTGGGCCATTGAATGAACCTGCTTACTTCTTTTTTTTTTTTTTTTTTTAAGATTTTATTTATTTATTTGAGAGAGAATGAGAGACAGAGAGCAGGAGAGGGAGGAGGGTCAGAGGGAGAAGCAGACTCCCTGCTGAGCAGGGAGCCCGATGTGGGACTCGATCCTGGGACTCCAGGACCATGACCTGAGCCGAAGGCAGTCGCTTAACCAACTGAGCCACCCAGGCGCCCGAACCTGCTTACTTCTGAATAAAGTTCAGGAAAGATAAAAGGGAGAGATAAAGCAGTTTAGATTAATCAGTTACATGGTAGAATTGAAGTTGTGGGAGTGGATGAGATTATTGAATATAAATGTGTAGAGGAAGAAGAAAAGAGGGCCTGGTATAGAATCTTTAGGAACACCAACATTTTGCAGAAAGTCAGAACACTTCACAAAAACAATGAATACAAGATGCCAGAATGACAGCTAGAAACTAGAAGAGAATTGTATCTTCAGAGGCAAGAGAAGAAAGTCTCCCAAGAGGGAATATGAGATTACGAGGATCAAATGTAGCAAAGGTCAATATTGAAAAGTCACTTGAATTTACTATCAAGTTGCTTTTTCTGATCATAGCATTTTGGTGGAATTGTGGAGATTGAAGCCAGACTGCTTTGGGTTTCAAAATGAACTCTAGGGGGAAAGAAGAAGTACACACAAGAACTGTAGGAAGTTTGTTTCTGAAGCAGGGTAAATGGATGGAGAGAGATAGGCTGGTAGCTGAAGGAAGACATGGAAGCGAGGGAAGTTTTTTGTTTTATACTTTTAAGATGAGTAGCACAAAGGATATTTGAAAATCCTGGCTGGAAGTTGCCTGTAGAGGGAAACTGTGAATTTTAGGGGTGAGAAGTGATCCCTGAGTAGATGGAATAGGATGATATCTAGAAAACAAGTAAAGGAATTGGGTTTAAGCAAGATTAAATAATTCTTTCATTTGAAATATTTTAAATGAGCATGAAAATATTTTTGCAGGTTACATAACAGAAATTGTTATATTTCCACTTTATAAGTTAAATAAGAGAGGTTGTTGGACCAGGACCTGTGGAGGTGATAAGATCAAAGTTTGAAGAGGATAGAGATTTTAAATAGTGACTGTGAAGAATGGAAGAAAAAAATAAATAGTAAAAATTGAAGGATTGTAGTTTATGTTAAAGGTGTAGACAAAGTCTATCACATGAATTTATAGTTTTACATACTTGTATGGTCATGTGTTATGGATGAATATCTGGGTTTCCCCCAAAATTCATGTGTTGAAGCCCTGTGGGAGATAGGGCCACTAAAGAGGTGATTAAAATTAAATCATGTCCTCATAAAAGAGGAAGGGACACCAGAGATCACTCTCTCTTCACCATGTGAGAGCACATGAGAAGGTGGCTGTCTATAAGCCAGGAAGAGAGCCCTCATCAGAAATCAGTCCACTAGACCTTGATCTAGGACTTCCAGACTTCTGAACTGTGAGAAAATAAATGCTGTTTAAGATACCCAGTCTACAATATTTTGTTATGTCAGCCTGAGCAGACTAATACATCCTATAGCAATTCTACAAAATTCAGTCCCTTAGATGTAGGAATGGACAAAGTAGACTCTTAGCTTGATCCAGAGCTCTGATAATGCCAGACTGGTGCATAGAAAGATATTATATAGGTATTTGAGATTGTTACCAAAAAAATTTACATGCCGTGGAAATGTGTAGATTATCAGCTTTCTGGACTGGCACGAAGATTATTTTAAACTAAAAAATTCTGAATTAATCTTATCTAAATTTCTTTGGCTGACAAAATATGCCTCTCAAAAAACACAGTTGCCATAAATCCCCTAGAGAGGAACCTAGTCATTAGCACCAGGATGAGAGACTGCATAAACAAACATTATCACAAAATGTCATACCTTCCATTTGTTCCCCTCAAAGCCCAGTTTTCTTTCCTAAATGTCCACTTATTTGATTTCCTTTGTTAAGATTGTAAATAAACCCCTAGATCTAGATGTTCAGAAAACCACTTCTTTTGTGCTCTTCTATATGCATATGAATAAACTTTGTCTTTTCTTCTGTTAATCTGTCTCTTGTTAGTTAATTCGCAGGCACCCATTCATTTCAACCTAAGGTAGTAGAGGAAAAATTTTCATCCCAAAAAAACTGCTAAAAAGGAAATGAGAGAAAAATGGATGAAGCATTATGTAGATAGTGAAAAAGTCAGTATATAATATCTAACTCAAAGGATTGCCTTAAAAATTAAATTAATTCTATTTTCAAAAACTAATGATGTAATGTATGGTGATTAACATAACATAATAAAAAATTTAAAAAAATTAAATTAATTCATATCTGTAAAACATGTAAAATAGTGCCTGACACATAATATGTATTCAAGAAATGTTATTACTCTACAGATCAGAGATCTCCAGTTCTTTGTGAATTAGAGGCTCTTTTTTTATCTTCTGTACGTAGATGAGGGAATTGAGGGCCCCAAATACTAACCAGCTTGCACAAAGTTATGTATATTTTAAGTGATAGGGATGGGATTTAAACTCAGGAAATCTGGCTCCAGAGACTATGCCATCAACCACTGTGGTATGCAATCACCCATACTCTATGGAGAAATAAAAACGTGAAAGAGCTGGAGGAATTGGGATTTGCAGTAAGAGAGGAGGATGTCTGAATTTATGATTTCAAAAGTAGAGTAGTTCTCAGTAAGTACAAGGGACTCAGCTGGACCTTGGAGTGAGTTCAGTCTCTACCCCTTACCAGTTCTCATGCAGTCATGGGAAGCCACTTTCTTCTTCAAGCCTCCCCTTCCTCATTTGTAAGATGGGCGCAATAACCCATCTTGTCCTCCTCACAGGAGATGCTGTGAAGTTCCAATAAGGTGCAAGGATAGGCAATTGCCTTGGGAACAGGTTGGGTGGGTTATGAGTTGTTGTCATTAGGACAGACAGTGGGCCTGGGGCCTTCCAGGGATCAAGACCAGTCTGGGGAGATACACAGGATGTATGGAGCATCATCCCATTGGTGACAAACAGCAGCAGAGGTGAGGGGCCTGGTCAGGCAGGGTGTGCTGACCTGGTCTGGGCAATTTGTGGCCAGGCAGCCTGTGCAGGTGCCCCTTTGCAGCAAGAGCTTCTCCCCACTCCATACAGAAATCAGCACTGTGAATCCAAATGAAGAAATAGATCATAAAGAATAAAGAACATAAACAAGTTAAGGAACCTAAGAAGAGAAATAGTGGGAGAAGTTCAGGGATAATAATTTGAAATATATAAATTGAAAGATGGACCAGGGAAACATTGGACTGAACAAGGCAGTGGGGTGGGGAACTACCAAAGATGTAGAGTGGCCCTTGTGGTCTGTACAGAATGAATGTGTAACAAATTTTATTATCTTTAGAAGAATTAAACTGACACATGGAAGCAAGTAGTTATATCCACGGGTGAAGTAGAGTAGTTGTCTCCAAAGGAGATTCGTAGAATCTGGTAGAAGACTAAATCAGGAAAATGTGGGACAGAATCCCATTTTATGCTTTTATCAGGGTCTTTCAAAAAGTTGTTCAATTATATTTGACAAATCATTATTTTTCCATTTCCACAAAGTCTAAGATAAATAAGTGCTCCTAAGTACCTGAAGTGAATGAACAATTCCTGATCATTATGGTCAAGATTTGGGTGGCCAGAGGAGACAACACCAAATGAACAGGCTACTTACAGAATTTTAGTTTACTAGAGCTTTTGTCTGTCTGGGTAAGCTACATGCCTCACTACGAAGAACACAAATGAAAAATTTCTTCACTTGCTGGTAGAAAAACTTAATTCCTTAAACAGAAATAAAAATCTTCCATTTCACCGTCAGAGAGAAAAACCCAATCAACATATAAATCCTGTCTGAAGGAACATGTTGACTCAAATGTTTTCATATTAATATGTAATTCGGGGGCGCCTGGGTGGCTCAGTTGTTAAACGTCTGCCTTCGGCTCAGGTCATGGTCCCGGGGTCCTGGGATCGAGCCCCGCATCGGGCTCCCTGCTCTGCGGGAAGCCTGCTTCTCCCTCTCCCACTCCTCCTGCTTGTGTTCCCTCTCTTGCTGTGTCTCTCTCTGTCAAATAAATAAAAAATCTAAAAAAAAAAAAAAATGTAATTCGTCAAAGTTCATCATATGTAAATGGCTCATATTATCATCATTTTCTGTTTGTCCATTAAAATGAAGGGAATTTTCAGAAAAAGGACTCTGGGCAACTGAAAAAAAAGGTAGTAGAAGTATCATGTTGTGACAAGCTGGAGGCATAAGTAAAGCATATCCACGTTGCATTAGCTCCGTTCCATCTTTCAATAGCAGGATGTGACACAGGAAGTTGAAGGGCACTGGGGCTTAAAGTGGAAAGAATAATGCCCCCAATATGGAGCAGAAAGGAGACGTACAGAGGGAGAAGCTCCTGATGCAGAAGACAGACTTTGCAGACTTTCCTATTTTACAGAGCTTTGAAAGTCGGAAGTAAAAGCTATTCTAGGGGAATCTTTCCCCTTATAGCTGTGCAAACTCAGTTTAATGTAAGCATTGCCATTGATCAACATTGCTTTATAAATGCATCAAAATTTTGTAAGCATGGCTGCATTTAATAAAAGAAGTTTTATCTTAGAGCATATATTACTTTGGTTGCATCTTAGTATTGGGTTATCACTTTACCATGACAGCATATAAAATCATTATGTTCTCCACATGCACTCATTGTTCTGTTTCTGTTAACTATAGGTATAATGCAAAGATCCAACTTATGTTAATGTCTCTCATGTTTACATGTTTATTGTCAGTTTAAAAGCATGTCTATTTAAATGAGCTCTTTCTTGATTACTAGAAAAATTACTGACTGGAGTAATGGAAATATTTTTGAGTTCAAAGAATTAATTATTTAATGATCATTTACTGAGGGCTTACAACACATTTGGCCATGTGGTATATATTATAAGCAATCTAAGGTAGTATAAGACATCATTCCAAACCACATGAGATGTACAACCTGAGGAGAAGATATAGATTTGAAAAATGAATGAATGAGAATGTAATACAGCTAATAAAATGCTCAGAAGCACTGTATAAAAAAGAAGAGAAACCCCCACATACAACATGTACTTACGGGGTGCCTGGGTGGCTCAGCCATTAAGTGTCTGCCTTCGGCTCAGGTCATGATCCCAGGGTCCTGGGATCGAGCCCCGCAACCGGCTCCCCGCTCAGCGGGAAGCCTGCTTCTCCCTCTCACACTCTCCCTGCTTGTGTTCCTCCCGCTGCCCCTCTCCCCCGTCAAATAAATAAATAAATAAATAAAATCTTTTAAAAAAAGGAACAAAACAAACAAAAAAACAAAAAAACGTGTACTTACCATGCACACATAGGGATTCTTTGCTCCATTAAAAATGGTTGTAGTTCTCAAAATGTCATATGATGTACATCTCTAAATGTTTGTACATGAGATTCTTCTTGCCTAAAGTGCCTTCTCCAGTCTGTCATCTGGCTCATATCTATCCTTCAAAACCCAGTTATGTCCCTTCTTCCTGAAACCCTTCTCAGGGTGCTAGGATGGCTTAGGTATTGCCAAGTTTCCTCTTGTACATGTTATGTGTACTTTACTTTATAGTAGTACACATTTTCCTGTGAAATAGGGAAGAAGGAAAGAAATATGTACACAGATATAAACATTTGTGAAGAGTGTGTGATAAAATAATGGAATTAACAATGAAAAAGCATTGATTTTCTCTGGGTAGAAAGGAACTAGTTCTTTTATTTAGGGAAAGGGGTCATAACCCTTTTTTAAAAGATTTTATTTACTTATTTGACAGAGAGAGTGAGAGAAAGCACAAGCAGGGGGAGCAGCAGAGAGAGAAGGAGAGCAGGCTCCCCACTGAGCAGGGAGCCCGATGTGGGCCTCGATCCCAGGACCCTGGGGTCATGACCTGAGCTGAAGGCAGACGCTCAACTGACTGAGCCACCCAGGTGCCCCGGGTCATAACAATTTTTATGTATAAGAAACTCTTCTAGAAGCTTTAGTTCCATTAACACATTTAATCGGTACAATACTCCTATGATTTGTATAGTCCCAGTAAGGTTATTAGTAACTATTACCATCCCTATTCCATAGATGAGGGATATTAGACAGAGAGGGGTTATGCATGATGCTCGCGTCAGGGTTGCTGAGTTAGTAAACTCTGGAACCAGGATGGAAACTCAGACAATAAACCTCCAGAGACCTGTACTTCATGACCTGAAAAGCATAGTAAGGGCTTAGAACTGCTGCTATGGGATTGCAAAAAAGAAAGAGATGAAAGCCTCAGAAGATTGTTGAATGGCTTTAATGTGTGGCTAAGACCATAAGCAAACAGTGACAGGCTTCATATTGCTTTTTGAAGATCTTGATTCCCTAAGTGTAGTATCAAAGGATGTATATGTCTGGAGATTGGCACATGAGGTGGGAAAAATAGAGTGAAGAGAGTGAAGGAAATGGTAAAAGTGTAGTTAGGAAGGTGGTAAGCAAAGCTGAGTGGGCCAGTGCTGAGGACTGATAGTAGCTGGGAAGTTTAACATGGCAGACGGAATACACTTGTTTATCTCTGCTCCCTCCCAAAAACTGCTAAAAGAAATAAGAAGATATGACCCTACAAAGATTAAAAGAGGGAGATACAGCAGAAAAAGAGAAGTCAAGAATTTTGGAAGTTGAAAAATGAATAGAGTGGAACTGAGTTAGCGGAACCAGATAAAGCCATATTTGAATCCCCAGGAGGTTGGAGGAAGCCAACAAGAAATAAACCCATTCTCACTGCTGGATTCCCTAATTGAGAAGATGGAGGAGGCACTAATGAACTCTCACATGGTTCTAGATGATAGGATTGTGAGTGATTCTTTTTCAAAATTTCTGTAATGATCAATTATTACTGAAGGGAAAAAAGATTTCTAAAACAAGATTTCAGGTATGGGACAGTTCTAGACGATGGCAAAATCCAGGCAGTAATAACGGGAGCAGGGTGTGGAATAGAGACATATATTATACTTGAATATATCAGGGAATTTTGAACCCAGGTTATATAACATATTGTCAACATGCATATTGAAATTGACCGAGGTGGTGGTAGAACTGCAAACTTGTGAGAAAGTAAGGCTGGCACATGGAGGATGGGCAGGAGATTGAGATGTGAGGGAAGGGCTGTGGGCTGTGGAAAACACAAACACATGAGCCATCACTTGTATTATTTCTGTACTATCTTTGCATTTTGGATAACGAAAAATTCACTATTTAGCAAAAGAAGCAACTGACATTCCTAAACCATGTGGAGACCTAGCCTGCAAAGCTGTCTCCTTGGCATTTTCTGCAATTCCTGAGCAGGACTCCCACTCAGCCTCCAAACACCTGCCAAATTTTTGAGCATTCACGTGAGCAAAGAGCCTGAAATGCAGCATTAGATTCCCTATGTGCACCTCAGACAGTCTTGCACTTGCCTTTCCAGGGAAGGAGTTCTGATATTATGATCACATTCCTAGGTTTCATCGTGTTTCATCCTTACTAGGAAAAGTCAAAATGGACAGGAAGGTGAAACAATAAATTTCTAGGTGTACCAAGTCAATCATACACATTTATATAAGGAGCTGCAAGACTCTTAATTAAAAAGAAACATGTTTATTTTCACTTGATAATGCATCGTTGAGCTTTCATGGTCTGAACAGTTCAAGGAGAAATACACATTTCCTGAACCTGAGTTTCAAGGACCTTGCTTCCTCCTAATTTACTCAGTTTTACATATTCTCACTCTTTCCTCACTTTTATACCTTCCACTTTCACTAGGGGTACTCTTTGTTGGACCCATCATGGCTTCCTCCCCTTTTCACTTAGGGGCTTTTAGTATAAGCCATCTTCTATGTCACTGATGCTTTAATCTAGTTCAGTTAACAAGAATATATTACAGTATGCTGTTTTCAGCACCATGCTAGACATTGAGAGGATTATCAGAATTTTAATAATTCAGACAATGAGAAAAAAGAGGATGGAATGGCAAAGAGAAGTAGAAATATTTAGCCGTAAAAATGAATGTCATCCTGATCATTTTATTAGGGATTAACTAAAATGTTTGCTCTCTCTGAAAGCTACTATATAAGTAGGGTATTAAAACAAATGATGCTGGGGCACCTGGGTGGCTCTTTTGGTTAGGCATCTGCCTTTAGCTCTGGTCATGATTCCAGGGTCCTGGGATTGAGCCCTGTGTCGGGCTCCCTGCTCAGCGAGGAGTCTGCTTCTCCCTCTCCCTCTGCTGCTCCCCCTGCTTGTGCTTTCTCTAGCTCTCTGTCAAATAAATAAATAAAATCTTTAAAAAACAAACAAAAAAACAAATGATGCTAAATCCATGCACTTAGTAACGTACATATAGTTTCCTCAACTTGATCTGTTTTTATTCATGCATCTATATCTATTTTAATCTCAGAATGTAACTTTATTTACATTATGGAATATATGTGGTTGGAATGGTTCTAATTGAATTAGGAGAGAATTTTAGCTTAAAAAGTGGCTATCTAAAACTTCTCTTTTCCATTTTTATTTTCTTAAATAAGCTAGTTTATAATTCTATTACCTTTCCTCATCTATTGACTTAGAGTCACTTGTTAATATTTTGAATTTATTTTGACAGATTGTTTTGCTTTACTCTTTCCTCAAATAAGTAATGATGATTTGTGTGATTTTGGTATCTACTTGATCTGTTGACCATGAATATGAGGAGGACTCAAGTCAAACTTTTAGGGTCAATATTCAAGTTTCAGAAATATTGGTAATTCTGAATGGGGTAGTTTTTTGAAATGTATGCAAAGCCTTATTAAGAGATGTTATGGGGATGTTTGCACAACTATATAAAGTTACTAAAATTGTTGAATTTTTTTAAACAGATGTTTCTCTTTAAGCTAGATGGGACAGATCCACAGCTTAGGTCCTATGAGTCAATGAGCATCATGGTATCTATAAAGTAGCTGAAGATTCCATGAGCTTAATCAAACTGTGCTTTCCCTCTGTTATACTTCAGCTTTGTTTCAGATCTTTGTCTCATTTCCCTTGGTGTACAACTGCAAGACATCTCAAGAGCTAGAATCTTATATAAAACACGTGATAAATAACTCTCTTTTGTATTAGTCCTGAGTGTAAAAAAAAAAAAAAAAGAAGAGTAAAACAAAACACCTTGAAGGGATAATAAGAAAAAACAAAGAAAATGTGTATAGTTTGAGATAGCAAAGGGACAGTTCCATTCAAGGAAGTATTAAAGGGCAGAAGTAAGTGGAAGCATACAGAATGAACAAGACTGGGTTGAGAAGGATCTGGGAGTGAATAGCAATAATTCAATTTCTGATATTGGCTCAAGCAATGAAGTGACATCATTTAAGGGACACTTGAAAACCAGAATGGTCTGTTTTTCCTGGGAATTGCATTTTTGCTTTGGTCGACTCAGTAAGTCAGAAATATGCACGTATATTCAAAGCTGTATTACTCAGCTGTTTTCCAACATTAGAAAGAACAAATTTCAGTTGTTAGATCCAGACTTGTTTTGGGGGTGAGTGATCCCTTGCAGTCTTCAGACAGTGTGCCATTATTTGCTCTACCACTGTGCATTATGAATACCAGAAGCTCGAAATACTTCATAAGACCTTTATACATTAGGGAGACCTATCTGAAGCCCTTAAAATGCTCTTGTAGAGCTAGAAGCAAGAGGGTAATGTCCTCTTAATTCTTCCTTGAGGTTATTCTTGAGCAATTTCTGAGTTTAATAGAATCAAAAATTGAACTCAAATACCACCTCCTGAATTAGATTCACCCATCTGCTTATACTCTGTTTCTTTATACTTTAAGTATTTTGTAGGTTCATCACATTCCCCCTTTTTATTGTGGTTATCTTTCACCACAGGAAAATGGGTTTGTGTTCTTTTACGTAGGGAGATTGGCATATGTTTTAAGACATTTGACTTTGAAATAATTAGGGCTAAATAGAAGTTGTAAAAACAGTGGAGTCTTGTGGGCCCTTCCCCCAGCTTCCCCAAACCTCTTATATAGTGTGGTACAATATCAAAACTAGGAAGGTGACATTGGTATATTTCTGTTAACTAGACTACAGACCTTACCAGTTTTTACCATTTGCTATAATTGCAATCTTTGTGTGAATTTGTGTATATAGTTCTGTGCAATTTTCTTCCAACTATATACGCATGTAACCACAACAATCAAGATACAGTTCCATTACCACAAAAGAACTCCCTCATGCTACCTCTTTGTGTTCTCACCCACCTGCCACCCACTCCAAGTTCCAGTTCCTTAGCAACTACTAAAATGTTCCCCATGTCTATGGTTTTGGCTAAAGATATTGATCATTTTTCATGTGCCTACTTTCCATCCATATTATCCCTTTGATGACATATCCATTCATGTATTGTCCCCATTTTATAATAGGTTATTTGTGGTTTTTTAAATGTTGAGTTTTGAGAGTTCTTTACATAGTCTAGGTATAGAAAAATATGTTGAGTATATAGTTTGCAAATATTTCTTCCTGGATCTGTCATTTGTCTTTTCATCCTCTTACTAGTCTTTCATGGTGCAAAAGTTTTTTATTTTGAGGAAGTTCAACTTATTATTTTCTTTTATGGATCATGCATTTAATTTCATGTCTAAGAAATCTTTATCCTAAATCCCAAAGGTGTTCTATGTTTTCATCTAAAAGCTTCATAGTTTTTTACATTTATTTTTATTTTTTTTCTATTTTTAAAAAAGTTTATTAATTTGAGAAAGAGAGAGCAAGTGCGAGAGCATGAGCAGGGGGTAGGGCCAGAGGGAGAGGGAGAAGTAGATTCCCTGCTAAGTGGGGAGTTTGATGGGGGGCTTGGTCCCAGGACCCCAGGATCATGACCTGAGCTGAAGGCAGACACTTAACCGACTGAGCCACCCAGGCACCTCTTAACTTTTTTAAAAAAAAGATTTTCTTCCTTCCTTCCTTTTTCTTTCTTTCTTCCTTTCTTTCTTTCAAGTACCAGCTGGGGAGGGGCAGAGGTAGACAGAGAGAGAGAATCTCAAGCAGACTCTGTGCTGAGAGTAGAGCCCGATGCGGGGCTTGATCTCAGAACCCTGAGATCATGACCTGATCTGAAATCAAGAGTTAGTCACTTAACTGACTGAGCTACCCAGGTGCCCCTATGTTTTAAAGTTAAATCAATGATCCACTTGGAATTAATGTTTATATATTAAATTTAAGTCATGGTTCATATTTTTGTCTGATGTCCAATTGTTTCATTTATTAAAAAGACTATCCTTCCTGTACTGAATTGCTTTTGAACATTCATAAAAAATCAACTATTATATTGAAAACACTTTCTTCTATTTTTAGTTTTGGAGTTTTTTATTAGGTTCCTACTTATTTAGGACTTTTATGTCTTCTTTAGAGATTGACCCATTTATTTCTATAGAATATAGTTTTTTTAATCTCTGGTAATTCCCTTTATTTTGAATTCTTCCTTGTCTGATATTGATAGAGCCATACCAGCTGACTTATGATTACTGTTTACATGGTATGTCATTTTATCTTTTTGCTTTTCATTTCTATGTCATTATATTTAAAGTATATACATTATAGAAAACACACTTGGCTGTTGATATTTTTATACATAGCTTGTCAATCTCTGCCTTTTTATTGGTGTCAATCTCTGCTTTTTATTTATAAAACACATTAATATTTATAAATGTAAAATATAGTTATATTTACATTTAATATATATTGATATATTTGGGTTTACCATATTGCTATTTTTTCCTATTGTTTCTACTTTTTGTTCCTTTTCTGCTATTTACAAACCATTTTCTTTTGTTTTCTCTAGTGACAAGTTAACTATACTTCTTTGTATAAATTTTTAAGATTTATTTATTTATTTATTTGAGGGAGAGAGAGAAAGAGCACAAGCACAAGCAGGAGGCAGAGGCAGAGGGAGAGGCAGACTCCCTGCTGAGAAGGGAGCCCAATGCGGGACTTGATCCCAGGACCCTGGGATCATGACCCAAGCTGAAGGCAGACGCCTAACTGACTGAACCACCCAGGCGTCCTTCTTTGTATAAATTTTTAAAAAATAATTGCTGTATGGATTGCAGTATTCACTATTAACTTATCACGGTCTATTTAGATACTAATATTATGATACTAAAAAACCTTATGATAGAAAAATTGTGTTAAAACTCCTCCATTCTATGTGCTGTTTTTGTTTCTTTTAACTTTCATATATAAATCCCATAATATAATCTTATATTTTATTTAATTACTTGTCTTTCAAAAACAGCCTTTTGCTGAGGCTAAGTCCCTTGGGAGTGTAGTTGAGTGGTGGGAGCTCCCTTCTTCCATCCAGCCTCCACTTGTGGAATGGAGGCTCTACCAAGGACACAGCATCCTAAGAATCTTGGGGCTCTGATTATCCTTGCTTCAGCTCATGCAGTGTTGGTTCCATACTAAGAAAGGCATGCAAAATGACATCAGGCTGCTTCCTCCCCAACACCAAGCACTTAGCTTTTAGAGTGAGGGTATCACTCGGAAAGAAGCTTACCATTGTGCTCACCCCCAGCTCCAGATCTCTGGCTCAGAAATTTCTCTGGACGAGGAAGCAGGTTATAAAATAGTTAACACCTAATCTCTTTCCAAAGCAACTAACTTCATTTGCAAGAGAATTTGGAGAGGTTTTGCCTAAAGGCTGAACAGTAGATGTTGTTGTGAAAGGCAATGGGAGGAAATTCAAGATACAGGATAAACTGTAAACTGACTAGTTTTCAGGAAAGAACCAGGAAATAAGAAGCTCCCTTTCCCACCTCCTTTGAATTGTTAACAAATTATACATTGTATTTCCATTAGCATAGGTTTATAATGACTATTTGATTTTTTTAACATTTTATTTATTTATTTATTTATTTATTTGACAGAGAGACACAGCGAGAGAGGGAACACAAACAGGGGGAGTGGGAGAGGGAGAAGCAGGCATCCCATGGAGCAGGGAGTTGGATGCAGGGCTTGATCCCAGGACCCTGGGATCATGACCTGAGCTGAAGGCAGACGCCTAACGACTGAGCCACCCAGGTGCCCCTATAATGACTATTTTATGCATTTGTCTTTTAAATAATATAGAAAATAAAAACAGGTGTTACAAACCAAAGAATATATTAGTACTGGCTTTTAAGTTGATCTGTGTAGTTACCTTTACCAATGTTTTTTATGTCCTCATATGGCTTTGAGTTATTGTCTAGTGTTCTTTCATTTCAGACTGAAGGATTTCCTTTAGCATTTCTTGTAGGTCAGGTCTACAAGCAAATAACTCTCTTAACTTTTGTTTCTGGGGATATCTTAATTTATCCTTTATTTTTGAAAGATAGTTTTTCCAGATATGAAATTGTTCCTTCACAGCTTTTTTTTTTCTTTAGAACTTTAAATATGTCATCCCACTGCATTTTAGCCTTCATGGTTTCTGATGAGAGATTTGCTGTTAATCTCATTGAGAATATCTTATACATGACCAGTCACTTCTCTCTTGATATTTTTGATATTTTCTGTTTTTCTTTGTCTTTGATTTTAATGTGTCTGAGTGTTGATCTCTGCTTGGAGTTTGTTGAGTTTTTTTGTATGTATAGATTGATGTCTTTTATCAAACTTGGGAGGTTTTCAGCCATTATTTTTCAAAACATACTTTCTTCACTTTTCTCTCTCTCTTTTCTTTCTACGACTCCCATATACTACATGTTGATCTACTTAATAGTGCCTTGATGGCCCCCTCAGACTCTTGTTTACTTTTCTCCATTCTTTTTTCTTTCTGGTCCTAAGACTGGATAATTTCAATTGTCTTATCTTCAAATTCACAGATTCTTTTTACCTGCTCATGCTTGCTGTTGAATCCTTCTAGGGAACTTTTTATTTCAGTTATTGTAATTTTTATATACAGTGTTTCTTTTTGATTCCTTTTATAATATTTCTATCTCTTTATTGATATTTTCGTTTTGAATGTATATCACTTTTCAGATTTCCTTTAGTTCTTAGTCCATGGTCTTCTTTAGCATTTTGAGTATATTGAACACAGTTAGTTTAGTATTTATCCAGTAAATCTAATGTTTGGACTTCTTCAAGTCAAGATTCTGTTAACTTATTGTTTTCCTTTGAAAAGGTCCATGCTTCATTGTTTCTTCGTATGCCTTGTGATTTTTGTTGCTGTTGCTATTTTGTTGAAAATTGGGGATGTTGAATATTATCATGTAGCAATGCAAGAAATCAAATTCTCTCTCTATCCCAGGGTTCTCTGTTAACCATTAAGGGCTTCAGTCATCCAACTGTTTGATGACTTTTCCAAACTATTTTTGCAAATACTGTATTACTTGTCATGTATCAGCACTAAAGTCTGTCTATTATCTCAGGTTCCAGTCAGTGACCTGACAGAGATTTCTTTAAATGATCAGAACCAAGAATGAGAATAATCTCTCCTTTTTAAAAAAGATTTTATTTATTTTATTTGAGAGAGAGAGAGTATGAACAGAGGGGGGCAGAGAGAGAGAGGGAGAAGTAGACTCCCTGCTGAGCAGAGAGCCCGATGTGGGGCTCCATCCCAGGACCCCAGGATCAAAACCTGAGCCAAAGGCAGATGCTTAACTGACTGAGCCACCCAGGTGCCCGACTCTCAGTTTTTGCAGCTTGGCTCTGAGTTTGATCACTCCTTTATCACCAAGACAGCTTAAAACAGCCTTAGCTTTCATCTACTGGTTGACCAGAGCCCAGAACCTACATGTCTGTCAGAGGTGAGAGCCAAGGGTTCTCTCCAGTCTTTTCTGATCATGTGTTTGGTTCTGGGCACTACATCTACTTCAGGGAATGAGATGGCCCTTCTGAACCAGTATTCCTCCAAGCAACTTTATTCTGAGGCTTTTTCCCCCGGGTTTTCGGTCTGGCTGATACTTGTCCTATGCACTGGGTTCCTATTTCTATGATAGGTCTTTAATGATATTTCCAGTCTTTTTTTTCTTTTTTTTGAGGGAGAGAGAGCACGAGCAGGGACAGGGGCAGAGGGAGAAGGAGAGAGAGAATCTTAAGCAAGCTCCACACCTGGCACATAGCCCAGTGTGGGGCTCGGTTTCATGACCCTGAGATGGTAACCTGAGTCAAAATCAAGAGTTGGATGCTTAACCGACTGAGCCACCCAGGTACCCCTCCAGTCTTTTCAATGAAAATTGGTCTACTCATGGTTTCCACAATTGCGGTTAACCTAATAATTTATATTTTACCTGGAAAATATATATTTCTTCTTAGGTTTTCAAATTTGTTTCAGTATAGTTGCATGTAGTATTCTCTTACAATTATCATCTTTCCTATATCCATAGTTATATCTTCTGATCCCCAATATTGCTTATTTTTGGGCTTTTGCTTGTTCCCTCTCTACTTCTATTCCCTCCCACCTTCTCTCATTTCCCCTTTTTTCCTCTTTCTTATTTACATGAAAGTTCAAGGGAGGATTTGTTTATCCCTTTTTCTGTTTTTTAATTTTTGTATTTAATAAATCTCAGCTTTGTTCTCTTTTTATTTATTCCTAGTTTTTAATTATTTCATTTGCATAAAATTTTCATTTTTATTGGTATTTCTTAATAAAAGCATTTAAAGACATATTTTAAACTTTTTCATTGGCACAGCTTTCATTGTGTCCAAAGATTCTATTATGAAATTTTTTCTTGTTTTTTTTTTAAAGATTTTATTTATTTATTTGACAGAGACAGAGAGAGCAGGAACACAAGCAGTGGGAGTGGGAGAGGGAGAGCAGGCTTCCTGCCAAGGAGGGAGCCCAATATGGGACTCGATCCCAGGACCCTGGGATCATGACCTGAGCTGAAGGCAGATCCTTAACGAATGAGCCACCCAGGCGTCCCGATTATGAAATTTTTTATTGCTTTCTAGGTAGTTTGTGACTTTTCTTTTTAAGTTCTTCTTTAATTTATGAGTTATCTGGGAATATATTTCTAATTTCATAAATATTAAGTTTTTATTATTTGTTTCTAATTTTTAGATTATAGTCAGAGAATGTGACTTCCTTCCTTCCTTCCTCCTCCCTCCCCATCTCTTTTCCTTCTTTCCTTCTTTCCTTCCTTCCTTCCTTCCTCTGCTCTTTAATGGAATGTACCAGACTTCCCACATCAGACCTAGATCTGAGACTAGGATTTATTGTTTATTATCTGAATGGTTTTAGGGAAATCACTTAACTTCCCTAAGACTTAATTTTGCCTTAAAAAGTAGAGATGATAGGGGAACCTGGGTGGCTAAGTTGGTTAAGCATCTGCCTTTGGCTCAGGTCATGATCCTGGGGTGCTGGGATTGAGCTCCATATCGGGCCCCCTGCTCAGCTGGGAGCCTGCTTCTCCCTCTCCCTCTGCCTGCTGCTCCCCCCCACTGCTTGTGCTCTCTCCCCCTCTCTCTCTCTGTCAAATAGAGATGATAAAAAGTGTTTTTCACCATACTACAAGGTGGGTATGCATACCAAATATAACAATACACATAAAAGAACTTTCTAACTAGATAGTGGTCATGCATGCTGACTAAATATCACATACTGATTGGAAATTTCTTTTGTTGCATGTTGGTGAGACTCACAGAGAAGTGATATGATGAGCACTGGGTGTTATTTTTAACTAATGAATCATTGAACATTATATCAAAAACTAATGATGTACTGTACCTTTGCTAATTGAATTTAAATAAAAAAGAAGAGAGACAATCTAAAATGTATACTACTTAAGGGATAAAGAAGAGATGTTGGGTTTATGGAGTGATTGACATTTGCTTTTCCTTCTGCCCAGATTGTTCTTTCCCAGATATTCGTAAGGCTCACTCTCTTACTTCAATCTGGACCCTGTTCATATGTCTCTTCAGAGAGGACCTTTTTTTTTTTTTTTTAGTAGGCTCTACACCCAGCATGGAGCCCAACATGGGGCTTGAACTCACAACCCTGAGATTAAGACCTGAGCTGAGATCAAGAGTCAGACGCTTAACTGACTGAGCCACCCAGGTGCCCCCAGAGGACCTTTTTAACACAAAAGTCTCTTCTGGTCAATTTCTATCACTTTGCCCTGCTTCACATTTTATGGTAGTACTTAACCATTTTTTTAAACATATTATATAACCATTCTTTATTGCCTTCTTCATTCACTTTAATGTAAACTCCATGACAGCAAATATTTTTTACTTTTTACTCACTGTTGTATTCCCAATGCCTAGTGCCCAACATGTGGGTATCCCTTAATAATTACTAATCAAATGAGTAAGTTCGTACTTGAAAAAACCATCACTAGCTAATGAATAAGTTTAATTTCTCTCAGTTACAGAAATAACTTATTTTTGCCAAGATATGTTAGAAAAAAAGAGAACTAACAGTTTTTAAGAAAGCAGAATTCCTGGAAAAATGAACTTCCATATTAGAAAATTTAAAAAAATAATTAACTGTTTACTTGATGCATATTTGCTATTTTACATATTCATGCACTTCTATGATTTTTGACAGAATTAATTGTTCAAAAATGAACCAAAATTATTTCAAGCTTGCATCTTTGTGAGAATTTTTCCTTTTTCATAATATATATATATATATATTTTTTTTTTTTTTCTGTCATACCATATGTCATGAAGATAACCATTTTTCAGATTTTAGCCATTCTCAGATCACATTCATAATTTTTGGCTATAGCCACATACCTGTCACATGTAATTTTAATTTTCATTAATCCCACTTAAACCAACTCTCTCTACTATTTTAAACTTATTCTTGTCCTAAGTACTAATACTTGCGGAATCTCAAGTTTGATTGTTATAATTTTTAAATATACAGTAAGTTAAATATGTGATTATTAAAACAAAAAACTCATCTATGTGTGCCCAAATTATGCCCAGTGAGGTGGAATTGCTGACAGACTGATGGAAGATAGGGTAATGGATTATAGCAGCAGGTGAACATCCATGCACCAGTGATGCTCTCTGAGGCTTGATTTATTCATGTGAAAAGGGAAAGGATGAAGTGGATGGGCTCTAAGGTCTTGGTGTTCCTCTCATAGTCTTTCTTCTACGAGTGATGATTGGATCCAGGAAGACTTCCCAGGAAACACTGAAGCTTGTTTCCTGGAACCCCAACTCATACATGAGTAAGGAAATGATTCCACGGGCCATTTCTGAACCCTTACATCCTAGGTAATGAGAAAATAGGGGCTTTATTATGGAATTCCAACCAGATCACATAAGTATGAAGTACATCTGCACATGTAAAATGAAACAGAAATACAAAACAATGAATAATTATTCCTACAACATACCTCATTTCTCTGGAAATTTTCTTATACTTTTTGGGAAGGTTGAATTACCTGGAAGAGCATTTTCCATTTTTTTCCTCCATATTGGAAACACCTGATTTTAGTAAAGTGTTCTCAGCTAGAACTTTCCTGAGGACCATATCCAGATCAAGCAGCCAACAAAGGGCATTTCACATGCCACAAAAACTGTGCTAAATGCTGTTAGGATGCAGGCGCTGTTTCTAAGCTTTCTGCTATATGAGGGGAGATAGGGCCATCCACAAGAACTTCACAATCATTGCCAAGTTCTTCATAGGAATAATAGTATTGAAACCACACATTTGTATACCTTTTTTATTTGATATACTAGGTAAACTGATATACTACTATTGATATATATATCTCTCTATTGTTACAAATGTTAATTAATTTTTGCAGCAATTCTGTGTGGAAGAGCTGCTGTCACTAAACCCTTTTGTAATTTAAGATTTATAGAATACTGGAAGGCCCAAAATAACTATGGGGCAGTCTGATTCTCATTGGTGTCCTTATGTCCTATGGACATAATTACCTTTATTTCTAGAAAAAAATAATAAAACATAAAATATGAAAATTAGAACTATATTGATAGGGAAAATAAGAGGAAATATCTGAAGTGAAACTGTCCTATGAATCTAGCTACCTGGTTGTATGGCTGCTACTCAGAGAAAGATGGGCAAGGGGATTTGGTGCTTCCATTGGTCTCTTAGTTTTCTGATCAATTAGTTGAGCCATTGTGTTTACAAGTTTCAGAAACCTAATAATAACTAGTGTATGCAAGTAATTAGAATAAGAATGAAAATAAAGTGATTTATTAAGTTACATAACAGAGAAGCCCATGGGTAGAGCTGGTCAGGCAGGTTATGTCCTGGCATTCAAATATTATTTTCAGGAGTCTCTCTCTCTCTCTGTCTCTTTCCCTGTCTGTTTCTCTCTCTCTCTCATACATATACACAGACACACATATTCTCATAAGCAGACCATTTCCATGTAATGCCACCATCAGCTAAAGAATACAGAATCCTTTATCTTTAACAAGGCCATTAAAAAGACAGTTTATCTTTTTTAATACATAGATACATATATAGATAAAATTCCTGAAATTCTGTTGCTTCGATCAACATAGAATCTGTGTAACATAGAACACAGTGTAACCCCTTGAACAAAAGGGTTGGTAGGTGTCATCACCTCAACCACACTCATTGAAACTAGGTGAAGGAAGCATCCCCAAAAGAATATCAGAGTGCTTTCGCCAGAAGAAAGGGGAGATACGTGTTGTCAGATAAGGTAAGACAATAAAATATCCAGTAGACAGTGTTCTGCCAGTCAGTGAGGGTTGGTGGAATGTCCTCAAGCAGTTACAACTCCAAAGGGGGATCCCAAACCTCAGGAATCATTGAGTAGACCATTGAAAATTACAGAGCATATAGCACTATATTCTATAACTTAGAATTTTTATCTTTGTATCTTTGAGCTTATTTCTTGAAGAGAGCAGTTCCACTCTATAAATGCTCTGTGTGGACCCTGCTGCAAGCTGCCCCCTAGAAAAGGTGCTAAGAGAACAGGGAACAGGCACCAAGGGAAGAACAAGGGCGGCAAGTGTCCTTCAAGGTAGGATGAGTTGTTGCTGCCCTGAAGTTTGGTAATGGAACTCATTGCCAGTGGAACCATTTCAGAGAAGAGCCCTTACAGATGGGAACAGCTGTTGGGAGCCTGTGCCAGGAGTCACTGCCAAGAGTCATTGCCAAAAAGAGCTACTGGGAAGCCACTGTGGGAGCAGAGAGAATTGCCACTAGTCTCAGCTCTCTTCATCACACCATTGGAAGTAACCACAGAGGTCTAACAAGAGAGTGACTTTCTCTCTAAATACCATGTATGTATTTCTATATCTACATTGGTATATAGATAGAGACCTCAGTGTTCTACAAAAATTTTCTATGTATTCCATTTCAGGGTAGAAGATCAACTTTGTTCCTTTCATCACTTTCTTAGTTAATATTTATGTATGCCCCTCTCTGCAACAGATGAAATAAAAAAAAAAAAAAATTAACTTTGTACTTCTGTTGTGATTGCCATCTAGTGGAGCAAAGAAGTATGTAAATAACTGTTTAGAATACAGTGTAACAGGAATAGTTGTGCAATGTTGTCTGGGGAAGCCCTGGGGTTGGGGGGGGGGGGCAGGTTGGGAAGCTGCCTGTGCCTGAAGGACTTAAGTAAGGCTTTCCCGAAGAGGACACATTTCATCTGGGTCTTACTGAATAGAAGGCCCAGACATTCTAACAGGAGTGGAAACCTGCTTTAGAACTGGAACCAGGCTTCATATTTCAAAGTGTCACCTAAGCAAAGATGGTCATGTACATCACAACGTAAATGAAGAAATAAAGTAACTATCTCTCAAAAATATATAGTTTAAGTGCCAGGAATATTTTGGAATATATATTTCATGGAGTAAAAGAATATTTCTAATGTCTGATATGTACTGTGTAATGCATAGTTTCCTTCCAAAGTTTGATATGACTTATTCCTAGATAATGTGAATTAAAATTAATAAATATAACTGATTTTATCTTTTACTTTTCTAACCCCCATTCCTTCTCACTCACTATCATTTTTCTAGATCGCTTCTCCAGAAGCAGGAAAAACATGGTCTCACTGCCTGATTGTTATCATTTAAGAAACTATTATTAAATAATAAAAGGTCTTCAGCATTTGGTGAAAATTATGTCATAGGCATTATACTATTGTAATTTACAGCTATTAAGTTATTTGATCCTCTTTAAAATACTATAAAGATTGTAGCATTAATAATCCCATATTATAGTGAAGAAACTGAGGTTTAGCGACTTTTCACCAAGTATCATGATGGGCGACAATGTTACCATCCTAGCCAGGATCTCTAATTTCAGATGATTTCAACACTAAAGTAAAGCAATTGAAAATCAGGGAAAAGCAATTGCTTTAAGGATGTTTGTTTTAAGACCACTATTTTAATACTTTCTTAGCTTGAGAAGAGTAATTTTGTCCACCCCAAATATGTTTCCTCATTTGTAAAATGATGCCAAATGCCTCAGTATTTTGATGTCTCATACCTTCTTTAGCCCAAACATCTAAAGACAAGACTGAAACTAAGGTTCATGAAGAAATATTTTTAGTGACTCACAAATCAACATAGATCTCAGATAACCAAATACCAACTCATCCTGTAGCAGAACAGGTGCATTCTTGAATGTGGAAACCAGGCCATCTTGGTTGTTAGTTTATAAAAGCCTTTTCAACTGCTTATTAGTTTCTTCCCATTGATCTTCAGCCTCACAAAGTTTTTTTTTATTTTTTATTTTTTTGATGTAGTGTTCCATGATTCATTATTTGCGTAGCCTCACAAAGTTTTATAAGCTCTATAAGCCTTCCCAAATACTGAGGAAACTCAGTCTTTTTTTTTTTTTAAGATTTTATTTATTTATTTGACAGAAAGAGAGCACAAGTAGGCAGAGCGGCAGGCAGAGCGAGAGGGAGAAGCAGGCTCCCCGCTGAGCAGAGAGCCGGATGCGGGGCTTGATCCCAGGACACTGGGATCATGACCTGAGCCGAAGGCAGACTTTTAACGACTGAGCCACCCAGGCGCTCTAAGGAAACTCAGTCTTAAGTGCTTTTATTAACATGCAATACAATTAAATGCCATATGATCTCACCTATATGTAGAATCTAAGAAATTGAAATTAAAAAAAAAACTCACAGAAAAAAAGATCAGATTTGTGGTTACTAGTGGTGGGTAGTGGGGAGGGGGGGAATCAGATGAAACTGGTCAAAAAGTACAAACTCTCAGGTATGAGATAAATAAGTACTAGGGATGTCATGTACGGCACGATGACTATAGTTAACACTGATGTATGGCATATTTGAAAGTTGTTAAGAGAGTAGATCCTAAGAGTTTTCATCACAAGAATAAAACCTTGTTTTCCTTTTACTTATTTTTTTTTGTATCTATGTGAGATGATGGATGTTAACTAAATTTACTGTGGTATAATCATTTCAGAATATATGTAAGTCAAATCATGATTCTGTACACTTTTAAACTCATATAGTGTTGTATGTCAATTATCTCTCAATAAAACCAGAAAAAAAGAACTAGTTTTACCAAGTAGCTGATATATGAAGAGTTGATGGGAGATCTGCCTATTAGGTCATGAGCTATAATAATACGACAGTTTATCTGGTTTAATAAATTTCTTATAAAATAATGGCACAAGTGATGTAACAGCTGGTAACTGTCATTCCAACTCCCACTCTTATATTGGGTATTACAGCTTAAAGCTAAACTCTTGAATGCTTCCCAGCTTCCTTATTTAATTGACCACCAACCAACTGTTGGATAGAAATGGTAAGCAGAGGCAGAGTGGTCTAGAAACAAGAATCATGGGAGTTCAAATATGAAAGTTGGAGGTCCTGTCCAGATTTGGCTGACTTGCTGTATGATATTGCTCAGGCAGAAAGCCTCTCTGGACCTATCATATTCCTAGTCTGCCGTCTGTACCCCTCATGAGATTAAAGTGTGATGATTAAAGTGAAAAGACATTGCAGTTTATAAGGTGTTCATTTTTTCTTTTCTGAATGGCCATGAATAACTGCAATTTACCCTTCTTTCTTGATCAGTGTAGATTCTCTAAAAAGGTATTGTAAAATCATTAATGGTATTAATTATCAGTTGCTGTGTAACAAATTATCACAACCACAACCATCTATTATCTCACATCTTTCTCCAGTTATGTTAGTAAAGTCCTCAGGTACTATTTACCTTGGTCCGGATAACCCACACAAAAGTTATACTTAAGTCAGAGTTACCGCAAGTGACTAAGTGGGCCATTACAAACTACAAAAGCCCAAATTAAATGCATATTCATCTTTGCCAACCACTGATGAAATAAATAGTAAGGCAGTTAGTACACTCTGTTACCGTTAATTAGGTGTATCAAAAAACTCTGCTGCTCATTGGCACGACCTCCAAGCTTTTGCACTTATGCTGCTAGGCCTGGAGCTGGTAGAGTGTGGGTAGAGGGAAAAACAAACACCTGTAAAACAAAATAAATCCACATGTACCTGAAGGATGCCAAAAATTTGATTTGCTTTTAAGTAAGTTATATTCTCAAACTATATTGAGTTTATCAGTCCAAATCCCAAATTAGAGCTGCAGTAATATCTGACCTTCCGAGACTCCTAAGGTTGGGTTTCAGAGAAGCCAGTTATAGAACTCTGGCTTCTGAAGCTACATAAGGAGCTCCTTGTGTCTCTACAGCCAAATAGACTTATCTACTGAGAATAGATATGTGAATATTTTGTAGGAGTCTTTGCTGGCGATCGAACCTTTTGTTAGCATGGGAACTTTGTCAGCACATAATGATAAAAGTTCCTTCCTTGACTAAACTACAAATGTAGGATTGAGCAGACAAAGGGGGTAAAAAAGGTAGATAGCATTCCTACCTATTTTTGGACATTCATGCTTTATTTACTGTGGGTCAGTCTCTGAATGCAACGTACAGTGAGGTTTCATAATATTTAATAAGTGGAAAATCCTCCGAGGTTTTGACAGTTGATTGACAGTCCTGGTTTTTGTTGCTTTGAGTTTTCTTTTCCTTTTATTTCTCTAGGAGGTGTTTCAATAGGAAATTAGGAGTGCTGCATTGTAAATTCTTCAATCAGCAGAGCATATTTAAAATAAATACCCCTCAAATGACCTCTTTAACCACAGAAACAAAAATAACTACAAAATCCTCTGTTTGAGGAAAGACCAAAGAAACAAAACCAAACAGACATTTGGAGAAACTAGAAGAGAAAGAATACTATGTGATTTTTGCACCTAGGACAAGTACTGTCTCGTGAGATATATACACGAATCAAATTTTACTGCAAAGGTGCGATGAAGAAATGGCTGTAACTGGACAAAGAAAATGAAAAAGGAAACGAGAGACAGGAAAAAGAGAAAAGTCATAATTTTTAGAACTGACAGCAACATCAGCAGGACATCATAAGTTGTAATGAAAGCAAAAGGAAACAGACTCATTGACAGCAGAAGGAATTCATGAAACATTTATCAGGTACCTGATGTAGCAGAGAAATGGGCTAAAATGCTGAGAGTTCTAAAATGATTAAGATCTACTTTTCTTATAACAGCTACATTTCCTTGAGAACTTACTACCCGCCACAACCTTCCACATTCTTTAAAAACATTCTCAACATTTTTGTTTATTTGGTATTATTATTTTCATTTTATCAAAGAGGAAACTGAAGCTCAAAGTGTTTAACATTGTCAAAGACACAACAGTGTTAAAGGATATAGCTAGAATTCAAAAATAGATTTGTTTAATTCTACAATCCATTTTCTCTCCAGTATACCATGCAAACTTCTTAAAGTAGGGAATCAGACAAGTTTACAAATATTACAAGAAGTGATCATGGGAATAGCTGGAAAGAAACAGGAAAAAATCCCTAACATGAATAGGATACCTTGATGGCAACACCAGTGTTAGCATATTTGGTTTTCAGTATTATCCTTGTCTTACTGAGGCATAGTCAACAATTGATAGTTATAATGATAATCCCAAGCCATCAGAAAAAGCTGTTTTGTTTTATATACTTTAATTCCTATAGAATAAAGTATAAGATACATTAGAATTTCCTGTAGAATTTCAACTTCCCACCATCCTACCTACAAACATATCTAAGTTTGTGGCCTTCCCTACTTCTTTTCTCACGTATCAAAGGAAAATTTCCTTCCTCATTCATTACCTAATTCAGTAAATATTTATTGAGTCCATGTCATGGTCTATGCTGGACTCTAGGGAGAAAATGAAGAAAAAGAGAGACAAGATTCCTGTCCATATGGACTCACATTCTAGGAGGAATAGTTAACAGATTATATATATTATATAATATAAATAATATCATATAAATGACAATTGTATCTATTTTATATATATTTTTCATATATATTTATATATGTTTAGATGATTGTTATTTATATCATATATTTATGATACTTAAATACTTAAATTCTAGTTTAAGCAGAAAGAGAATATATTAAATTTTATTAGCATTTTGCAGCTTGCCTGGGTGAACCAAGGAGCCAGGCTTAGGGGGCGTGCAGCAAGGACTAACACGCAAGCCACACTATGGCATGGTTTTAGCAGTGATCCTAATGTGCCACCCCTGGAAACCGACACCATAGTTTACAACAGTGATACTGTTTCCTCATCACTGTTCCTGAAAAGCAAAATGTTTTGGCTATATCCTTACCTAAAGATGGATTTTCTGGTACTCTTTCATTTTCTGATCTGAAATTTCACACAGGCACATTGACTACAGATTCTAGGTCACATGCCTCTGTCTTAGATGCAAGGGATCCTGGAAAAGTGAGAAATGGCTTCTATCTTGGAGAGATGGGATTCAGAATGTGGGACATTCCACAAATACAAGAAGGCTATCAAAAGACGATGAGCACTCTGGAAAAATATGCACAGCTGTGGCAGGCACTCCTAGCTGCCTCCCCAATTCACGGTCTCCCCCTTTCCCTCAATAACAACTCCTACTAACCAGACTCGGAGTGCCAGTGGACCCAACTTACAGTACTTCCTGCTTCTCCAAATTCCTTGGAGTAAGGAGTCACCATTTGACGCATTTGGAGCCAGTGAGTAATAGGGAAAGTCTTTGGGGGATTTTAGGAAAAACATTTCCTTTTTTTATACAAATGATGCCCCAGTTCATTTTTCTCTTCTTCTTTTTTTTTTTTTTTAAGATTTTATTTATTTATTTGAGAGAGAGCATGAGAGGGGAGAGCGTCAGAGGGAGAAGCAGACTCCCCACTGAGCAGGGAGCCCGATGTGGGACTCGATCCTGGGACTCCAGGATCATGACCTGAGCTGAAGGCAGTCGCTTAACCAACTGAGCCACCCAGGCGCCCTCTCTTCTTTTTTGAAGCCACGATGACAAGAGATCCCTGAGTCAAATAGAAAATGTGTATCTCTTTTTTGTTAGCTATTGCCAAATTCTATTCTAAAAGGGCTGTACCAGTTGTATATCTATCAGAAATGTACCTGAGTGTCTGTTTCCTCATTATCCAGCTAAAAGATGTCACACTTTTTAATTTTCCTTAACTTCATGTGTGAGAAATAGTATCTCAGTGTAGTTTTGTGTATCAGTAACTATGAGTGAAGGTCAAAATTTTATCCCATACTTAAAGGCCATTCTTATACCCTTTTTTAATGATTTTATTTATTTATTTATTTTAGAGAGAGAGAAAGAGCTCACGAGCAGGGGGAAGGGGCAGAGGGGGAGGCAGAGGGAGAGGGAGAGAGAATCTCAAGCAGACTCTGTGCTGAGTGCAGAGACTGATGTGGGGCTTGATTTCACCACCCTGAGATCGTGACCTGACCCAAAATCAAGAGTTGGTGGCTTAACTGACTGAGCCACCCAGGCGCCCCATTCCATCCATTCTTAAGAGTCTTTCATATATTTGGGATAGCAGCTTTATGTTGCCAATATTTTCTTCTAGTGTTTTGAACCTGTTTATGGGTTTTTTTGTTTATTTGCTATGTAGGTTTAAAACTTTTTATTTAGTCACATTTATTAACCTTAAATTTATGGCCTGGATTTTTAATCATATTTAGAGAACTTTTCCCACACCCAGGTTATAAAGAAATTCACCAGTGTTTTTTTTTTTTAAGTACTTATACTGTTTGATTTTTCCTTTATCCTTTTTTTCTTTTTTACATTTAGATTTTTGATTCATTTAGAGTTTATTCTTGAGAATCTCCGAGGTATGTATTTAACTTTTTTTTTCAAACAGCAAAACTATTGTCCAGCACATTTTCTTTAAAGAGTATCTCCCCCCTCCCTGCAGTAATATGTGATGCCACCTTTATCTTATGCTAAATTTTCATACGCACTTGGATCTATTTCTGGACTTTATATATTCTGCTTCTCTATTACTGCTCTGGCCCTACATTGTTTTAGTTACAGATATATTACAATATATTTTAATGTTTAGTAAGGTGACATTCCCTCAGGGTTTTCCATTTTGGTTTTGTCTTGGTTTGCAAATTTTTTTCATATGAATTTTAGTATTAACTTGTCAAGCTCCATAAAATCTTGTAGGTGTTTTTATTGGGATTGCATCACCTTTAGAAATCATTTAGGAAGAACTGACATCTTTACAATGTTGAGTCATCCTATCCAAGAACAGAAATCTTTCCATTTCTTCAAATATACCTTTGTATCTTTCAGGAGTGGTTTAAAATTTTTCTTTAAAAAATTTTTCTTTTGCATATTTTTTGTTAATTTTGTTCTTAAGTATTTAATCTTCTTTGTTGCTATTGAAAGAGGGATTTTTCTCCCTGTCATTATGTCCTATTATTTGAATGTATAAAGGTAAATAATTTCTGTATATTAATTTTTATCGAACTGAATACCTTACTAAAATTTTTAAGTTTTATTATTGATATGTTAGGGTTTTCTAGACAAACAAAAATTTCATCTGCAAATAGGGATAGTTTTAGGTCCTTTAAACCAATTTTTATGTCTCTAATTGATTTCTCTTGTCTTTTTGCATCGGCTAATAGCAGCAGTACAAAGTAGAATGGGGTCAAGATTGTGGGCATTTTTGCCTTGTTCTTAATCTGAGTGGAAATATCTCTAGGGTTTATTTATTAAGTTTAACTTGGTTTTATATATTTAATCATGTTAAGAGAGTATCCATCAAGTCCTTTTTTCTTTTTTTTGTTGTTAGAAATGGGTGTTGATTACTGTCAAAGGATTTTTCAACATGTATGGAGATAATCGCATGTTTTATTCCTTAGATTTATTAATAGGGTGTATTATGTTAATGGTTTTCTAATACTGAACAATCCTGCATTCATGTAATAAATTCCACTTCATCATGGCATGCTATTTCTTTCACGTGGTGTTTTATCCTCTGCTAATATTTTATTAAATATTTTGTGTCAATATTCATAATTGATATTGGTTTATAATTTTTTGTACTATCAGGTTCAGTTATATCTGTTACATAAATATAATTAGGAAGTTTTTCTTCACCTTTAGTGCTCTGGAACAATTTATGGAGCATTGTGACTACCTCTGGTCTTAGAGCAGCATTTCTTAGAATTCGTTTGTGAAGCCATCTGCCTGTGCTTCTGTGGGATAGTTGCTTGATACCTTTTCAGTTTCCTCTACTAAAATTAGTCGGCTTAAGTTTCCATTTTCAAACACTGTTGCTTTTGTTAATCTGTATTTCACTAGTTATTCAGTTTATGTAGGTTTTCAAATATATTTGCATAGAACCCTGCAAACTGGCCTCTTGTACTTTCTAAAAGTTTCTCCATATCACTGTTAGCCTTTTATTTCTTATTTTGTATATTTGTGCTTCACCTTTTGCTTCTTGTTCCAAGTTTCTTGTAGTTTGTCTATTTTGTTAATCTCAAAATTCTATCTAAACTATTTCTTTTCTCTACCTCATATATTTTGCTTTATCTAAATTATGATTTCCCTTTAATGCTTTCTTTTCATTTACTTTGTTTTTTTAAGCTTGAAATTTTATTTTATTTTAATTCTTTGATTTAATTGATAGAAGTATGTAGAACTATGAATTTTCCTCTGCCGCTGTTTTAAATGTATCCCATAGATTTTGATATTTGGTATTTTGTTATTATTTCAGATTTTATTTCCTCTTTTACCCAGAGCTATTTAGTAGAAAATTTTATTAATTTTAGGTGAAAGGGTCTTTAAAATTTTTTAAAAATAACTTCTAGTTTTATTGCATGGTGGTTAGAAAATATTGTTTATAATATTTCTACATTATAGAATTTACAGACGTTGACTTTGTAACCTAATATATGATCAGTATTTTGTAAACATTCAATCAATATATTTTGCTCCAATGGTATATTTAGAAGATCTATTCTCTAGTATCAGGATATAACATTTGATATATATCCATAAAATCTGCACGATTGTCTATGTTGTTTAGATCTTTAACATCAATACTTATTTTGTTCACTTTATCTGTAGCATACTGAGAATGACATGTTAAAATTTGGTATCACTAGCTATATCTGTTTTTTTGCATCTTGACTACATTTTTTTTTACTACTTTTTGCTTTATAAAGGTGGTTTCTGTTATTTGTTGCATAGATATTCATAATGTCATATGTTTTTTGTGACTTTTGACTCAACAATTAAACGTGCCCTTCTATGCATGAGTTTATTCTGGTATAAATAAACAACTAAGAAGAAAAGATTACACTTACAATTTTCCAATTAATAAATTTAAAAGGAAATGTAGAAATAGAATCACCGCCGGGTACATATCATAGTAACAATTTTTGTAGGCAGGATACACCATTGAATATTAAAATTAGCGAGTAAAAATTTCAGAGTAAATAGAATTTGCATAGTTTCAAAGTTATCTCTCTCAAGATACTTACATTAAATACAAAGGAAAATATAGTAACTTTACAGAGGAGAAACTCAGCAGACACCATCTGAATCAAGTGAATAAGGATAACATCACCAGTAATAAGACATGGTGACATAAATCCCTTGATAAGAAGAAAGGCACAGTACCATTTTTTATGAGATTCTTGCCAAAAACTCATGACCTCATTTCAATCATGAGAAAACATAAGACCAATCCAAGTTAAGGGACAAACTACAAAATAACTGATCAGTACTCTTCAAAAGTGTCAAGATCATACAGACAAAAAAAAAAAAAAGAAAGAAAGAAAGACTAAAATTTTTACAACTAAATGCACTGTGAAACACTGGATAGTATCCTGGAGCAGGAAAAGGACATTAGTGGAAAAAAATGGTGGAATTCAAATAAAATCTGTAGTTTAGTTAATAACGTATTTCCAATGTTAATTATCTGTTCTTGTTAATTTTACCATGGTTATATAAAATATTAACATTAGAGAAAGCACTTTGAGGGATAAAAGGCAACTATTTGTATTTTTTTTAATTAAAAGACTTTTTTTAACAACAGTTTTAGGTTTATCAAAAAAATGAGCAAGTGGTAGAGAGGCTTCTCATATACTTCTCTTCCTCTCTGCCACAATTTCCCCTGTTAACTTGCATAAGTGTGGTACATTTGATATAATTAATGAACTGATATTGATGCATTACTATTAACTAAAGTCCATATTTTACATTAACTTTTACTTTTCATGTTGTACAGCTTGTAGGTTTCGACAAATACATAATGTAATGCATCCACCATTACAGTATCATACAGAATAATTTCACTACTTTAAAAATCCCCTGTTCTCCACCTATTCATCCCTCCCTCTCCTCCATTCCCCGTCCTCTGGAAACCACTGATCCTTTTAGTGTCTCTGCAGTTTTGCCTTTTTAGGATGTTATATCGTTTCAATCATATAGTATGTAGTCTTTCAGACTGGTTTCTTTCACTTAACAACAAACATCTAAGTCCCTTCATGTCTTTTTGTGTCTTATTACCTCATTTCTTTTTATCACTGAATCATATTCTGTGGTATGGATATATCACAGTTTGTGTATCCATTCACTTATTGAAGAGCATTTCTATTGCTTCCAATTTTTGGCAACTCTGAGTAAAACCTCTATAAACATTTGTGTGCAGGTGCTTCTGTGGACATAGGTTTTCATCTCCGTTGGGTAAATATCTAGCAGCTTTATTCCTTGACTGTATGGTACAAGTATGTTTAGTTGTGTAAGAACACATTCCCACCAGCAATGAACGAGAGTTCCTGTTGCTCTGCAACCGCACCAGCGTTCAGTATTGTTAGTGATTTGGATTTTAGCTCTTCTAATAGTTACATAGTATTATCTTACTGTTTTAGTTTGCAATCTCTAATGACCTATGATGTTTAGCATTTTTTATATGCTTTTTTTGCTATCTATATGTCTTGTCTGTCAATCTATGAGATGTCTGTGAATCTCTCCAGATCTTTTGCCCAATTATTAATTACTTTTACTTTTTTTTCTTTTAATTACTTTTAAGTGAGTTGTTTACTTTTTTTATTATTGAGTTTTAAATGTTCTTTGTGTATTTTAGATACAAGTCCTTAATCAGATACATGTTAAGCACATATTTTCTCCCAGTCTGTGGCTTGTTTTTACCTTATCTTTTGAAGGCGAATATTTATTTATTTATTTAATTTTTAAAAAGATTTTATTTATTTATTTGACAGAGAGAAGAGAGTACAAATAGGGGAAGCAGAAGGCAGAGGGAGAGGGAGAAGCAGACTCCCCGCTGAGCAGGGAGCCTGATGTGGGGCTCGATCCCAGGACCCTGGGATCATGACCCAAGACAAAGGCAGACGCTTAACTGACTGAGCCACCAAGGTGCCCCTGAAGGTGAATATTTAAATAAAGAATAAAAATCAGCAAAGTTATCAAATGTTGCCCTCTTTGGCTATACTGTGTACATAGATACATGTCACTGTAAATATTCTGATTTTATTTTAAGTGGGGTTAGATATTTTTACAGAGCCATCATCAACAGAGTATTTTTGTTCCCTGGGAAAGAACTTAATTTAGCTTCAGGATGTAATTCAAGAAAATGCTACATCCAAAGTTATATAACAGACAATTTTTCTATTTACTTTGGCCTTTGGTTATAAAAGACTGGGAATGATGTCATTGTTATGGACTTCTCAGTAGGAATTATGGCAAATGTTGTAACTGAGAATGAATCTCTTCTATTATCCAAAGCTTGGTGATGCCCAGTTTATCTTTTCCCCAAGATCCAGGCCATGTTTTCTGTCTGGCTCAGAATGACTTCAGCTAGCCCAAAGAAGTCATCTGCTCACTAGTTGCAGCACATCACAGGTCTTTTTAAAGACATAAAATGTACTTGGGGCCCTACATTTCCATTGTTGGATGCAGGAGTCTTGCGACTACATCAGTAATTTAAAGAAGTTGGCATTTCAAACACATATTTTCCTTGGGCACTGGGTGCTGGCATTTCAAACACATATTTCCATGTGCTAAGAGGACATGCAAAATTTTCCCCTGTCAACGGGTTAGCTCAGATGAACAAGATTTCATAACAGCCAAATACAGGCTTTGTTCAACACCGTTTATATTTTTGTTTAAAAACAGTTTCAGTCAGATTCCAGTAGAATCTGATTTGGGGGTAAAGAGATTCTCTAAGTAGTCTTAACAGTCTAGGTTTGTTCTGAGGCTCTGAGCCATTCCGCAAGATAGCTCTGTAGATAGGCTCCAGCCTCAGGAGTTGGATTTCAGGCTGGTGGTTATAGGAGTTCCAAACTTATTTCCTAGATATGAGAATTTGAGATTATCAAAAGGGCCTCTTCTATGCTGTAAATTATGATTTTAACAAGCTATTTGCTTATAGTAAATACAGTTTGTATTTTTCAATACTTGGATGTACCCAAAAATGTTCTAGGTGCTGGAGCAGAATGGAGTGGTGAATTTATTTCAAACCTTAAGAAGGCTGTTTGGGAGGTGATATGAGTAAAAGTCTATAATTAGCCTGCTGGAGGTTCTGCTATTTCAGATGCTTGCTAGGTATGTGACTTTCATCAAGTCATGAATATTTTTAAGCTTCAGTTTTCTTTTATTTAAAATTAGATAACAGGGGTGCCTAGTTGACTCCATAGGTAGAGCATGTGATTCTTGATCTCAGGGTCATGAGTTTGAGCCCAACACTGGGTGTAGAGATTAGTTTTAAAAAAATAAGATAATATACAGTAATATTATTGATAATTATATTATTAATATGATAGTAATATAATTATAGAATGTTAATAATTATGTAATTATTAGAATTATTATATTATAATTTAATGATTATATAGTAATATATAAAATAAAATGAGGGCAATAACCCTCATGGGGTCTCCATAAGTATTAAATAATAATGTTTATAAAATTTATAAATAATAAATAATATTTGTAAAGCATTTAGTACAGTGTGTAGCACACATCTCAAGGGGAGGAGAATATGCCCTCCAAAATATGCCACTTTGGCATATTGAGTACTTTGAATTATAGCTACTTAAGAAACAGCCAGTGCAAGAAGGACGCTCTGACCCTCCTTTGTGCGCCGAGGACAGGAAATAAATCTCCCGTGTGAAAGTACCCTTCAGGAGGGTAGAAAGCATCCTTATCACCAGAGATAGGGAATTTAGGGCCAAGAGATACGTATAAACAAACCTGTTTCTTCTTCACTAATTTACTACCCCATGTGCAAATGTCTTTGTCTTGTGAATTCTTCACAAATTTATTGTTTCCTTGTCTAAAAGGTATAAAAGATGCCTGCTTTGGTCACTTCTTTGAGTCTCATATTTTTATGGGCTCCTATACATACAAAATTAAATTTGTTTTCCTCCTGTTAATCTGTCTCATGCCAATTTAATTATTAGACCAGCCAAAGAATCTAGATGGGAAGAAGGGAAAAGTTATTCTCCCCTATGGACCCAACACTCAATAAAATTTAGCCATTATTATGATGGAGATTACAGTTTTGTTGAAACAATAATAAACATAGTTGTTAAATAAGAAACATCTGTTACCTGCCAAAAGATATGATAAAGGTGATTATTTCTGTAAGACTTCAAAGGAGGAAAGAAGACTTGGCTACGCAAAAGGCTGGCCAGAAGTTCCTTGTGCATGCGATGATGTCTCATTCATCGCTTCTCTCCTGCTATATCAGGGCACTTAGCATAGAAAATGTGCTCAAGGAACCTTGGCCCTTGGTGTGCCTTAGGATTTGAGTTAGGAATCCCAGAGATAGGATTTGTAGGTAAGATGAAAGGTTACAATCTTGGAGCAAAGACCAAGCAGAGACGCAAAGACAGAAATGAGAGCCCCCCAGGTGCTGTGATTATGTGAGCGGTCAGAGGAAGCCCGGGAAGAGATGGCAAGCCCCTGGGCAGGCATAAGCACATGGATGGGTAGTAGGAACTAATTTTAAGGGCATTGGGTGGTTAATGAAAGCAACTGAGCAGGGAAGCAATGTCAATAAAAGGATAGTTACAAAGAGTAAGGGCTATAGGGAAAACCTATTATTCATTTGTGAGATAATGAGAACTTAAACTCCAGAGGTCAAAAGGAGATTGGAAAGGGGAGCACTTTCAATACTGCAGGTTATTTACAGACACGATTTCATTTAAACTTCAGTGAGATAGGCCTCATTTTCATTTCACAGGTGAGGAAACTGAGGCTCAGAGAGACGATTAGTATGCCATGGAACCAGAATTCAAAGCCCCGTGATCCAGGCTCCAAGCCATGATCTTTTTGATAGGCTTTGATAACTGATTGACTATGAAATATCTGGGGAGAAATTGAAGATAATTTCAAATTGATTGCCTATGTTTGGGAAAATGCTAACATTATTGAGAGGAGGGAACCAGTTTGCAAAATAGAATGAATTTAGCTTTCAATATATTGAATTCGAGGCAATAGTGAGGAACACAAGTGCCAAAGTGCATGAAATAATGAGAGAGATGTGTATGGAGTTTAGAGAAAAATCAGGGCTAAAGAAGAATGTTGAGAAGTCAATTGAAACAATGGTAGTGCATGATATGTCCTTGGCACAAAAAAGTAAGGCCTTAGAAGAGTCAGGAAAATTCTAAGATGAGGTTTAGAAATTGGAGCCAGTGACAGGGACAAAAGATGGAATGAAAAAGTAACAAATGAGATAAGGAATGTGCAAGTCATATATACATTTTTTGAAAGTAGGGTCTATCAAGTGCCACAGAGCTGAGTTTCAGGTATATATTTGTATAGGTAATGTGTAGCTAGAAAGAAGGAGATGATGAATGGAAGAGGCAGGTGACATAGGAGAAATAGACAAGTCTGGGATTGAGAAGATCTGGGTTACAGCACCAGCTCTGTTATTCTGTGACCTTTGTAAAGTCACTAAACATCTCAAGGACCCAATTTACACATTTGTGAAATGAGAGTTTTAGTCAAGATGATTTCCAAAGGTCACTCTGTGTTGAAATTCTAAGCTAAAAAGGAATGTTTCAAAATATATAGACAAGGTTGGGTACACAATTTTATAATTCATTTATTCATTCAACATCTATTATGTCTGTGTAATTTATTATGTCTATGTCTATGTATGTGTAGTGAGAGTGGGGGGGAAATATGGTGTCCAGTATAAAGTTAGAGAACTTAAGAGATGCTCACATATAACTACAAGGTAGAAAGTCCGTATGTCACAGAAAGAATTAGGAGGCTATGGATGCTCAAAGAGAAAGGAAGAAGATGTTTCCAACGTTGCGGATTTGGGAGGATCTCCCAAAGAGTTCTTCCATTGTAGACCCAGGACAGATTAAGCTGAGAAGCAATTCATCAATTAGTGAGAACAGTGGTGTCCTTTGGTCCTTCTGTTGGATGTCACTATTTAAAGCAAGGCGAACTTTGGCCTGGTGACCAGCCAAGGAGGCAAAAATTGAGCAAGTCCTGGGCCCAATCCTAGCTCTTCTTACTATGTTTCATCTCTGTTAGACAAAGCTTTTAACCTCCCAGCTACCGTTCCTACATTTATAAAATGAGGATACTGTTAAACCTATTTTATGAGTTGCTGTAGGGAATTAATGAGATAACACATTTAAGTTATTAATGATCTGGCCATTATACTAAGTGCTTGAAAATGTAAGCTATTATTCTTTTCCTGAAGAGCAGATATTATTAGAGCATCTTTGAGGGGTCCCATTATGGTGGGACACTGAACTAGATATGACTAGGTTTGATTTTTGGCTTTAGTTAGTTGCTTTACTTTGTGGACTGGCTGTGTTGGAGCACCCCTTTAATCCTTAGCCAGGTCCTTTACAACTCTGCCTCACCCTTCCTTCCTGCTTGCACTGAGCTTATAGATCAGCTAGTGGTTAACGCTGAGGTTCTTCTCAGTTCTTTTCCGAGCATGCAACCTGTCCTGAGCATGTACGTGGCTTTCTAAATTCCCTAATACACATGATGACTTTTGAATACCGATTCCCCAAAGCAACTCCTCTCTCCCTGGCTTTTCCTCCCTGGCTTTAGACGGTCTCTTGCATGTCCTGACCGTCATTCTTTGCCCTAAGTGGCTGAGGTTTTTCTGATCACCTTACAATGTTTTCAAGCAATGCCTACCATTTTTCTGGCCTGAGTGGAGCTCCAGTTAAGGAAAACAGATGAGCACTTTGCATTAGTTTTTCAGGTAGCCCCTAGAGAGGTTAGTACACATAAACACACTCACTTGCAAATAATGTCTCCTCTATTCCTTCCAGAGCCAAGGACCATGTCCTACAATGGCATGTGGAATACCACAGATGCCAGGAAGGCAGCTGGGCCAAAGGCAAGTAAAAACCCCACGAAGTTTTCCTACCATTAAGTTGCCTTTTTTCTTGATTCTGCATTCACTTGGTTGCTGTAAACTTGTTTTCTAGAGTTCTGACAAAGTTGGTTCTGACTTTCTGGTTGTTTTTTTCTAAGTTTCTATGGACGGACAGAAGTTTGGAACTGCCTAATTGCCATCTTCCTGCCATCACTCCCCTAGTTACTTAACACTGGACAAGTCACAACCTCCCTGTTACCTGTTTCTTCCCTAAACAAAACTACTCAGAAAATGCCTGAGGGCTGTTGTAAGGAGCAAATACCGGAATGTGGAAGACTTTTACAAAATATAATGCACATGAAACCTTATTTTAGAAAGTAGGTGACTTGTTTTGTGAGCCACATCACAGTTACATCAGAAGGACTGTTTTAAATGGTAGGAAAAAAAATTTTAACTTCATATATATTTCCTGATCTTCATTTCTACCTACAAAAATATAACATTTCTTTTACCAGGAGCCCCTGTAGTCCTCTAGCATAAAAAATACTTGCTTTTATTTCAACATTTTATTGAACCTTTTCATATTACACAATTTGCTGAAAACATTTAAAATACTAGACAAAAACAACTTAAAAACACACACAAACACCTCTTGTAGCTGAGGTAATATTGTGTAAGACTCATAGTATCACAAGTTTTTGTTACTCTGCTATACAACTTGGTATCTCATTAATGATACTCAGTGACTCAAAAGAAAGACATTACACATCCAGTTTATATTAGAGAGAGCAAGAGAACTGTGCAATTATTTGAAAGAGAAGAGAAAACAGAGATGCCAAAGTATCACTCAAATTCTAATGCAATGTGAGTTGCCACCAAGGGGATTTTATTTGCTTATATATTATTGAAAATAATTCAAACCTGTCTTTTTACGAGCTGCAGAGTAGTCTTTCATGTTCCAAAAGCTCAAGCAATCAAACTTGAGGGCAAATATCCTCCACAATCTCAGTTGCAAAGAACAAAAGCAGTGTGTTTTATTTTCTGAGCAGGTATATGAATACACAGAAATATTGAAGCATTCGTGCCGAGTCAGTGAAGTGAATGCTTTGTGCAGTTGTAACAAAGCCTGTACTAAAAAGACAGCTGTGAGTAGTCCGGCATGTTTGCAAAAGTGAGCGAGATTTCTTCACTCTCCAGTTGTTTCTGAAAACATTGGCTGAGTTATCAGATCCCCCAAACCTTGGTCATTTTGAAATCAGTTTGTTTTTACTGTTTCATATATATAACATCTAGTGCTGGGAGTTTGGAGGCTTCAGTAAATTTTAAAATCCTAGGAGTTATATTTTCAAGGGCTCATAAAATAGAGAAGGGTAGCTCAGGGGAAAGAAATTTATGTGCAAATGTACTAAATCGATTCACAAATTCACTTAACATACTTAGTATTTACCAGGTTTTTCAGTTTTTAACGCAATCACTTTCATACTGACTCAGATGAAAGAAATCCTACAATGTAGGGGCGCCTGGGTGGCTCAGTCGTTAAGCGTCTGCCTTCGGCTCAGGTCATGATCCTAGGGTCCTGGGATCGAGCCCCACATCGAGCCCCACATCGGGCTCCCTGCTCCGCGGGAAACCTGCTTCTCCCTCTCCCACTCCCCCTGCTTGTATTCCCTCTCTCGCTGTGTCTCTCTCTGTCAAATAAATAAATAAAATCTTTAAAAAAAAAAAAAAAAAAGAAATCCTACAATGTAAAGTGAGCAAATCACACTTCAGCCCCATGGCCAAAAGCTGGCTTATGTAAGAGGACCATTGGGCCTGTGGAACATTTTAATAGAATCTTATTCATGATACTATTAATCATACTGAATTAAAAATATTCTGAGCTATTATCACCTTAAAAAACGTAGCCAATGGATATTTGACTTTGGCACATATATGCTAAGGAACTAGAGCAATTTTTAAAAGGGAGAGTGTGCCTAATATGCATTACACTTATTCCTTTCTAAATTCATTTAAGTATATTTGGCCAGCATCTAAGTTCTTGAATTTTAAGGATTTTTATACTTCAACTAATTTGGAATGGCAGTAAAGAATAATTAGTATTTTACTTGCCACACTCCAATTTTAATATTAATTTGTATTCTGTCTCTGAAGAGACAAAAGACCAACCTTACTTGTGTGTGGTTCAGACTATCCATCTTGTAATGATTCTATAATGAGACAGATTTATGTAATTGAATCTTTATACTAATTTTTGTCAAAAATCTTGAAATAACTGATTTTTAACTACGTGATGGATCTCATGGATTTTCATTAGTAAATACTTGATTCCATTCAGACTCTGTTTTTCTAGAAATTTTCTGAAACTTGAAATTTTCTGAAGTTTACTCTTATTTGAAACAATCTTTGATTATAATAAAAATGATTGGAAGGTGAACAGATTATAAACATCTAAAAATTTACTTAGCAGTTCAAAAGCATTGAAAACAATTTATGGGTAGGGCAAAGTAAACCATGATCTAAAAGATTAACCAGAAAATACATATGACCAGTGGTGTTTAATTTTATTTTCCCCTCTTTGTGGAATTTAAAAATGGAAAACGTGTATTTTAGTGATTTTTAAAAACCACACACATACCACAGGAGATCATAGACAGAGTTGCTATTTACGTATGGTTTGACACCTTAAACTATTAATCACAGAAAGTAACTGTTTCGCTGACATTTAGCAAGTAAATCTCAGTTTTAGGTTGGACAGCACTAGTGCAAAATCACTGCACTTCAGTGTGCTAAATGGTTTGTAACAAAACTGTGATCACTCCTGTGAGGAAATGAAATTCTAGTATGTTTAATGATGGAGCAGTCAAATGCTTATTATTTTATTATACAAAGAACCTCACCCACCAACTTCAACTTAGGAACAGGCAGAATTTTTTTTTTTTTAAACAAACTGACAACCATGTTTTTGCTTATTATTTTTGAGATTTACTTCTTTTCCTCATCCATAAAAAGGACAAACCTCCTTTAAGGTTTTCATTTTTTTCTTCATTATTCATTCAAACAAGTTTAAATAAAAGGTGATAAGGATAAACTTGTTTTTCCCTTTATGTATATTTAGTTTGGAGAATGAAACTATAAGCAAAAACTAGAAGAAAATAAAAACTGAAGCCATTATTTAATGATGACTATACGTAAGGCGAGAGGCACATATTTTCACGTGAATTTTAATTTGTGTCTCCTCTAAGACAAGTCGTTCAGAAATATAAGGCAAGTCACATTCCTTTCAGGACACAATTTGTAAATGTGGAAATAGTAATAGTTGTCATGATTATTTTCTATTCTATATAAGGAGTGGCTGGCTCTAAAAACAGCCTGATGATTCACATATCTAGGTAAGCAAATCAAGCTTTATAAACATATGACGAATTTTCAGTTGCTGGCATTGAAACGCTGGGTTTGGATATGGACAAATATGCTGTTTGCCTTAAATCTTTTGGATACCTTGTCTTTTAATGTTTTGTTCTGATATTCAAGCAGAAAGTACATGACTTCATCTTATGGAATAAGCTGATCTCAGAGTGGAAAATTTGTAGAGATGAAGGAAATTTTGAGTTTCGTGTGTGTACATAAATGGCTTTATATAATAAATATACAGCCATTAAAAAGTTATACAGGGACAATGCAATTTAAAACTCTTCAAGTCCTGCTTACACATGGCCAAATCTAGTCCTTCTCTATCACTGATGACATAGTTGATTTACTTAAAGGTAAACTATACTGAGACTATATATACTATATGAAGGATGATATAGCAGTATCAATCTAGAAGGTGCAATAAACTTCTAATAAATATTAGTCAGATGGAATAAATTCAGCTCTGTGAAATTCTGTTTTATGTTTGCTGACAATTTTTTCCTTCTGCCCAGGGTCATTTTTAGTTTAGCATGAGTGCTACACTAGCTAGAATTCAATGTGTGAGTGTTTCTTTCGTGGAGGTTTCAAATTTGGAACCCTTTTCATCCAAAATATGTACCTATGCCTTTTAAAAAATGAAGAGTCAATATAATCAGCATGGGCTTTTTCTACCAGTTTTGCTTTCTAATCCATTTTCCCCCCAGTATTTCACTTTTATCCCTCATAATTTCATAACAAAGTATCCAGATTATGTCTTTTAGCCTAACCAGGAACTTACACCTCAAACACTGTTCTGAAGAAGGGTGGAGTAAATAATTCTGGTAATCTGTAGGACAGCTGCATGCAGTGTGTACTGTATTATAACAGCACCAAACCCCTTATAGAAACCGAGCACTCCTTCCTCCTGCCTGATGGTATTGATACAGTCTCTCATGCCCTCGTACTGTGTGTTAATGGGAAGCACTTCATAGCCAAGGTCTGTATTGTCAATGATTGTGCGTGTTCCTTGAATGTGAAGGCGGTGCAGAACTGTTTCCAATGGGTAAAGTATAACATCAGAGCAAAGACTGGCAGCAAAGTTAGCAATAAGTTCTGGAAAATAAGCATCCAACATACTCTGCACCGGACTAGTGCTCTCAGCTAGACGGCTACTGTAAGTCTTTCTCTTTAGAATTAGGAGGACAAACTTCTGAATGACTGAGCTGATGATGTAATGAAGAACCCCATGCAGCACCGTAGGGAAGATCAAGGAAAGAAGTGGGAGCAGTCGTTTGCTATGAGGCACTCCGAGGCCAATCACTCTTCCAATTCCTTCTTTTACACATTCCAAAATTCCAGTGTTATCGCGAATGATCTCACTCTGAAATGAAAATGATGAAACAGGTAAAAGTTAACACTTGCTTACTGTGCCCAAAGAAAGCACTCTTTTTAGGTCCCTTTTAAATCCTAATTTATTTCTACTGAGGGAAAATATCAATGGCTTGCACACTTCAAATGTTATCTAGGCATTAGATTCTTTTTTTTTTTTTTAAGATTTTATTTATTTGAGAGAGAGAGCACGAGATGGGGGGAGGGTCAGAGAAGAAGCAGACTCCCTGCTGAGCAGGGAGCCGGAGGCAGAACTTGATCCTGGGACTCCAGGATCATGACCTGAGTGCCCCTAGATTCTTTTTTTTAAATGAAATTTCCTAACAGACAGCAGTGAAGCTGAGAGCTATTCTTACTGGGAAGGGAAACGGGGGAAGATGTGGACAGGACACACCTGGTTCCCCTACCCTCAAGAAGCTCCTTAGAACTCATTTTGAAAAGCAACAGCCACTGGACACCTAAAGAGGTTGTACAGTGCTTAGAGTTCTTAAGCACAGGTTTAAACCCTGCCTCCACCAATTACTTACTGGTTATGTGACCTTGGGCAAGTTACTTCTCCTAAGAATCAGTTTACCATTCTATAAAAATGGGATTAGTCCCACCTACCTTTTATGCACAGGGTTGCTGTGAGTATTACATGAAAACAGGCCTGGCTTCCAGAGACATTCACTCAATGTTGGTCATTATCATCTACAATATACCTGCCTTTTTTTACAACTGACATTAGGGACTATGAGTCAACACAGATTCTTTTTTTTTTTTTTAAGATTTTATTTATTTATTTGACAGAGAACACAAGCAGAGGGAGTGTGGGAGAGGGAGAAGCAGGCTTCCCGCGGAGCAGGGAGCCCGATGCGGGGCTCGATCCCAGGACCCTGGGATCATGACCTGAGCCAAAGGCAGACGCTTAACGACTGAGCCACCCAGGCGCCCTCAACACAGATTCTTGATCAGCAAAAGGATATAAACATTGCAACTCGAGAGCAATGGCATGAGTGTAGAGAGTGACCTTAAAATGCAGGAACTAGATCATGGATTTTTAACGAAGACAACAGATCATCAGTAAGCTCATTTTTAAGAGCTTCAGGAGTTGTCCTACAGGAGATCTATAAATAAATGTGTATTTTTCAAGGGAAAAAGTGTTCTCAGAAATCTGAGTTCCCAGAGGGGGAAAAAAACCACTGAACATGAACGAAGTAGGAAGAAAGAAGATAACGCAGTAAGCTGAGTGTGTGCTAAAGAAAGGAGAATGGCTGCCTATCAGTGGGGAAAAACAGACAAATCTCAGATACTTGCTGCATTTACAACTAAGAAGGCATATGACTGACTAGTTATGAAGGATGAAAGAAACATAAAAATCAAGACTTTCCTAAAAATCAGAACTAAAGTTTTGAGTCTTTGGGGGCAGATATCAATAGTAGCACTAACAGAAAAGGAGAAGCAGCTCAAAAGGAAGCTAATTTTCGGGGTAATAAGATGAGACTGTTTATATGAGTTGAGTTTGAGGGGAAGATGATTTAATTCACATAGAGATGAGAGTTAAAATGACTCACAAGAGTAAATGAGTTCTTCAGGATGGTTAATATAGGATAAAAGGCAGAGCGGGCCAAGGATTACACCTTGGAGGACAGCGGAAGAGATGGCAAAGAGGTTATTAAAAGAAGAAGATGCTCAAAAGAGAAAAACTCTAAGAAGTAAAAGAAAGACTTCTAGAAAATAGACAAAAGGGTCAAAAGCAGACAGCAGGTGGAATCTGAAGCAAGGAAAAACAGGGGCTGGATATTGGGTAAAAAAACCAAACTAACTGATAGTGAGCTGGGCAATTTACATAAATAACTCATCTAATTTTTATAACTGTTATTAAAATGCTATTCCCATCTTATGGATGAGAAAATTAAGATTTAAAAGGTTAAGACATTTGTTTACTCACACGATCAAACTTAAGTAGAGAAATGTGATTTTGATAAGGGTCTGTCTAAAGCTAAAACTTGTTCTCCGCATTATATGACACTGCTTATTTTTTCTTTAAATAACTACCTTCCTGCTATTTTCCCCCTTATCTGTCAAATGAGAATATCTCACAGAGTGGTAACTCCGTAAACTGCAGCCTTATACAAAGGTTGTATCATTTGACACAATGCCAAATGCAAGGGGAGAGGAAAGGATACTGGCATAGCAAAACATTAACTTCAGTTAACTCAAGTTAATTATAAATAAATAAATAAATAATCAGCAATAAGGCCAGAAAAGCAACTAAGTGGAAAAGAGTAATTAGAAAAGCAAAGGCTAATCCCCTAAGGTTCTTACAGAGGAAACACATACGTACTGAAGAAAAGAAATAAGCTAGAGGATCTGGTGTTGGAGGCAGGAATAGGTGGTGTGCAATTAATTGGATTTGAGTATTTGTGAAGTTAAAACTATCTTCATCTTACAGTTTTAAGTGTAGGAATGGTATGGTAAGAAGTACATTAATACACTGTACTTAAAGCGCCACCATGCGGTTAGAAATGGTAAAACACTAAGATGCTAACAGGAGATTGCTTTAGCTTCGTAGTACTTAACACACCATGGCACCAAATATTCCTTAAAAGCCATATTTAAAATCATTTATTAAAAATTATTTATTTATTTATTTGAAACAGAGAGAGAGAGAGCACAAGCAGGGAGGAGGGTCAGAGGCAGAGGGAGAAGCAGTCTCCCTGCTGAGCAGGGAGCCCGATGTATGTGGGGCTTGATCCCCGGAGCCTGGAATCATGATCTGAGCTGAAGGCAGCTGCTTAACTGACTGAGCCACCCAGGCGCCCCAAGGCATATTTAAAAAGAATGCTGTTTCGTAGACTACCTATGGGACTACCTGCTCACTACTGGGATGATTATCCAGCATTATTTTATGCTTAGGTAATTAGTAATTTACTGTCTGGCAACAAGCCATAAGCATTTGAGTTGTATGTAACAGCTTAAAAAGTTGGGAAAAAAACACAAAAAAACAACCCCAAACAGATTCTTTGTATTCAGGATAAGCCCTTGGCTGGGTTCTGAGATAGCTGAATGAAGAATACAGCCGGCTATGGAAGGGATAAAAAAAATTAAAACTAGAAGTGTGAAGTAAGTTTGCAAAGGAAAGATACACAACCAGCAATGTGCCTAGTATACAATCTTTGGGATATGTGTGGTATCTGTGAGATACAAATTTTAAAAAAGGATACTGTCTTAAATTTTTCTGGTATACAATCAGAATCTGATATAAACAATATACTGAATATTTAAAAAAATATTTTTAACTAAAAAATGACAATAAAAAGTAGCTCACCTGTACTGTTTCAATTAGACTTGCTGAATAAAAAGGCATTGCCACTATGTAAGTGAGGCTGTAGAAATTAAAACAGTTTTATCAGTATTCTGAAACAACATGCTTACACTAAAGTTTGAATATCTACTTTAATATATCAGCATAATTTATATTCAAGCCTGAATATATTTAAGGTTTTCAACTATTAATATCTATAGCCTGATACTCTGAAGACCTGTATTGTAAGATGCCTTATTCAACAGTTAGTGATAAAATTTAAGTATTAATAATAACACAGAGAAAGGCTGCAAAGAAAATGGATTTTTAAACCAGTAAAATGTAGGCTTGGTTATGATTCACTGTCCAACCTGCACATAGCTAATGTAACCTTGTTGTCTACCTGCATATAGCTAATGTAGCCTATAAATCTGATATTTAAAAGTTAGGATGAGGGATCCATTCCACTGTTTGCCTTTTTTAGTGACATTTGAATAAGTATACTGTTCTACTATCATCCTATCGATTATCATTATCCATTCCCAGATTTCCCACCCAGCAGAGCTAAACCAATCTTCAGTGATGAGTGAAGTCCCCTTTTATTATTAAAAAACAATATTGTACAGCTTTGCAAAGTTGTTTCCTATCACCACTATTTAGCCAGAGTAATATTACAACTTTGCAAGCCTGCAAAATATAGTTATTTAAAATAACATCAAGGTGGGACTTACCTAACCCTATGGGCCAGGTCCTGGCAAGAAGTAGTTTTCAAGGTGAATGGAACATCACTAAGTAATAATGTGCTGGAATGTCCCACAGAGGGAGCCAGCAAGCTGGGGGATTTCCAATTCACAATCTTCAAAAAAAATTAAAAAGTGAAGAGTAAAACTCTAATCTACAAAAATGGTCAGTGTCGTAAAATCACGAAGTGTCCTTAGGACTACATTTTAATAACACTAGGGTTTGAGTTTGCTCATCATTATACAAATAAGTTTTTGTCTCTGCTTAATAATAATATGATTTTTCTGGCATTCGGGTTAAACAAGTTGAAGACCTCTGCTAACTTCCTAAGAACACAGAGGAAAATTAGGTTGTGATTTCAGCCTTTCAAATTAGAAAGATTTATTTTAAAGGTCATATATATTTCAGGATTTTATTTCTCAACTCTGTTAACTGTCTTTTGAAGTTCTAGTCCCACAAATATTTTATTGGCCTAATTTTTTTTTGCTGTATTAAGATTTTTTTTCAGTCCTAACAATATAAAAATTAATGCAAATTTTCAATGTAAGTGCCACTTTTGATACTTACGATTTTAGTAGAAGGTGTTCTCCTATTTGTTTAGGATTCCACTTACGTGAAATCTCCCTAAAAAAATAAATTTCGATAAAACAGAAGCCATGTTATTTACAACATCTTGAATTAGCCCGACTTTCAAAAAGGTAATCAGTCGACTGTAATTAAGAAAAAAAATCTATAGGAGAAATATATTCTAATGGTGAACACTTTCTTTTCTGGGACACACTTCAAACAATTATGGTGGTTTAAAAAGAAAAAACGTACTGAGTGCTTTTCTGTGTGCTGAAAGAAGGGGCTGACAGAAGAGGAAGAGCTACCACTAATTATGAAAAACTTAAAACTTAAAGGAGGAACATGAAAACTTCAAGAAGGAGATATAAAAATGAGGGGTTGAGGAAGAAAGAATAGTTGGGGAGGGGAAAGGGAAACAAGGAATAGGATAAAGGAAGAAAAAGCATGAAAAAGGATGAGAATTTAAAAACAAAACAAAATTCAGTAACTGTAATGCAGAATGAATGACACATGACATTTGAGTAGCACCAAATTTCCAAAGTGCCTTCCCTCATTATGATGACATTAACTGTGTAACCCTTATTATATTCTGGTATCTTTCTGAGCACTTACAAGGCCAGGCATGGTGCAAAGTGCTTTGCAGGAGTTATTTCTAACCCTCACAATGACTTTGTTATCGCCATTTCACAGATGAGGAAATAGGCTGAGAGAGGGGTTCATAATGTACCCAAAGCCATATAACTAGTTAGTGGCGGAACTGCGTCCTCAACCCTGGTGTCTGGGACTTGGAAGTCTGTGTCCCCTGTCTGCACTGCCTCTCATCCCATTTGACACCGGACGGCATCCTGTGAGGTAAGCAGAGCAGGGATCGCCCAATCTGCTTTACTTAGGAGAGAAGGAAGGTCAGAAGACCCACAGGGACATGTTCAGGTGACAGGCAAAGCGCCAGGGCTGAGACCAAGGTCTTGCGCCCTGTACTTCCTGCTGCTGAGGTCACCCTCGGAAACCAGAAAAGAGAGGAGAAAAAGAAGAGAGGTAAGCTGCAGAAACACAAGAGGAGAAAGCTGTACCAAGAGAGAAGTCAGAAAGGAGAAAAGAGAACGGAGAGAGAGCAAAAGGGAAAGTAAATGAGGAGGCAGAATAACCTGAGAAGGCAGAGAGAGGGGTGGAAGGGGCGGGAGAAGAGGGAGAAGGGAGAGAGAGGCCAAAGAGCAGCGAGAGGGAAGTGTGAAGTGCACCACGGCCCTGGCAGGAAGCTGAGGAAGCATCTTCAATTTGAAATGAGAGAATATGACAAACCTAAGGAGGCAAGGAATAAATTTATTTACTACTAAAAAGGTACAAAAAATACTCACTAATTAAGTCCTCTAAAAACAAACTCAGTACAATTACAACATGGGTGGTATGCGGACTTTCTAAGAGAATGAAAGATCTGCAGAGAAACTTTCAGACAACAGAGCAACCACCTGTAATCAATAAGACCTTAGAGAGCCTTCGGGGTCGCATTCTGATTAAATTAATACTAAGACTACTATTTTAGGCCTGAACAACCACAGAAAAATATAGCTGAAATGACCACCAATGATTTGGATGAAAAGTATAGAAAAGATTAGGCTTCCCATCTTTTTGACAGTGACTTTCTGATTCTAAAACAATATATGCTACATGATTTGCAAATCATCTGGGTACTGCTGTTACTCTTACCAAGGCCCCAGAGAGTATTATCACAGGGCATTATGACAGTGATTTTAAGGATGAAATCATCATTAACATTAGAGACAAATGGGTCTGTGATCAGTATTTCTGTAAGGACTGGGTAACTTTGCCTTTGAATATAATACTAATTACTACTGCCAATTCTTAGTAGCAATAACATTATTAAAAGTGGGAAAATGAAATTTAGAATCATTTAAAAAAAAATGAGACTCTCTTCCTTGTATCTCTATCTGTGGGTAAAACTTATTGCGACAGCGCTAGAAATTTCAATTAGCACACAGAAATGCTTTAGGGAAGAGAGTAGTATAAAAATCTACTTGTGATCAAACCTCTTCATATTTATCAAATACCAAAAGATGGGTAAATATATTTAACTGTTTTCACAAGCAAAACCTGCCCTAGAAAGAGAACAACAAATTTAAGAGAAATGACTTGCTTTTTCTTAAAATAGTTCTCTATTTGACAGATTGATATACATGCTTCCATGCATAATCAATACACAAAAAAGCAATAGAATTTTTAAGTAACTATTTTTAAACAGTCTTTACTCATCATTATCTCTCATTTTCACATGTTCAGATAGCTGCCCTCCTAAAAAAATATTCCCTCAACCAAACCCATCTTCCAGCTACTTCTCTTCATCTTTCCTCTGCAGAGCCAACTTTCTAAACTTGCTATTTCCATGTCCTAACTGCTCATTCACCTCTGAACCCACTCCAAATTGGCTTTTACCCCAATTTTCTAAAAACAACTCTTGCCAAGGTCCCCATGACCTCTATGTCTATATCCAATGGACATTTTTAAGTCTGAGGGTTACTGGAGGGAAGGTGGGCAGAGGGATGGGTTCAGTGGGTGCTGGGTATTAAGGAAGGCACTTGTGATGAGCACTGGGAGCTGGATATACCTTATTTCCCCTTCAACAGCCATCATGCCCTCAGCTTCTGTGCCCTTGTATTCCACTATCCCATACTCTTCTGGATTGTCCCCCTGCCCTCTAGTCTCTACTTTTGACTCCTTTGTAGGAGGATTTTCTTAACCCAGCGACCTATTCTAGGTTTCCTAAAGGCTCAGGCCCTCTTCTTACTTTATGTTATGTTCCTTCCTGATGCAATATTATCCAAGATGATGCTTTCAAAACCTCCCAAATCCATTAGCTTCAGTTTAGATTTCTCTGTATGTCAACCATGTATATCATCTGTCTCGTGACAACTCTACCTGGACATGGCAAAGCTCATCTAAAAATGAACTTGTCCAAAATCAAACAAATGATCTTTCTTTCCTACTCTCAGACTCTTTTAGTGGTCCCTACTTAGTAACTATTAATCAGAAAGGAAATCTACTGAACTGGAGAAAGATTTCATTGTGTTTAAAATAGAATATGTTCAAAGTCAGTGAATTCAGAAGAGTAGTTAGGAGAAACAGACAACATGAGGAGAAACTGTAAGATGTTTATATTGGTACAACTACAAATGTGAGATGCATCAAATGAAGTTGAAGGTCAACCAAATGGGTTTTGTGAGAGACTGAAATAGACAGGTAGCCTTGACCACAGGTTCTCCTTATGTTAATATGAGAAATGACATATGAGGGGCGCCTGGGTGGCTCAGTTGGTTAAGCGACTGCCTTCGGCTCAGGTCATGATCCTGGAGTCCCGGGATCGAGTCCCGCATCGGGCTCCCTGCTCGGCAGGGAGTCTGCTTCTCCCTCTGACCCTCCCCCCTCTCATGTGCTCTCTCTCTCTCTCTCTCAAATAAATAAATAAAATCTTTAAAAAAAAAAAAAAAAAAAAAAAAAAAGAAATGACATATGAAAGTAAAGGGTATACATAGTCTCACTCACTCTACCTGGGAGAAGACTTGGGGAAGGACTGGGGAGGGACCTGGGCACTAGATAAAGAAAGAGATCACAGATGATGATCTTGGGTTATATACTTTTTTTTTTTAAAGTAGTAATACTGTAAAACTCTAAGCTTGGTGACTTCATGGGCACTACAGACTTGCTCTTTTTCTCTCAGATGTGATCAAAATGAATATAAAAATCTAAATACTGGTGAATCCATACTGTCTCACCCATTCTACCTAGTGGTTGCTGTGCAATTAAGGAACCTCAGTCTAGGAGACCCCCAAGCTCATTCTCCTCAGGTGGTAACTTTTGTGAATCACTTTGGGTTACTGCTTTGCTGCCTTGCCTGCTATGACTTTGCTTTTCCCCAAGAAAGGTCAACCCTGCCCAAAAACAGTTAGATTTTTTAAAAAAGTTTACACTGTACTTCAGAGAATGGCTTTATTTGACATCCAGTTACATAAGCCAAAATCCAGTTTGTCTTCACACAACCTGGTCTGAGCCTCCACAACAGCTCCTCCTCTATCATCCACCATCCCTCGTCCATCACTAAGTACCATCAGTTTTACCTAAATACATTTCAAAAGAGTCCACTTAGATCCATCTCAAGAGATGCCACCCTGGTCCTAGCTACCATTACTTGTCGCCTAGATGACTATTATAGCATATGAACATGTGTCCTCTTAGACACTTTGGTCCTCCTGCAATCTTCTCATCTCCATTTACAATGACCCTTTAAAAAACATGAATCTGATCACGTCATCCCCTCTTCAGTATCTTCAAAGTGGCCTACAAGGCCATGCATCAACCTGGCTCTCACCTATCTCTTCAGCATTCTGTCACACACTCTCCCTCTTGCTCTCTGAGATTCAGCCATATGAGCCTTCTCTCAGTTACCTGAATTCTCCAAGTCCCAAGTTACCCTTGCAACACTGTCTTCACACAAACTGGTCTGAGCCTAATCACCAGATGTCAGCTTAAATATTATTTTATTAGGGACACTGTTCCTAACCCTTTAATAATCTCACAGAATCTTTTCTTTTCCTTCAATTTGTAATTATTTATTCATTAATGGGATTATTTTACTTAATGTATGTCCCTTATACTGGCTTCTAAGTTTCATGGTCACAGGTACCTTTTGCTTCTTCTCCTCACTGTATACATGATTTCCAGCACAGGATCTAGCACAGAGTAGGTACTCAGGAAGTGAATTAATGAGTGGGATTTATCTGAAAAATTATACAAGTAGAATACAACAAAGATAGCCTTTTGTGCCTTCTTTAATAAGACCCAAAATGACCAAGAGAAAATATATACCCATACAATTGACATATCTATAGGTCTATAGAGTAAGAAAGTTAGGTAATAAAATTTAATGAAATTTTGTGCCTTCCCATTCCTCTTTGTCCTTCCCTTCAATCTTAAGTTAAAGTTACTACTACTACTTCATCTTTGTGTTAAAGAAATAGCATGACCTGTCTGAAATCCCAGAAGTAAAAAGTGGTACAGCCAGGACCAATAGTAATCTGACTGCAAATTTACAGAATTCTTTACACTTCATTATATAGAAATTCCTGAATTGTATTAAATCTTTATAAAATTTTGTGTTTGTGGGAGAATTTTACGAACATTTGACGACAAGTACTAACCTCTGATCTTATCCTATGAAATAAAAAGCCATAGGGTGAATGAAGTTAGCCAAGGGCAGAAATTCAGATTTTTTAAGTATGAGAGGGGAAACTCTTAGCTGGCCAAATGTTTTGATTTTAACATTTAGTAAGGCTGTGTTAAAGAACTCTGACTATGAGGTCCTTTGAGAGCAATCACATTGGCAAAAAGCCTGACTTCAGTCTTTTCTCCCTTCATTTCATTCCCTGTAAGGACTGAATCCCAAGATTGAGACACTAGTGGCTATACCTTCAACTACCTCACTTCCTAGTCAATCCAAAAAATTCACTCTGCCGGGGACCAACTTTGGATTAACAAACCATTCAAAGTCTTTGATGCTATCTCTGAAATATAGCATTGATACAGAAAGTCAGAGTCCTGCCAAATAGTACCTAAACAAATTTATGATTTCCACTATTATCTATTAATGTTCCTTTCATATATACTCCTTGTAAGGTTCCCTTCCTGTTATGCTTAGCTGTGACTGTCAAATGTATATCATTCTTCTCATGCTTTTCTACTTTGACCCCAGTGCTCATCCTTCTTTCACCTAATGACGTTATATTCTATTTCAGAGAGAAAACAGACCCAGAAGCAAGTTTCCTTAATTTCTCTTCCCTCTCCCTCCAAATGTATCTACAATTCTAATTCTCTTCTCTTGGCTTCTAGGACACTATTATCCTAGGTTACTACTATGTTTGATGGGTTTTGTATCTCTGACAACTGCCCTCAACTACCTCTCCTACCTCATACACATCCACATACACACATGGCATACACATGTGCCTTCACACATCACCAAGGATACTGTCCTTGGTCCACTTTCTGTCGTTTAGTGTACACTTTCTCCTGAGGGAAATTCATCCATCCTAATGCTTCAACTGCTACTTTTATGCCGGAACATTCAAGGCTATGTCTCCAGCTTCAAATTTTTTCTAAGACCCCCCCAATCCATGGTGCCAACCACATATTAGACATGTCCTCCTAGATGTCCTGCAGGAAACTCAAACTTTATCTATTGAAAGTTAAATTCTTCATCTTCTTTCCCACTCCAACTTATTCTTCTTCCTGTACTCTCCAGTCTAGAAATCTATCACTGATGAAAATTCTCTCCCATCCCCTGATCCCCAATCTATCACCAATTATTTGTTAGATTTCAGAAATGTCTATCCCTTTCTGTTCTATCCCACACTTCAGATCCCTCTCAATCTGGCCTAGATTATTATAACAGTTCTCCACAAGTCTCTGGCTACAACTGTCCAATTTTTTATTTTACACTGCCACTTGAGTAAATCCTTGATCAAAGAACCTATATATTGAAACAAACACCTTAGATTCCCAACTCCATAGAGAATAAACCCAAGTCCCTTACAAAGGCACGACCACGCTTCAATCTAGCATCTCAGCCTCTTTTTCTATTATTCCACTCCATAAATGCCCAATATTCCAAGCACAAGACATTTATTACCCAGACCTTCCAATCGCCATAAAATTGGGCATGCTGTCACTTCTACTTGGAATGCTCTCCTTCTCTGCCAAGTCAATTCCTACTCATAATTCAAGATATAGCTCAAATTTCAGTTCTTTTTTGAAACCTTTGCCAATAACTTCATGCAAAGTGTCCTCTGGGCACTGAAAGGGGTTTGTTTAACTATAGCACTAATGTTGATGTACTACTATAATTTGCTTACATGTGTCTCCTTCACCCAACTCATATTTGTTCCTACTAGACAGTTGCTGAAACATAGCAGTAGGAGCTGAAAGATCTATCTCAATAGATACTAGGCCAGGAAGCATTTTCTTTATCACATACTAATTCAATAAGATATAACTAATTTTAGTCTCTGTTTCTTCTCTTAGCTACTTCAGGCAAGTTTTCAAAGTCAAGGTATTTTTAGAAACTATCATATTTTGTTAAAATTTAATACAAAGCTAATATTGAAAAGACGCCAAGAAGGTACCTTGGTAAAGGTGTGAATTCACTTATTATTCCCTCTGCTCCAAGTGTGACTCCCTGGACAATAAATGTACTTCCCATTCCTTTCCAAAGGGCCCTTGGTCCCTAAAATGAACCAAATTTATTGTTATTGCTATTAATGCCTAAATAAGAAACACAGAAAAGGTCTTAATAAAATTTGATATTAAATTTACTGATATTTTCCAATAAGGCATTATTCTAAGACATTTTAGTACAGAACTACAACTACATTAATTCCTATCATTTTATTATTTGTTGAGTGGCCTACGTTAACTAAATCTCTAATATTGATTAAATATCCCTGATATTTAATTAATTTTGGCAAAGATGTGAATACCTTGATTATTCAGTGACATCAAAAAATGTCATTACCATGTTACATTAGTTTTAGAACAAGCATTAAAATATTTTTATTAACTAAATTAAAAGGAATTATTCTTGCTTTAATTACTACTAAGACCAAATGGTACTTATGCTATAAATAATTTTAATAGAACCTACAGACTAATTCTCTCACCTGAGTTTTGTTGAAGCTGTACATAATATTGATGACTGTAAATGGAGTGAGATGGTAATGCCGAGCATGATAATTAACCTATAAAAGATATTATGTTGTAATTATTTTTTGTTATTGTTTTATCAAGAAATAACAAGGCCGTTGAAAGATATACAAAGGAGTAACAGCATAAACAAAAGTTCAATTCTAAAGTCATCAGAAATTACTCATAAACAAATTTACTACTATTCAAAGTACATTTAAATAACTTATTAAAAGTACGGTATATATGGTTGTATGGATATACAACACAGAAAACCAATGCACAATATACACAGTAATGTAGAATATATAATAAAGAAGGCCATGCTGCTTGATATTTATGTTTCCATGAACACTAGAATTACATTTGGTGTAGCAAAACATTCATGCCATTGAACAAACAGGAACCATTGAAGAACTCAGGGAATAGGAGATTCATGTCTCTCAATACCAAGCATTTTTCACATTATGAGCTATAAACAATTGGTAAATTATGAGATCAGTAAAGGGGGTGAGAACCAACCCTTATTAAGTAAAATAACAAAAAAGAAAGTATCAGAGTGCATCACACATTCTAATGCCATTATTTCATAAAACATTTAAGTAACTCATATAGGTAGATACACTGGATCACAATGTGATACTGTCACATTGTAAAATATATGTCTGAAATCCACTGTTCTAGGGTATATACACTGTCCTTGCTCTTAATGACTATTTTTTTTTTTTTGGTGCTAAGCATGAACAGCTTAATTTGTAATTATTTATATCTTTTCTAACTCAATTTTCAAAGAAGATTAAGTTAGATTATGGGAGCTTTTACCAGTGTTGTCAAATTAACCCATGGGGCCTTTCAGGGGATCTACAAGCTTAAAATTATTTTCTTAATGATACTAACGCATCATTTGTCTTTTTTATTGTGTTGACATTTTCAATAATAGCATAAAACAATGGTGGCTAAAGTTGCTAACTCCTTAGCATGAATCAAGACAGCTGGCAGCAAATTGTATTTTTGTACATATGATATTCTTTATCCTACTCACTTGGAAGGAGGAAAAAGCTACTTTCACTAAAGAATGTCCTTGGTGAAACAGTAAAATACATTAATTTTATAAAATCTTGATTCTTAAGTATACATCTTTCTAATTAATATTCTGTGTGTTGCATAATGAAGATAGCTGTTGTGAGGAAAAGCACTTGTCTGATGGAGTTGCAAGCTGAACTAGCCACTTTTTTCATGGAATACCATTTCTTCTGCAAAAACTGACTGCCAGACTATAGTTATTAACACTTGAGAAAGTCTGGGTGGCTCAGTTGGTTAAGCGTCCGACTCTAGATTTTAGCTCAGGTCATCTCATGGGTCCTGGGATTGAGCCCCACATTGGACTCTGCACTCAGCAGGGAGTCCGCTTGAAAGTCTCTCTCTTTCCACTCCCTCTGCCCCTCCCCCCACTCTCTTTCACTCTCTAAAATAAATAACTGAATCTTAAAAAAAAAAATAAAAATGAACAAAGTGAGTCTATTGATTAAAGGGAAAAAAAAACTGGCACTATGTGATGCCAATAATAAATCTGACTTTACAAACAAAAATTAGAATTCTGAAAAAACTGCATCTACCATGAAGAACTTACCAATACTGAAACACTTTTCCGGTGGGATTGGTAGTGATTTAATGACAATTTTTTAAAATATTGTATAATCAAATGTCTTAACATTTAGAAGATCTACAGAACTCAGTAAATCAATATATTTCTTTTTTTTTTAAGATTTATTTATTTGTCAGAGAGAGAGAGAGAGAGCTAGCACAAGCAAGGAGAGTGGCAGGCAGAGCGAAAAGCAGGTTCCCTGCTGAGCAAGAAGCCCAATGTGGGACTTGATCCCAGGGGACATCATGACCTGAGCCCAAGGCAGACACCTAACCGACTGAGCTACCTAGGTGTCCCAGTATTCTTCAAATAATCAACACATGATGTTACAGAATCATACATGGATAAAAAAATCCATTTGACATACAGTATAGATCAAAAGATTTTAATGTAATAGAGTACAAAATTAATTCACATGGTTTGAGATTTCTCATTGCAAATAACCTTTAATATATTACTACTTATTAAGTTTTGGTATAGTAACAAAGAAGAAAATCTGCCAATTATCTGAAAAGATATAAAATACTCAATTTTTAATACATTATGTGTATAAGTTTAGACCTTCTTCTTTCAAAACCAATTTTTACCACTTAAGAGTTTTCAAGACCAAAAGTTTGAGACTTATATATTGTAGATTCTGGTACATTTCACATGAAATAATGGTTACACAGTTTCAGCCATTTATCTGAGTTCTGTATTTTAAATCCGAGTCAGGATTATTGTTTAGAAGGTCACAGAAAAGTTCATTTACCTGACACTGGCGGCGTAGAACAATGCAAGGATGTGCTAGTACATTTTCTGTAAAGAGACTATAAAAGAATAATTTATATATATATATAATAATATATGAACTAACTTTATATATAATTTTTTTGGTGTGTATATATATACACACATAAACATATAATAGCCAAAACTTAAATTACAACATATATGTATCTGAAATTATTCTTGCTTGAAGAATCATGCACTATTTTATGTTTCCCATTCTAACAGTAAAAAACCAAAAAATTGTCTGGACATGTTTGCAAATCATTCTACCAATAACAAAATTCAATATGAAAAGAATTAAAGCCAGATCTGCAAACTGGTAAGCAAGGGAAATAACATAAAATAGTAATACATATAGTCTAAAGATGAAACTACATCTCCATATGCCTGATACGGGAAACTCTTTTCCTACACAACTTAAATCTCCTTTCCATTTCTTTTAGAAGATGTCCTATGAACAAAGTTCCTATCATCAGTTCCTTCATGAACCACCTTCTATAAATTTTAGTTTTGATGTACATTGCATTTAAGTTATAGGGATTTTAATAAATATTAATTGACTACTATTTTAGGTATCAAATATTTCTTCTGAAAGCATTCCCTACAAAATAATTACAACTGTGGGCTTACATACTAACAGTGACAGATGCACGAGCGTGAGTGCATGTAGCGCACACACACACATATATAAATAATATATCAAATGAACAACAGCTTGAAGTATAAACAGTGAGGCTAAAGAAAAATTACTCTAGCAGAAGGAAAATCTTAAAACACAATTTTGTTCCTATTTACATTAACACTTTCAGGTTTAATTATGCAAATAAGATTTTTTTTAATTAAAATCTTAAAATAATGAGTTATCCTGGCAATGCAATGTAACCCTTTGTGCAATTCTGATGTATTTGAAATAATATTCACTAGAGATCACATAATCAAGATTGGAGGTTTTTCTTCCATGAAATATCATTTAAAATAAAAAAAAATAGTGTTCATTAAATGCTGATTGTAAGCAAAACCCAGACTCTATGTTGCTAAATATCATATTATAATTAGAATGTTTAGGGAAAGGTTCAATGCAAAATTATTTTCTCTTGGAGGGGGAGATTAGATCAGATTTTTTGGATAGACACATCAAAGTTGTTTAAATATAACTTACAAAATTATTTTGTCATTATAAAATTGAATGACTATTTTCTGTCCTTACTTGAAAAAAATCAAGTTATAGATTTTAAATAATAACTTTTTCTGCAAAATAGTATTCAACATTTAATCTACTGCTCCAAAGACTCAATCTAAAGGAAGCAATACTAATCATTTAACATTTTACGTTAAAACACATTGAATAAAACACTTTAAATAAAAACTTAAATTAAAAATCTTTAGAAAAAAACATTACCTTGCAAGGCCAATACCAAATCCAGCAAATCTATTCAACTGCTCTAAAACAGAAGAAATAAGATTACTTATAACCAATATTTAGGTTTACTGTAAAATATTTTTTCCTTTTATTAACATGATATTTATTTAAATTCTAGGTCCCAAAGTCAAATTCTCATATGGGCCAGGGAAGTTGTGGGAAGTTGTAAGGCAGACCTGCTCTTCAGCTCCAATTCACTGTTGACATGTGGGACTGTGGGACCAGGGTTTCTAAACTGTTATGTTTCTAAAGAGATATTGTCATTTTTACATAATATCTTCCAATTTTAAAATACTGGCAACTATTTTAAAAAGCATTATAACACTGTGCGGGCGAAATCAAACATGTCTGCAGATAGAATCTAAGGATTACCATTTTTCAACTTCTAACTACAAACAATTTAAATTTTTTTCGATAGAAGGCTCTGACTGGTATTATACCAACAACTTCACCTCCTATCTTGTAAAATTAGTCATTTGCTGTTATTGGTGAAAAGCATCTATGTTAAACCAACAGTTGCAAGTAAGACACCTCAAAATTATTAAATTGAAAGAGTACTTAGGGTAATCAAAATGGTTAAATGAGGCTCTCGTCTTCTCTCTTGCCAAGTTTTAAATATCTATTTTTTATTTTTTTTAAAGATTTTATTTATTTGACAGAGAGAGAGACAGCAAGAGAGGGAACACAAGCAGGGGGAGTGGGAGAGGGAGAAGCAGGCCTCCCGCCAAGCAGGGAGCCCGATGCGGGGCTCGATCCCAGGACCCTGGGATCATGACCTGAGCGAAGGCAGATGCTTAACGACTGAGCCACCCAGGCACCCCCAAGTTTTAAATATTTCGAGAATAACTACTTAGTTAGATCCCTGTGAGAGGCTATTGGGTACATATGTGCTACTGCTGATGGCATTTCTGTTGTCTTATTAGAAAAGTTTACAGCTGGAAACATTCCTACGCATATGTCAAAACAAACAAAAAAATTTCTCCTTGGCTAAAAATCTCAAAATCATGATGGTGAAATACCACAACCTCGGGGGACCAGACATTAAATTTCTACTATAATACAATATTCACAAGGGATAACTTCTCTCTCTCTCATCTCTGCTCTTTCAAATGAAGCAATGCTGTCACTATTTCCTTACAGTCAGAATAAGGCCTTGTAAACATGTCTTTGGGGAAACTATTTTGTTAACTCTTGCCTTGAAAAATGTACAAGCCAGATAGAAGCTTCTTTTGCCAATTAAGATACTTTCCTCCTTTCAGCGTTTCCCTTTTTGCGTGTACTGATCATTCCAATATTAACAGAAAATGCTGCTGGTATTTTCTGGAAAGCGTTAGAAAGGTTTATTAACTGTGTAAGTTAACTGTCTAAGTCTCTCAATCTTCAATTCTCCTTGCAAAATTACCATCGCCAGCCTCTTAACTGCTGCAAAACACCCCCCCTGGTTTTATTAAGAGTTCCTCCTCATTTTAACCATTAAAGCATAAATTATAAAAAGATAAAAATATCAGCTTTACTAAGAAGTTAACTGTGGTACCAATCATATTATGCATCTGAATTATTTTATAACTTTCCAGTACTCCTTTGGGACCTACAGAAAGAAAACTAGAGAGGGTGAAAAAGCAAACTGTATGACACTGTGTAAGTAAGATGCTCCTCCACATCCTCATTTGCTCTTAGGTGATATTTAAAGTCTATTCCTCCCAGTTAACTCAAATCAAATAAAAATTATTGTACTTCCAAGTCAAAATAAAGAAATGAGAATGAACAGATCTAGAATATACTTAGTATTTAACAGTCTAGTCTATCATTCTAATGATTTCAAATGGGAAGAGGCAGTGATATTTCCATTTTATGAATAAAAAAGTTGAGAATATTTAGATCACAGTGTTGCAATTAAAATACAAGTCTTCTGATATCCTACAGAGAATAATTATGTCTTGATTCCAAAGTCTTGAAATTGTCTGTTTTTTACTCTTTAGTGGAGTTTTTAGGTAAGAAATAGGAAAGCAGGAGATGGGAAAATATAGGGGTAGTTTGAGAAACTAGAAAACAGACACAATTCCTATAATTAGGAGAAAAGGAAGGAAACGAGTATTTTTTAGCTTACTATGTGCTCCAGACTGTACTAAGCATTACTTACACCTCGTTTTATTTAACACTTAATAAACTCTATAAATTATTCTTCTATCCACCTTAAACGTGAGAAAACGGAAGGCTCACAGAGGTTAAGAAAATGTCTCAGCTTTTGAGAGTGGTAGAGCCAGGTTTGAACCCAAGCCTGCCAATGGGGAACACAAAGCTACCATTATTAATTCAAGGCAATAAAGGTGTCAGTGAACTAGGTATTGTTCACATAATTCTTCCCAATAAACAGTAAATAATCCAATTTCCTTCTTTCTTGATTTAGGCCATGGGATGTAATACACCAAAACCCTTCGAAACTCCTACCACGCAGCCCAGCGCTAAGGCAGGTGTCTTTTCCGGAGGTGATCCCGAAGAAAGGTTTGTGAGAGGGAGAGGGAGCAGGCCCGCTGCAGGGGCAGAGGACGAAAGAGGGCAGAGGGTGTGGCGCGCGATAGGTCCAGCGGCACCGGAGGCGGGACCTTCCGCGAGGCTTCCGCGGTTTGCAGGCCGCGAGCCGCGGCTCCGCCACTCCACCCACCCCTGTCTCGCACCCAAGTCCCTCACCGGTGCTCTGCCCCGGCACGCCGCCGCCGCCGCCGGGAAACGGTTCCTCCGCGGGGCCCTCGAGCGGGGTGGAGGGGCCGGGCACGCCGTAGGGCGGGCTCTTTTCGCCCCAGTGCAGGTTGCGGCTACCGGGGATGTCTGGGGGGGTGGTCACCCAGTGGCTCAGGTCCGACGCGGAGGTGAAGGACCTTGCAGGGAAAGCGCCGCCAAAACCCTGCTCATCCCGGGCACCGCCCCGATAGCCCAAGCCGTCGAATCCGTCCGGGCGCCGCGGATGCATCGCAGACGGGGCAGGATGACGCGAGCCCACCCGGAGCTCACCACTACCGGGGCCACCGCGACCTACGGCCACACGGCTTCTTCCAGGCCCCCGCCGCGTCCGGGGAAATCTGACAACCGGAAGTCACGTTGCAAACCCGGAAGTTCGACGAGCACGTGATCGTAGCCTTTTCCGGCGATCTGGCGAGAGAGGGTTGCTAAGGAGACGCGGTGGTAACCTAGGGCCAAGCCGCTATTTGGAGGAGGTGGGAAAAGGACTGTAGGGTTAATGGAACATTGTACCAAAGAGATGCCAAGGGAACCGGGGTGGGAGCCTGGATAAGCGGAGGTCGAATGAAGACGTTTTATCGAGGGACCTAACGCGTCGGTGGAGCTGACTCACTATCTCAGCCAGAAATGTCCAGCTGCACCCAAAGGCCTCAGATCTAGGTCTTCTCTTTTCCTCACTGGTCTAGTGTCTCGCCCGCTGCAAGGGAGCTATTAGACGTTAGAGTTGAGGGGTGTTGGTAACGTCTCTCTGGCTTTGCCTCCCGCACCTAGAGTTTTAGCTAGGATCTATTGAGAGAGCTGGTTCTGCCCAGTGAACGCAAAGGTACCTATGGACAGCTAGAGCAAGCATTACAAAAGACCGTCGGTGGAGAAAACCTCCTCTTCCCCTCCGCTCCCCCACGAATATAAACTCTCAGGGTTTAGGAATTCAGCATTTTGCTTTTTTAAGGCTACAAAACAATTGTAAATAGTTTTCTTTCTTTCTTTTTTTTCTTTCTGGCGCATCTAAATCACCTAGTGTCTTTAAAGCGCAGTGATACTGTCCAAGATTGAGACCCTAGTTGGACAATAAAGAGGACTTCTGAACAGAGTCCTCTACTACCTGTTTTCATGAGCTCCATGGGCTCTTTGGGCAAAGTTGCTCTCCCTAGATCTGATCGAGGCTTCCATGGATTCTTCCTGTGTCCCTTCTTCACTGGACGCCCAGGATTCTGAGGGCTTTCAGAAGAGAATCTTGACGCACTATTCTTAATCTTCCAGACGCGACCCTTTCTTTAAAGTGATAACTTCATTCATTGGGTTGATATGTGGCTTAGGCAATTGTATTGAGTCTCTCCCTTAGTAAGTGTATCTACTATTACTCAAGTACTAATACTAAATTACTGGGCAACTAATATCAAATTAATTGCTGAGCATGGCAACACAAAATATTTCTCTGTTCCTTAGAAATGATTGAATTAAAGATACATTTGGCTCAGGTCCAAAACTTGTTTCTTAAAAGAAGAAGAAAAAGACCTGTGTGTGTGCACTTTTAATATAAAAACAATAACGTCTCACAATTTCATATCAATATCAATGAAGAAAAGATGAATTAGTAAAAGAAGGACAGCTGGGTAGCCAGTTGAGGGGAGGAAACAATAACAGCCCCTCCTCACAGCTCACCCCCACATAAATTCCAGCTGCAACAAATTGTATTTTTTCTTTATTTTTAAAAAGATTGAATATTGGGAGAAAATAATAGGTGATTATTTTTCAAATAGTCAATTGGCAAACTTTCTAAATGACAGAAAAGTCAAAAACCATGTATGGAAAGACTAATCAATTTGACCATATAAAATTTAAATTTCTATATGCAAATAGAAAGGGGAAAACATAGTAATCAAAATTGGAAGAAAAATCACAAACTGGAAAAAAATTACATTTTAACATGATAAGGACAATGAGTCACTTCATTGTAAAAAAGCTCTTAGCAATGAGTAAGGGTATATCAGTAGAAATATAAGCAAAGAAGATGAAGAGGCAAGTTGTAAAAAAAGAAATGCAAGTGGATAATAGTTATATGAAAAAATGTCTGCCCTCCAGTAATTGAAGAAAGGAAAACTTAATAACTATCTTTCCCCTATTTAAATGACAATGTTTAGAAGGGAAAATGTACATTGTCATGCAATGTGAGAAGAAAGTAGCTGTCATTCATTTCTAGAGTGGCATAAAATATAACAACTTTTTCTTGGAGGGCTGTTTAGCAATATGTCTAAAAAACCGTAAAAATGATAATCTTTTGACTTCTAAATCTTAGGAAACAAATATAGGGTATATATATTTACTTATGCATATGTTCATGACATAATCGCTCATAACAGGAAAAATTGTCAGGATACTAAATATCAAGTAATTATCCATTAATTATTAATTAAAATGATTCATCTATATGGTCCTTTAAGCAAAGTATGTTTATGGAGAACCTACCCTCTGTACAGTTAATGTTCTAAGCAGTGAAGTTAGAATGATAAATAAGCCAAAGTCCTTGCATTGTTAGAACTCATGTTCTAGTTAGGAGATGACTAATAGATAAATAAATCATGTCAAATAATGAAACAAACATATAACGTCAAATAATGATACATATTATATATTTAATAAAATCAAGTCAGTGATAGAGGCAGTGTTTTTTAGACTGGTTGGTCAAAGATGTCCTCTTTGAGGAAGAGATCTTTAAACAGACTTAAATGAAGTGAAGGAATGAGCCCTGTGTGAATAACTGGAAGAAAAATTTTCAAGGCAGAATTAAGTGTAAAGTCTTGAATACAAGCTAGGTAGTCAGTGAGCAAGGACTCACTGAGAGCTGAAATAGGATAGGGGACAAATTTGGCAGGATTTTGTCGGGGATGGACAAGAATTTAGATCTTTTAAGAGGAGAAGAATGAGGTGACCCTAATGATGTTTTTGAAGGACCAGAGTGACTTCTGTACGGGGCAAAGGTGGAAGCCTCCTCTACTGAGTAGACCACTGTAAGCGGCTCAGACAGGAGACAGTAGAGTAGTGTCTCCTAATCTATGGTTTCTCTTTCCCAGGTTTTCAGTTTCCTTTGCTTTTCAGTTTCCCACAGTAAACTGCAGGCCAGAAGCAGATGATCCTCCTTCCGAAGTGTAGTCAGAAGACCAATAGTAGCCTGATGCTTCTTCATAATGCCTATGTCACTTATTTTACTTTATCTCATCGTGTAGGCATTTTATCACCTCACATCCTCACAAGAAGAAGAAGGGTGAGTACCGGACAGTAAGATATTTTGAGAGAGAGAGAGACCACATTCACAAAACTTTTATTACAGTATATTGTTATAATTGTTCTGTTTTATTATTAACTATTATTGTTAATCTCTTGCTGTGCTTAATTTATAAATTAAACTTTATCATAAGAATGTATGTATAGGAAGAAAACAGTATATATGGGGTTTGGTACTATCACAGTTTCAGGCATCCACTGGGGAGTCTGGGTCTCTCAAGAAGTTGCTGTCAAGACTTCAATTTGAGGTACAGTTATTTTAGACTTAATGGGTTTGACTGGGACTGGAGGATTCACTTCCAAGGTAACTCACTCAGCTAATTGTGGAAAGAATGCCTCCTTTTCTTGATGGTTTGCTGTCAGGAGGTCTTAATTCCTTGCCACATAGAGCTCTCCATAGAACTCTTTTTTTTTTTTTTAAAGAGAGAGAGCCTGAGCATGTGAGCGGGAGGGAGGGTGAGGGGACAGGAGGGCAGAGGGGGAGAGGGAGAGAGAGAATCTTGAGCAGGCTCTACACCCAGCACAGAGCCTGACTCGGGGCTCACTCTCAGAACCCTGAGATCATGACCTGAGCCAAAATCAAGAGTCAGATGCTTAACCACCTAAGCCACCCGGGCTCCCCTCTCCATAGAACTCTTAAGTGTCCTCCTAGTGTGACAGGTGACTTCTTCCCTGAGCAAATGATTCGAGAGATAGCAAAGAGGATCCTACACTGTCTTTATGACATAATTCCACCTAATCACTTCTGTCACATTCTAATCTCTAGAAGTGAGTCACTAAATCCAAGCCCATACTAAGTGGAAAGAACTTGGCTCCATCTTTTGAAGGGAGGGTTATCGAACAATTTGTGTTCATATTTTTAAATAACCACAATTAAACTATTACATAACAATTGAGTTGATAGAGGATATTGAAGGCATCAAAGATTAAAAATTAGGAAAAATTTCACAAAATTGTATTATTAATAGAAAGATATGGATTAATTTCTTTTTACCTTTTCCATTAGTAAATAGATTTAAAGAATTAATTTGCTTTGGAAAAAATCATATGATAGAAATATTTATAATCATGAAATAGTTTAGTAACTATTTTTAAAAGTCCAGTCATTATTCAATTAGACTTGAAATACAAGTGAAGAATAGCAGGTTATTTTGACGGTCTTCAATAATTGCACAAAATGATATGACTTGCTTAATTAAAGTACAAAAGAAGCAGATCATTCATTTATATTAATATTTTACTCAGAAATTCATACACTAAATTTAGCTCATCAGATAAAACAAAATCATCTACATTATACAGGAATTCACCCAGCAATATTTATTAAGCGCTACTATGTGCAGGTCACCCTGTTAGGTATTATGATGCAGCTATATATTTTCTCAAGGATGAAATTTGAAGATATTGAAATTATTTATTTCAAATGTATATGTGGGCCAAGAAAAAATTTTCACAATAAGTCTTAATATGTATTAAGCCACACCCTCATATCCTTGCTTCTTTTTCATAATTTTCTTGGCTAATCTGCCCAGTATTCTCCCAAATGAACTTTATTTTTTTTAAAGATTTTATTTATTTATTTGACAGAGAGAGAGACAGAGAGAGAGGGAACACAAGCAGGGGGAGTGGGAGAGGGAGAAGCAGGCTTCCCGCCGAGCAGGGAGCCCGATGTGGGGCTCCATCCCAGGACCCTGGGATCATGACCTGAGCTGAAGGCAGACGCTTAACGACGGAGCCACCCAGGCGCCCCCCAAATGAACTTCAAAAAAACATTTCAGTCTTCACTCCTATTCTTCTAAAACACACACGCGCGCGCACACACACACACACACACACACACACACACACTCTTTGGGATTTGAGATGTATGCACGTGTAATTTATATGGTAACTTTAAGAGGTTAGATTTTTAAATATTCTATGAAATATTTCCCTTAGTGAGTCATGGTTTTCTACTTGCTAAGGTCTATATTTATGTCACTAAGTGTTCTCTTCCAAAACCATGTTATATATTTCTATTTTTTGAGATCCATCATTTAGTGTATGGTATGAATTGAGGATCTAACTGAATTCCTCTACCTGACAATAGTGTAACGTCTTTATTTTACAATTCTTTATGAAAATTGAGAACTTCTCCCACTCCTTTCTCACACTTCTTTACTTGACCCTGGATTACAAAAGCTATGAACATATCTCTTTCAAAATTTTTGTTGTCATTTCATTTTGTGGCCAAGGGAAAATTAATTGTTTAGGTGTATCTGGTTTCAGAGCTTAACATCAATTCTTTCCAGTCACAACTTCTGTATTTTTGAGTTCTTTGACTAATGTCTAAGTGATGTGCTCTTTGAGTGTTTTGAGTAGTTTCATATTAAAGCATAGGAAGAGTAGGAGAAGAATTTGTGGATTCTCCCTTATATAAACATGTCCTTTCACTGTCTTCCCTATAGAATTCATGACTAGCTACTTTTTTTCTGAAGGCTGTACAGAATCAACTGATTTTTAAATTTGAAGAATTTTTTTATCTAACATTGTATTTTGTTGTTAGTAATGTGTTTAACAGTTTGTATTTTTAATGCTTCTAGTATTTTTCCTAGATCTCAGGAAATAAAAAAAAAATCCATCAAGTTGTTTTTATGTGCCACTGTCTTTCCATATTAATTTTATTTGAAATATAGTAAGCACTCCTTTTTTTTATTTCACCCATGCCCCCCATTCCCCCCCCCCCCGGTAGCCATCAGTTTATTCTCTATATTTAAGAGTCTATTTTTTTTGGTCTCTTTTCTCCTTTGTTCATTTGTTTGTTTCTTAAATTCCACATATGAGTGAAATCCCATGTTTTTTGTCTTTCTCTGACTGGCTTATTTCATTTAGCATTATACCTTCTAGATCCATCTATATTGTTGCAAATGGCAAGATCTCATTCTTTTTTATGGCTGAGTAGTATACCATTATATACAAATAATGTGATATATATCACATATATATCATATATGATATGTCATATCTTCTTTATCCACTCATTTATTGATGGACACTTGGTCTGCTTCCATACTTTGGCTATTATAAATAATGCTACAATGAACATAGGGATGCAGATAACTTTTCAAATTGGTGTTTTCATATTCTTTGGGTAAATACGCACTAATGGAATTACTGGATCATAGAGTAGTATTATGTTTAATTTTTTGATGAACATCCATATTATTTTCCACAGTGGCTGCACCAGTTTGCACTCCCACTGACAGCGCACGAGGGTTCCTTTTTCTCCCCATCCTTGCCAACACTACTTGTTTCTTGTGTTCTTGAGCTTAGCCATTCTGACAGGTGTGAGTTGATATCTCATTGTGGTTTTGATTTGCATTTCCCTGATGATGAGTGATGTTCAGCATCTTTCATGTTTCTGTTGGCCATCTGATTGTCTTCTTTGGAAAAGTGTCTATTCATTAATCTTTTGCTGATTTTTAATTGGATTTTTTGGTTTTGGATGTTGAGTTGTTTAAGTTCTTTATATATTTTTGGATACTAACCCTTTATCAGATGTGTCATTTGCATATATCTTCTCCCATTTATAGATTATCTTTTTGTTGTTGTTGTTGATTGTTTCCTTCGCTGTGCAGAAGGTTTTTATTTTGATGAAGTCCCAATAGTTTATTTTTGCTTTTTTTTCCTTGTCTCATATCTAAAAAAAAAATGTTGCTATGGCTGGAATATGGTAAGCACTCTTGATTTGCTGTCTCAAATATTTTTTTTTTATCAAAGAGGTTTTTCCCCTGCTATTCTTTATTATTATTTATATCTTTGTTCTCCCTTTTTGGAACACATTCTATGTGGGTTGGCACCCTAAGATTTGCTTTCTAAGATATATCTTTTATAATGTTTCTCAATTTCACTTTTATTCTTAGTCTCAACTTACTGATCTACTAGGAGGAATGTGTTTCAGAAAAGTCTGTGATCTGATACTATAATTTCTGTTTTTTTAAACTTTATCATTTTTTAGAATTAAATAACTATTTTTAAAAAAAGAATATTATTATTTTTAGTGTTCATAGCAAAATTAACAGGAAGGTACAGAGATCTCCCATATACTCCCTGACCCCACACTTGCATAGCCTCCCTGATTATCAACATCCTAAACGAGAGTAGTCATTTGTTACAGTTGATAGACTTCCACTAACACATCATAATCACCCAAAGTCTGTAGTTTCTATTAAAGTTCATTCTTGGTGTGGTACATTCTGTGGGTTTGGGCCAATAATTTCTGTTTTAAATATCAAAATATACTAAAAAATCAAAAGACTTATTTGGAGCTTATTATGAACAGAAATAATTCAGGATTGATGTATTTCAAGTTTGCATCAGTTAAATTCTCTTTTGAAATTCTTAATTTTTTAAGGCAGTTATTTCACCACGACAATACCTGCATATTAGCTTTGAATTTGATCAGAATTGCTCTTCCATATTGTTTCCATTGTTCCATATGTTTCCTTGAAACATTTGTGAACATTTGTAGAATATTTGAAGTTCCTCACCCATTGGTAGGTAGGAATTTTATAGGGATTTAAATTAATTTTATAGGATCCTATCTTTAAAAATTAGGCATTCTTGGGGCACCTGGGTGGCTCAGTCGGTTAGGCATCTGCCTTAGGCTCAGGTCATGGTCCTGGGGTCCTGGGACCTAGTCCCACATCCAGCCCCACATCGGGCACCCTGCTCAGCGGGGAGCCTGCTTCTCCCTTTCCCTCTGCCTGCCACTCCCCCTGCTGTGCTCTCTCTCTGTCAAATGAATAAATAAAATCTTAAAAAAAAAAATTAGGCATTCTTTTGTGTTTAAATTCTCCCTCTTGTGCTTAGTACGTGCAGAACACCGTGGATGCTTCGTTTACTCACTATCCTAACTGCAGAGGACATTGGCAGGTTTAGATATTCTATGTAAAAAGGAGCTTAGAAACAGCAATTTGATTAGAAGACACAGCTACCCTTATGTAGCAATCATGTTGTTTTTATTTTATTTTTTAAATTTAGATTGGGGGCGGGCAAAGTTTTGGAGGAGGCATTTAAACGTTGAGGAGCCACTAAAGCACTGCCCAGCCTCTTTTCGTCGGAGCTACTGGCTGCATTCCAATGTATGTACAGTGTTTAAAACGAATCATTACTATGTGTTTTGTGATCGTATTTTAAAGCTAATAAGGATCTTTCACACATCATTGCATCTATTCGTGGAAACTGAACACGTACGTAGTGAAGAAGGGGGAGGGAATGTGGAATTGCATTTACAGGTCCTGATTGGCTAAGCCCAGCAGCTAGAAGAGCAACCTTCGGGCTCTTAAAGTGACTCCCACGGCGTCCTTAGCAACCAGCCTCATTCCCCAGCGACCTCGAGAACCTTGGTGAGTCCCGCTTCGGCGGATTTGAGAGCTCAGGCTGCCACATCCACCATGGGGGCGGCCGGGAGCCCCACAAAGATCCACAGATGGGAGCGCTGAGCCTTGTTCTAGGATTCTATAGCTCTGGCTGTTGGAAGGAGCCTCTACTACTCGCGCCCTAGCCCAGGCCCACCGTCCCCGCCCCTCCGAAGAATCTCAGCAGTCCATTGTGGAAACTCCGGCGAAGGCAGGGAGGGAGAAGGTGGCAAATAGCTTTTTTTTTTTTTTTTTTTTCCTGGGGAGACTAAAGGAGGTGTGGTAATTTTCTTATTGCTCCCAATGGGGAAACGCATTATTTGAATTTGGATTGCTTGTCCTCCCGGCAACCTTTAATTCAGAACCCTCCTTGCCTTGCTGGACAGTCTTCAAGTCTTTCTACGGTTGGTGAAATTGCACTCCCCCCCCCCCCCCCCCCCCCCCCCCCCCCCCGTCTTTTTTTGTACGCAGACTCTTTTGTACTTCAAAAGAGAAAGTTCCGAAGTTTGGGGAAGTGTGTGGTTGTGTGTGTGTTTGGGGTGGGGGGTATCTTGAGGATGTGAAATAAAAAGATTTTTAAAAGGCAATTAATCTTGAGATAAAGGTATAAGCTATTGATTAGGAAAAATCTCTGTGTGTGGGGGGGGGGTAAGGTGATGGTAGGATCACCTTATTTACCTTATCTCAGCAATATGTCTGAATGGATTCTTTTTGGTGGTCTTTGATCATATTGTTATTTTTTTAAAAAGATTTATTTACTTATTTACTTATTTATTTATTTATGCATGAGAGAGAGCGCGCATATGTGCGTGAGGGAGGGGTAGAGGAGGAGAATCTCCAAGCTGACTCCCTGCTGAGTGCAGAGGCCCATGGCTACTCCTCCCTGCCCCCAGATCTTACCATCCTGAGATACATGACCAGCTGAAACCAAGAGTCAGCCACTCAACCGACTGAGCCACTCATAGATGCAATGATGTGTGAAAGATCCTTATTAGCTTTAAAATACGATCACAAAACACATAGTAATGATTCGTTTTAAACACTGTACATACATTGGTATTGGGCAATTTTGGCATTGCCCCTGATCAAATTATCTTTTGATCTTTAAGGTTATAGTCTAAATCTTGCATTCTTTAATCACGTTAACTACCCAAAGGCTTGATATAATTTTAATATTGTCTAATACTCAGAAATTGTCTTTTAAAGTGTACTTTTCCGACATTGTTTTAATCAGAGCTTAAAAAAATACACTAGGGCTTAATGTTAAAAACTCTCTCTCTCTCTCTCTTTTTTTTTTTTTTGTTTTAATTTGGATCTACGCCAGGTTGTGGATGAACTGCCAAGCACTCAGACAGCTTGCTGGAGCTGTTTTAAGAGCTGAAACGTATCTCTCCAATGTGTAAACATTTTTTGTTTTGCTGCCCCATATAAGTCTTTAGATTCAAGGTGAGTACCAGATTTTTATTTCAGTAAGAACTTTTCTGTGTGAACCCTTATGATCTTGATGACTAATGTTCTTTTTATATTGAACATCTGATTCATTATCAGAACCATTCATTAGCATGATTAATTTGGTAAGTTGAAGTTCATTGTCCATCCAGAGCTTCTAGTAAAGGGCATGGTCCTAAGTGCTTAATAAATAGTTTAGTGCTATCAATTAGAATTTCCCAAAATGTGTCATGCATGTGACTCTAAGAGATAGTGTTCTAAACCTTTCTCCTGGTCAAGCATAGGAAAAATTATACATTGTACTGCTGATTAGGGAGATTTGCAGTGCACAGGAACATATTAACCACTCCTAGAGATCTTAGGGTATGCAAACCTATTTAATTTTGTTTAGTGCAGGATTTCCCAAACTTATTTCACAACAAAAAGCTTTTAGGAGGTAATTACATCCCAAGAATCTGTATTCCACAAAACATATTTGGGAATTATTATTCAAAACTAAAAACTGTACTCTTTATTTTTGCTTGTATTTCTATAAAAACAACTAGATTAGTTTTTTCAATGTAAAACAATCTCATTTGTAGATGTCATGATGGTGTATATAGAAAATGTGAAAGAATTCACTAACAGACTATTAGGTCTAATAAAAAAGTTCAGCAAAGTTGCAGTATACAAGATCAATACACAAAAATCACATGCAAGAGAATGAAGTTGGAACCCTAACTCACACTATATACATAAATTAACTCAAATAGATCAAAGACCTAAATGTAAGAGTTAAGACTATAAAAACCCTTAGAAGAAAACATAGGCATAAATCTCTGTGACTCTGATTTAGGAAATGGTCTCTTGGATATGACAACAAAAGCACATACAATCAAAGAAATAACAGACCCAATGTGTCATCAAAATTATAAACCTTAGTGCTTCAAAGGACACCATACAAAAAGTGAAAAGACAACGCACAGAATGGGAGAAAATTTGGGGGAATCATACATTTGATAAAGGATTTGTATCTCGAAGATATAAAAAATAATAACTCATTAATAAAAGACAACCCAATTAAAAGTGGCAAAGGATTTGAATACACATTTCTTCAAAGGAGATATACAAATGGCCAGTAAGCAGATGAAAAGATGCTCAGTATCATTAGCCATCCGGAAAATTCAAATAAAACCTTTTTATACCTGTTTAGATATTTGTAATTATAAAGACAAGTTTTGGGGTGCCTGGCTGTCTCAGTCAGATAAACGTACGACTCTTGATCTTGGGGTTGTGAGTTCGAGCCCCACATTAGGTGTGGTAGAGATTACTTAAATAAATAAATAAATAAATAAATAAATAAATAAAAGACAAGTGTTGGTGAGTATGTGGAGAAATTAGAGTCCTTACATATTGCTGGTGAAAATGTAAAATAGTGCAGCCCTTTGGGAAACAATCTGGCAGTTCCTCAAATGGTTACCACATGATCCAGTAATTTCACTCCTTGTATATACTCAAGAGAATTGGAAATATATGTCCACACATACATTTGTATATGATGTTAATGGCATCAGTAAGACTGAACTCATTCAGATCTTCTTAGATTCTTGGATCTCTGTGTCATCAAGTCCATGGTTAAGACAAGTTTTTACTTACATTTATAGGATATAAAATTTCATGGCCACATGTGTTTATCACTAATGTTACATTGTATGAGGGGTAGAAACAAATATTGAACAAATGCTGAAAACAGTGCTTTTTATAAGAAGTCCAGGAGGGGATACAGAGTGCAGTTGTTGAGAAGAATAAATTTTACATTTTTCTTCTAGTACAGATTGCTGTAATAACTTCATGCACCTGGTACAGTGGTCATTCAGCTCTTAGGTCACTCATCTACTTCTCTGGCTATTCACACTTCTTTGTTTGCTTAGTGATGCATAGACAAATCATGTATATCCTTCATATACTGTGGACATTGGGTTTTTCTAATTACTGCCAGGTTCATCCTACAACATTAGGACCCTAAGAACAGCCAACCAGTGTTTAGTGTCCTTAAAACCTGCAGTCTTCCTTTCCCCAGCCGTGGTTAATTTCTTCCAGAACATAGCAGTAGTACAGAACTCTCAGGTTCAGAACTAAGGTTTTCAGCAGATATCACCTTAGAAAATTCATCAGTGTAATTTTCAGCAGAAATTTTTTCTTGCAGGGGTGCCTAGGTGGCTCGTTGAGCGTCCAATTCTTGGTTTTGGCTCAGGTCATGATCTCAGGGTTGTGAGATGGAGTCCCGCGTTAGGCTCCACGCTCAGCAGGGAGTCTGCTTGAGATTCTCTCTCTCCTTCTCTCTTTGCCCCTCCCCCTGTTCACGTTCACTCTTTCTCTTTCTCTCTCTCTCAAATAAATAAATAAATCTTTAAAAAGATTTTTTTATGCAGATATTAAGATATTTTACACCATGAAGCTTTTTACATTTCTATAGAATATCATACTCACATTCAGTGTTCATTTTTTCATGGTCAATTCTGTCTTGTTTATTGAGCCACAAATCAGGCATTTCCCCTATTTGGAAAGCTTAGCACCATTTTATATGTTTTATGTTTATTGGTAATTTGCTTTTAGTCTTCATAGTCTGGTTTATTTTTCTTGGCTTTCTCAATCCAAAGTTTGACTTTCTTCAGGGATTTTGTTCCATTCTTTCTTTCTTTCTTTTCTTTTTTTCTTTTTTTTAAAAATTTTAGTTATTTGAGAGAGAGAGAATTGCACGAGTAGGGAGAGGGGCAGAGGGATAAGCAGACTCCCCACTGAGTGGGGAGCCTGGTGTGGGGTTCCATCTCACATGGAACAGAGATCATGACCTGAGCCAAAGTCAGACACTTAACTGACTGAGCCACCCAGGTGGCCCTCCATTATTTCTTTGATTCCTGTTTCTTCTCTAATGATTTTTTTGCTCCTTCAGGAATGACCTTAAGATTTTGATTTATGCTTGTTTTAAATTACTAAAAGAACAATTAAAGACCACCATATGATTTCATAGTTTGGGGCTGCAATGAAATTCTATTGTGTTAAGTACTTTCAATTTTTAAGTATTCTACTCATTAGGTAAAGATATTTACATTATTTGAACTCAGGGCCAAAACAGAGAAAGAATCCTATTAAGAGACAGTTAGGTGGAAAACATATCTTATTCATATTTAAATTGAAATTCCACTGTTTTCTAGATCTTGGCATATATTTATAGAATGTCATATTGACCAAATATTTTTCTTGGGCCTTTTTTTCCTCCTAAAGTTACCTGGAGTCCTATCATGGAATTCAGCATCTTTAATGTGATAATATTGGTTTACAGGCCTGTCTTTTTTCTCCAGATTATAATTTTTTGAGAAAGAGACCATATTTTATTTTTTTATTTTCTTATTTTATTTTATTTTTTTAGCCATGTGACTTTTTAAAAAAATTTTATTTTGTTATGTTATGTTAATCACCATACATTACATCATTAGTTTTTTTTTCTTTTTTAATTTTATTATGTTATGTTAGTCACCATACAATACATCATTAGTTTTTGATGTAGTGATCCACGATCCATTGTATTCGTATAACACCCAGTGCTCCATGCAGTACGTGCCCTCCTTAATACCCATCACCGGCCACCAATCCCCCCTCCCCCCTCCCCTCTAAAACCCTGTTTGTTTCTCAGGTCCATAGTCTCTCATGGTTCATCTCTCCCTCCAATTCCCCCCGCCCATTTTTCCCTTCCTTCTCCTAATGTCCTCCATGTTATTCCTTATGTTCCACAAATAAGTGAAACCATATGATAATTG